>NC_083314.1:157192487-157533149 GCF_963455315.2 Globicephala melas | reverse complement strand
TAAAATTTCCTTCCAAGTACTAAGAATTGAAGGCAGAAACAAAACAAGGGTGAATTCACTTACTGGAGTACCACCCAGATAATGCTTTCTCTCAAGAATAGCTTGATAAATGTCATCCTCTTCGTTTCTTTTTTTCAAGAGGCAAAGGCCCATTTAAGACCCAAAGAAGGAGGCGGTCAGCCCTTTCTTTGGTCCTGAGTACTAGCAACAGGATAGAGAAATGACCAAGGAGTCAGAAAGGCAAAACGAAAAATAAAGAGCAAGCAAGAGAAAACAGAAACGAGGTTCAAACAGCAGAGTGGTGGGCTGCCTCCAGAAACCATCTCAGGTACTACCCAAGGCTGGCACTGGTGCCAGAGGCCAAATGCCACATGCTGGACTTTAGATCCACTCCTTCTCTGATTCTCTTAGGCTCTGGGCACTAGTGATCCTCTCAGGCTGCTCCTATCCTCTTCTCTAAAAGACTCATGTTTCATGCTTCAACGTCCAGGAGAAATGGCTCTGAATTCCTTACAGCAAAATGCCGCTGGAAGGCCTTGGGACCTCGGTAGGTGTAGTTTCCACAGATCTCACAGTTATAGTTGATATTCAGGCCATGAAGCTTATACAACCAGTAAGGAATGGGCTAAAAGAAATCAGATAAAAAACAGTATTAGACTAGTGTCTGCATCTGCTTCCAAAATGGGCTATGAGGGAAAGATGGTAGTGTTGGGACTGACTTTGCCATCCCAGCCAAGGGGCAGGTTTTTGGGGTTGTAGATGATTTCGTTCTCTTCGTCTTCACTTTCGCTCTCGCTGATCTGCTCTTCCTCCTCCTCCTCTCGCTCTTCTCCGGTTCTTGCCTGCTTGCGCTGTACATTTTCATGAGTGAGATGTCGCTGTTCCTAAGTCAAGCCCATAAATGAAAAGGGAAGTCAAAGAATAGTGCAGGACAAGAAGGGAAATTTCCTATTCTGCTATAACCCTTGCTGACCCCTCACTTCCAAGGATTAGGTTTTCTTCCTTGTCGAACAAAGAGAAAGTCTTGTCTTCAAATCAGAATTCCTCATCAGCAGAGGAATAATTCTCCCCTGATCTTAAAGGAAAAAGTCAAAGGTTTTATAAAGCACTTGCCTAAGTTACTCGTCTGAGCCCACGAACTATCACAGAACAACAGAGAACAGTCTCTTCTCTTCTTTCTCTAAAATATCTCCTGAACTGGTCCTTCCTTCTCCTTCCCACTGTTATCGTCCTCACCAAGATGACAACCTTCTAACTTGCCCTGAGTCTCTCCTCATTCCAGTCCAGCTTCCACGTTGTTCCCAGATTTTTCTGCTCAAAAAAAAACAATCTAATGGTACACTTTGCTTAAAGAACTTTTATTGGCTTTCTGCTGCTTAAAGGACAAGGTTCCAATTTCCAACATAACTTTTCAAATTTCTCTGACCACTCCCCCTCCCTTACAAGGCACACCCATATACACTGGTTTCCTCATTATTTCCTTTCGTCGTATTTTACCTTCTTGCTTGCTGTTTCCTCTACCTAGAACATTTTTATCTCCCTCTTTCTACTTAGAACACTCAATCTCAAGGTATTACAGCATGTGTCACATTATACTGCAGTTATTTGTAGCCCTCAGCCGCAAAGTGGGCTTTTCGAGGGCAAGAGGCTGTGTCACATTCACTAATGTATCCAAAGATCTAGCATAATGTCTGGAAACCAACAGGTGCCAATAAATGGTGAAATAATGGTAAAAATAACATCAGTACATAACGAGAGCAACATCTAGAAACCATTTTTGGCTGGCAATGGCTGGAATTCCAAAGACAAGAGTGCCACCTCCTGGCAGGGAAAGCAAAATGCTCTCAAAGGAGGGAGAAGTAGTGGGCACACCTGTGTCAGGGGCACAAATCTGCCTCTCAGTCTTCTTCAGAGGACTGGCAACACAGACTGCTGCCCACCCTAGCACAGCGCAGGTTTACTGTGGAGAATATGAGCGCCCCCAGTATCCAATGTCTGGCTAGCCTCCTCTTATCAAAAGCAGTTGTAATAGAAGGAAACAAAAAGATGAATCTTAGTTTTATAAGCTATTACATAAGTGGTCCTCAAACAAGGGCACAATGAAAACGTCCATGGCAACTGACAGAGACATGCAGACAGCTATCTGAGCCAGAGCCACCTGCTCGCTCAAAGCACCATGTGAGCACTTGTAGAGGCAAAGGCTCAGAGTGGTTGAAAACTACACAAAGCAGACAACCAGAAAGGCCGGTCCTCCGCAGGACTCCCAGAGACACTGACCACCTTCTCTGGATGAGTGGTGCCCTTTCCTCCACCTTCTCTTCCCTGAAAGAGTCATTTCCTCCCACTTGTCCCTTCTTTCTCTCCGAGATAAGCATCGTGGCCAGGTTAGGCCTTTTTCTACCCGCAACCCCCACTTCAGCTTCTTCTTGAAAGAATATTCAGAAAGGAGCAGCTCACAGCCAGCTCTGTACCACTAACCTCCCGGCCCTAAGAAGTTTCACACAATCTTGTGAACACGTAAGGAATGCCTTTTCAGAATAAGTCACATCTGAAAAGCTACTCTTATCTGCCTTTTGGGTCACCCCTGGGTATACTCCAGAGCTCAGGCAAAGAATCTGGATACTAAGGGGAGTCTATTCTCTCTGCCTAGCCTCATGGGATTGGGCAACCTTGGGAATATCACCTAACAACAGACACCTAAGAACAGAACAGCACCTCAATAAAGAGCAAAGTACCCTGGGAGAACCCAATTTTCTGCTGAAGTAGTTTGATATGTATCTTTCCTCTTGCAATCCTAAAAAAAAAAAATCCTACAAATTCATATTTCTCTTACTTCCCCATCTTGTAGCATTTACAGCCCTCAGCAGAGTCAGTTACTCACCCCAAGAATCTCTACATATTCGTAGATCTGGGCTTCTAGGAAAGCAATGTCTTTGTTCCTCTCAGTGTCTCTGAAAATAAGAAAGAAACTGTATCACTCAAGGGTTCTTTTACCTAATGCCCTGTTCCGTATATCTGGGAACATTTATTCCATGGGTGCATTAAAAATTACAAGCATGTGAGAAATACCACGTTGTGAAAGCAAATGCTCTGTTCAGCTCAGCACTCGCTGATAGAAGTACTGAGGTTATTTCTTAGAATGCATGGAAGCTTCCCCTTTGACCTCATTCTAGAAGGTGAAAGACATATCCAGGTATTTAAATTTCCATGATTATAACATACAAAGGAAATGTGGTACAGAAGAGCAAGCTCTGGAACCAGCAGACTTGGGCCCAAATCCTGACCTTGCTCCTTAGTAACTGTGAGATAACAGACACACTCCATAACTTTTCTAAGTCCTTATCTGCAAAAAATCAGGAAAACTTTTTGGGATTGTTTTGAGAATTAGGAAAACCACATATAAGAAACACCCTGTACAGGGCTTCCCTCGTGGCGCAGTGGTTAAGAATCCACCTGTCAACACGGGGACACGGGTTCGAGCCCTGGTTCAGGAAGATCCCACATGCTGCGGAGCAACTAAGCCCGTGCGCCACAACTACTGAGCCTGCGCTCTAGAGCCAGCGAGCCACAGCTACTGAGCCCGCAGGCCTAGAGCCCGTGCTCCGCAACAAGAGAAGCCACCGCGATGAGAAGCCTGCGCACTGCAACGAAGAGTAGCCCTCGCTCACGGCAACTAGAGAAAGCCCGCGCGCAGCAACAAAGGCCCAACGCAGCCAAAAATAAATAAAAATAAAATAAACTTATTTAAAAAAAAAAAACCTGTACAAACTGTCATTAGTAAAAATGTACTTAGAAAAATAGTTTTGAACCTACTTAGTTTCTATAAGCTACAGAGGTAACAAAAGGTACCCAGGGCACAGTTTCAACTTTACAGACATCACCCACTCTCAGTCAGCTGAGTACAGACTGTCTTTGGTTTAGAATAACAATGAGAGCACGCTCTGCCATTAGCAGAGAGAAAGAGCTGACTGGCTCTAGATGGGTCAATAGTGGTGATAAAACAGGCTTTAAAATTTCTGTTGTGGTAAGAATTCTGCATGGGAATAAAAACTTTAAAGTGTCAGCAGAAGTGCGGCCCCAGCCACTCACCGCTTGGTGCCCTTTGACTTGGGATTTTTGGCAAACAGAGAGGTGTCGAGTGACTCCAGGGACTTTCCTTTGGTGCTGAATAGCCTCTGGGCTCGCTCTTCTAGGGTCCTAAGGAGACACAAGGGGCAAAGGAATTCAGGACTAGTTTATAGGCCTGCTTATCTTTGCAGTGGGGGGTGACAGAACAAGGGAATCAGAGCCACTTAGAAGATCGTGAAACACCCAGTAAATGAGACAGTTCTGATAGAAAAACCAGCCTCTTACCCGCCACACTTCAGGCCTAAAGCTAAGAGTGCAGATTTCAATCTGTCCAGACCCAGGGAGGCCAACTCCTGTATGAAAGAGACAAGTTACAATTTTTTATAAATAGACTTGGAGAAACAACAAATGCTGAAACTTCATCCTTGCAGGCTGGGGTGTGGGTGTTCCTAAAGCTGTGGCAAGACCACACATTCCACAGCCAATCTCCTAGCAGTATGCCCCAACTCTCCAAAGAGGCCTTGGGGGGTTAAGTTCATACATAACCATACTGGTAGTGTTCCATTACCTCCACTACAGCTTAAGATGGTTAGAATTTTTAGTTTATAGTTTTCAAAGAAGTTGGATACACTTTTTATTCTTTTTATCTTTCTACATTCTTTGTAGATGCTTGGACCCAAGAACTGATGTCTTATAAGTTTATCACATTAAAAACAGGAGACTGAGTGATCCCTCTGAGGAGTGAACAGGCAAGACCAGCACAGTGGATAAAGAAAACATACCTCCCAGGAGGAGAATGCAGAGAGGTCAAGATGGGCTCCGGCATGGGTCAGGGCACTGCTTGTCTCTTTCTGGAAAGAACAATATGATGTTTATTAATACCCAGGTTTAGAATGAAGGCAAGGGAGTCATCTAAAGTACAGGCACACCTCAGAGACATTGCAGGTTTAGTTCTAGACCATCACAGTAAAACGAGTATCACAATAAAGCAAGTCACACGACTTTTTTAGCTTCCCAGTGCATATAAAAGCTATGTTTATACTATACTGTAGTCTATTAAGTACACAATAGCATTATGTCTAAAAAAACAATGTGCATGTCTTAGTTAAAAAATACTTTATTGTTGGGGCTTCCCTGGTGGCGCAGTGGTTGAGAGCCCACCTGCCAATGCAGGGGACGTGGGTTCGAGCCCTGGTCCGGGAAGATCCCACATGCCACGTAGCAGCTGGGTCGTGCACCACAGCTGCTGAGCCTGTGCTCTGGAGCCTGTGAGCCACAGTGCTGAGCCCACATGCCACAACTGTGGAAGCCCGCGTGCCTGGAGCCCGTGCTCCACAACAAGAGAGGCCACTGCAATAAGAAGCCCACGCACCACAACGAAGAGTAGCTTCTGCTTGCTGCAACTAAAGAAAGCCTGCGAGCAGCAATGAAGACCCAGTGCAGCCAAAAATAAAATAAATAAAACAAATAAATTTATTAAAAAAAAGAAACTTTATTGCTAAAAAATGCTAACCGCCACCTGAGGCTTCAGTGAGTTTTGGTAGTAACAAAAATCATGGATCACAGACCACCATAACAAAATGAAAAATGGCACTAATAGATTTGCTTGACACAGGGTTGCTGCAAACCCTCCATCTGTAAAAAAATGCACCATCTGAGAAGTGCAAGAAAGCAAAGTGCAGTAAGATTAGGTGTTCGTATCAGGTGCTGGTTGGCCCCTTATACACATGTATGAATGACAACCAAATGCCTACAAGAGCAGAGCAAAAAAAAAAAACAGATTGAAAAACTCTCCCAGAGATTTCAGGAAAACTCAAGTCTGTCCCCAGGAATGAAAACATAAAGATTTCTAGCATATAATTATATCAGTTTTTGGTCAGTAGGAACCACAGAGCAGTAATGACATGGTTGGTGAAACTCCTGGGCCCAGCCAATGGCAAGTGGGCCCTGACAAATCTCTTTCAAAGTACACAGAGAAAACCCAGCATACTTGGCAGACAACATCTCATGGCCATAACTGATCTCAAGGGATCATCACCTCATGCCCTAAAGCAGAGGCTCAAGATTACAGTAAAATAATTAGTTTATGTCCCTGGCATGTCCTCCACCCACACCCCCACTGGAGCTCACCGGCCATCCAGGAAAAGTACCATTCTCCCACTTCTTCTCAAACTCATTCTGAATTTTCCCAAAAAGTTCATTCTGATCTTGGAGAGGTTTCACTCTATCTGTGTAATCCTGAAGGTACTCAAGCAGCATCTCCAGATATCTACAGAGGAGTAAATAACACAGAGACAGCAAGGTTTCTATTTTTGATATACTGTTATGTCCTGTAAAACATACTTATAATTCCAGTGAAACTAGTTTTTTCAAGTAAAAATACTACTTTAAAAAATGAGCTTACGGGCTTCCCTAGTGGCGCAGTGGTTGAGAGTCCGCCTGCCGATGCAGGGGACACGGGTTCGTGCCCCGGTCCGGGAAGATCCCACATGCCGCGGAGCGGCTGGGCCCGTGAGCCATGGCCGCTGAGCCTGCGCGTCCGGAGCCTGTGCTCCGCAACAGGAGAGGCCACAACAGTGAGAGGCCCACATACCGCCAAAAAAAAAAAAAAAAAAAAAAAAATGAGCTTACAATTGGCTTTCTCCTAATATGTCTTTTTTTTTTTAAACATTTATTTATTTGGTTGCGTCAGGTCTTAGTTGCGGCAGGCAGTCTCCTTAGTTGTGGCTCGCTGGCTCCTTAGTTGCAGCTGGCAGCCTCCTTAGTTGCGGCATGCGTGTGGGATCTAGTTCCCGGATCAGAGATCGAACTTGGGCCCCCTGCTTTGGGAGCACGGAGTCTTAACCACTGCACCACCAGGGAAATCCCTCTCCTAATATGTCATCTTGATTCTGACCTTTCCTATTTTCTTTCATCCTCATGATACAATTCCAAATACTAAAGTCTTAACTCACATTAAAAGATTTTAGGTAAAAAGAAAATGAGAAAAAGAGAGGAAGGTAGAGTACAGATTACTAACCAGGGGAATAACAACACAAACAAAACTTAAATCTATACATCAGACCCAGGCACTTAACTTCAATCACAATCTGAGAAAGTCTAATTTTTTCCCATTCAACTCCAAAGACACAGAGCCACCTGGATGGGAGACTTCCTTCTACAATGAGACAACATTAAGAACAGTATGGGTCTAAGATCGCGGATGTGCCCATAGACACACATTCTTCCAGAGCCAGAGTATTATGGTTTTGAAACCATGTCATTCAAAATTCCTATCCTCCAATAAACCTGGAAGTCATTCATATATGCCTTTCATGCAACAAAATTCAAAACTGCCCTCAAACCTTCTCATTAAACAATCTTCTAGTTAAATCCAGTAGAGGCCTAGAAACTAGTAATGGCTACCTCTTATACTCTGCATTCTTCCTTTCTTTAGGAATGTCAAACAACTGGTCAAAGATTGACAGGTAAGTGATATAATCCAGCTTCTGGAAAGGGAAAAGAAATGACAAGAGATTCAGTTAGGTGTTTGCACCAAGTTGCAATATAATCTCCAATAAATGAGATTAACAAGGCCCAGCTCACTTTAGTCTCCCCCCCCCCCCCAATATTTAATTCCTGCACTGAGTGTTAATTCCACTGGACTGAGCAGAATATGATACACAATTAACTCTGTGAAATAAAGATCAAGTCAATAAACTATAAGCTAAAAGAAACATCTGTTGAACATTAGCATTGGGTTGGCCAAAAAGTTCATTCAGTTAGTGAATATGTTTTTCAATAAAGTTCTTCGTGAAAATGAAAAATGTCTTTTATATTTACTTAAAACCAAATGAACTTTTTGGCCTACCCAATATATACAGGGCACCTGTTTAAAGACTGACACCCACTACATCCTAAAATAAGGTCCCAGAAGGTGCCATTTGTTCACTCATTCAATCACTTACTGAATATCTTTGGACCAAGTACATGGATACAGATGAGAACAAGACAGATGCAGGACTGTACTCATGGAGCTTAAAGTTTAGTCACAACTTTTGAGACATGTCCTCACAACTCCAAGAGAAATTTCATCATGTATTTCCTTGTGACCCTGAGACTGTCACATTAAACCTCAGCTCTTATGGTAAGTTATTTTCTAATACCTTTTTAAAGCTATTAAATAGCCCTACTGGCAGAGATTATGTTTTTGTATCTTTCATGTACCTACTACTCTGTGTGCCTAACACAGAAGCTTGATGTGTACTTGTGAGTTTAAAAATTTTTTTTATTTTTACAAAAGCAAAATAAGCTTGTTGTATTAATAAAACAAAATTTATTGATAAGTAAAATATGCTTATTGTATTGACTGTAGAAACCTGACTTTCACTTTGAAAAGTGTTTCATTCCAAGAAAGCACATCACCTCTTTAATACTAACATAACGGTTCCAGAACACAAGGAAGACACTCTAATTCAGGTCTAGTAGCCCCAGCCCAGTGTCCTGACTCACCCCTAGAATCAGAGCCACTCTCCCCTCTCCTGGGCCTTACCTCAGAGGCCTTCAGGTTAATGTATTTGAGGTAACAGTCGTGGAGATCAAGGTAACGACCATATCCCTCTTCATCTGTGAACTCCACCAAATCTGAAGGAATCAGATGTCAAGATTCAGATACTAAAGACCACTTTCTTGGACTTGGCTTTTCAAGTGGACTGCATTGTTTCATAATGCAGCCCTTCACCCAAATATCCTCCCTCTAGTCACAAAGTGAACAGACCTCGCTTTTCCAGGCGAGTGAATTTAAGCTGGGCTAGCACAAAATGACTATTTTGTCCAAGGCCGATTCAGGATGACAATCTAGTCCAGACTTTTCTCTAGTCTAGCAAAGAGGAAATCAGTAAGGGAACCTGGCTATAAATTTCTCTGGGGCCATTTTCCAGGGCTCTGAGGGCAAATCTGAACTCTGGTCATTAACCTGTACTTCTGCTAGTGCTGGATAGAAACATTAAACGCTACTTACTTTGTGCCTCTTCACTTGGATTCTCTCGAGCCTTCAGGAGCTCCTCAAATTCCACTGACATTGGCACACAGATCTGATGGGAAAAAGAGGAGAAGCTCAGGTAGCTTTTTCAGCATAGAAGCTGCAATATCACAGAATGGACTATATAGAAAGTTGGATTTCTAACACTATATTTGGCCTGATTTTTCATTAGGAGCTTTCTTCTGTTTTCTAATTACCTTGCTTTTTCCTTTTCCTTTTTGCATTGTTTAACTAAAAATTGCTGAAATAACACATGCTCACAAAAACTCAAATAACACAAAAAGACAAAATGAAAAAAAATCAAGGTTCAGGGCTTCCCTGGTGGCGCAGTGGTTAGGAATCCACCTGCCAATGCAAGAGACATGGGTTCGAGCCCTGGTCCAGGAAGATCCCACATGCTGCGGAACTAAGCCTGTGCGCCACAACTACTGAGCCTGCGCTCTAGAGCCCGTGTGCCACAACTACTGAGCCCATACGCCACAACTTACTGAAGCCTGCGCACCTAGAGCCCAAGCTCCCAACAAGAGAAGCCACCACAATGAGAAGCCTGCACACCACAACGAAGAGTAGCCCCCGCTCGCCGCAACCAGAGTAAAGCCCACATGCAGCAATGAAGACCCAACGCAGCCAAAAATAAAATAAAATAAAACAAGTAAATTTATATGTATATTAAAAAAAATCAAGGTTCCCTTGGACTTCCCTGGTGGCATAGTGGATAAGATTCCATGCTCCCAATGCAGGGGGCCTGGGTTCAATCCCTGGTCAGGGAACTAGATCCCACATGTGTGCCGCAACTAAGAGTTCGCATGCCTCAACTAAGGAGTCTGTGTGTCGCAACTAAGGAGCCCACATGACGCAACTAAGACACCTGGTGCAACCAAATTAATAAATATTAAAAAAAAAAAGCAAGGTTCCCCTTTAATAATTCTCCTGGGAATAGCTAACCACTGTCAACAGACCTTTTTCATTTTTTAAATTTTTTATAAATTTATTCATTTATTTAATTTTTGGCTGCATTTGGTCTTTGCTGCTGCATGTGGGTTTTCTCTAGCTGCTGAGAGCAGGGGCTACTGTGTTGCGGTGCATGGGCTTCTCATTGCGGTGGCTTCTCTTGTTGCAGAGCACAGGCTCTAGGCGCACGGGCTTCAGTAGTTGTGGCACATGGGCTTCAGTAGTTGTGGCTCACGGGCTCTAGAGCGCACGCTCAGTAGTTGTGGCACAGGGACTTAGCTGCTCCGCGGCATGTGGGATCTCCCCGGACCAGGGCTCGAATCCGTGTCCCCTGCATTGGCAAGTGGTTCTTAACCACTGCGGCACCACGGAAACCCAACAGACTTTTAAATGTCAGTCATTCCCAAACTCTGCTGCACATTAGAATCACCTGGGAGAGTGCTAAAAAATCCTAACACACTTGATACCAAATTTAATCAGAAGTGGTGGGGAGGTATCAGTACTTTTTAAACACTTCCAGATTCAAATGCATAGCAAAATTTGGAAACCACTGCTCTAGGTATTTAAATATATATATTTGTGCAAGCACATACAGGCAAGTGCAAGATTATTATTTTGTTTCTTACATAATTAGACTTAGTTTTTTTTCCCTTAGTATATCTTAGGCATTCTTCCAATCATTTATTTAACCATTTATTCCTCATCACCTTTCTCTCTGGGCTGGGATAAGGTTAACACACCAGAATGGTACTTGTGCCTTCTCTCTCGGTTACCAAAAGACTTAATACTCTACCTTCCAAAGGGGATGAGGAGACATAGGTAGGTGTGTGAGTCCATTCATGTACCTCCACTTAACTTTAATAAATAGCCTCTCCTGTCTGGTATTTTCAGTCTCTTCATTTTTCCATCTGCTCCTTGAAGTATGTATGCCTTCCCTATTTTCCTTGTGATCCTCCTGCTTCTCCTCTCCTTTTTTCTGCCAGTCTTTCAAATGCATACTAAACACTCCACACTACTGTAACCTCATTATCTATTTGTGCCTCTGTGACCAGATTTCCACTCCCACTTCTTCAACAGAGTAGCAACCCTGGCAGTTACCAATCAACAACAGCTGAGGGGCTTCCCTGGTGGTGCAATGGTTAAGAATCCGCCTGCCAATGCAGGGGACACGGGTTCGAGCCCTGGTCTGGGAAGATCCCACATGCCGCGGAGCAGCTAAGCCCGTGTGCCACAACTACTGTCTAGAGCCCACGTGCCACAACTACTGGGGCCCGTGCACCTAGAGCCCATGCTCTGCAGCAAGAGAGGCCACCCCAATGAGAGGCCGGCGCACTGCAAGGAGGAGTAGCCCCCACTCGCCGCAGCTAGAGAGACCCCACGCACAGCAAAGAAGACCCAACACAGCCAAAAATAAATAAATAAAAATAAATTTAAAAGACCTATGTAGTAAAAAAACAAACAAACAAACAAACAAACAACAGCTGATCCCAGTAACTTCCTTTGTGAAACTCATTGGCTGAGCTTCAGTAAGACATTACCTGGAGCTGCCATTTGACCTGTGATGGATGGCTTCCCAGGCTCCTTTTCAGTTAAGTACCTTATTAAGAGTGTGCCCCAAGGCACACAGAAGCGGACAGTCTCCCTTCACACTGTCTCTCCCTCCCAGAACTCTATGATCCATGGCTTCAACCATCAAGTACATGCGGTAATTCTCAAGCCCCAGTCACCTCTTTTCAACTGCTCATGGGACACTTCTACCTACATATAACATCACCTGAATATCCACATACATAAAAATTCATTTCCACTACAAGTGGGTTACCTCTTTCTTCCTTATTTCTATCAAGGGAACAACTTTTTAGTTACAGTCATAAAAGCTCAGAGTAATCACTGACCTATCTCTCTCCACTTCTCCTACAGCCATGCCTTGCTCCCCCTTCCCCCAGAATTCCTTTGGTCAGCTGTGTAAGATGCTTAATGGATTCTTCAATAACTGAGATGGAATCCCTGCTCCTTATCATTTTACAATATAGTGGGGCAGACGTTCATTGTCATAAAATATGACAGAATCATAAAGATAGGAAAGATTAATTGGGGGAGTAAAGTAGACTAGGAAGGAATTTTCATGAAAGAGTAGGCCTCTGGACTTAATCATGAAGGTGTAATGATCACTGGAAGCGAGTAAAGCCTTTTTGTGTTAGTTGGATCCTCTAGGTAGCAGATTTTAAGACAGAGTTAGGAGCGCAAGTGGCTTATTGGGTGGGTATTATCCATTAAAGATAAAAAGGAGAGAGGAGGATTGGGCAGGGAGAGCCCAGACCATGATGAAGATAGGACAAAATCTTGACCAACCCAATGAGGAACTCTGGAGCAAAGATTACTCACTAGAAGAGTCTGACAATGGGCAGAAATAACCAGGCCATGGTACCCACACTGTGCTCAGTCACTGGTTGGGGGCTGCCCAGGAAGAGAGTGGCCTTAGCTTAAAGCTGAGGGAGATCCTGAAAGCACTGGAGTTGCAGGATGTCATCTAACTTCGCTGCTTGCAGCTAACTGGCGAGTTCTGTTTTGAAGGGACACCTGAGTGGCAATCTCCACTTTCCTTACACCCTTCCTTTGTATGCTCTTTGGACAGGTTTGGAGAAAATACTTTCTGAGGTCATACCTCATTTGGGTGCTTCCGGTGGAATTCCTTTATTTGTTTGAGTCTATTATAGAATTCAGCAAATTCATTGGGTCCGGAAATGGCATTGAGCTCCTCCTTTCGTAACCTGCAATTTCAGAAAAAAAAACAGAGAACACGGAACACAAACTTAGTCCTTTAACCATGGCTCCTCAAAAGCAATAATTCCTGGATTGGCTGTGACTGTCACTTACCCATCCTTATCATCATACAAATCCCTCAGGTTCCCACTGACTTCCATATACCTCTGAAAGGCAAACACAAACCCATCAGGACGAAGCAATCTGTACAACTTAGACCCAAGCAACCAACAAAGGCTCTCTTGTCAAAGCCCAGGGAAACCTCAAGAGATATGGTGGTAAAAGTTCCTGTTCTTTCTGGTACCTTTAACAGACAGCACTGGTTCCTAGTTACTTTTTAAAACAGGTCATTTTGAAGATTAAGTGATGTGATTTGAGGGGTGGCAGAAAGTTCCTATATTTAACTTTCCCTAGAAGTGTCATAAAAGAGAGCCATTGTCACCCTTTGGTAAACAGCAGTTCCCACCTAAGACACTCAAAGATAAAAGGGCGGTCCAAGATGATTTTCACTACTTCAAAAGGCTTGACTGAGGAGTACACAGACTAAATAAAACATCACACAGTTTCTTTTGGATTCGAACTCAGGATGGTATGAGTGTGTAGTCCCTTCTCCAAAACTTTTGGGACCAGATTTGTTTCAGAATTTGGAATTTTTAAGTTCAGGAAGGTACTGCATGCAATATCCCTAGTGGAATCTGGAACACATGTTAATAGTTCTGCAGTGAAACTTACACATTACTTATTAAATGTGATAAAGACCATAAAAAGCCTCCCATCTGTTCAGATCAAGTCAGATTTTTGCCACTAAACAATTACCAGAACAAACAAATAAAAAATCTTTTGTTTTCAGAGCATTTCAGATTTGGGAATTTAGATAAGGGATTAGGGGCTTGTAATATTAATTATCTCCCCCAAATTAGAAACTCTGTGATTAGGTCTTTTATTCTTTTCTAAACAGATTTCAAACATGCAAGAGTAGAGAGCATGGTATAACGAACCTCCATTTACCTACCACTTAGCTTTAACATAAAAACGTATCAGTATGTTGACTTTAATTACTTTTCTAAAAGTAAGAAATTGAACTATTACTAGGAAAATGCAGTGTGGTAGGCAAAAAGTACTTCAAATGCTTCAATACAGTGTTCTGGGAGGAAAACAGTAATACACAGCATTCTCTTTTGGGGAGAAGGGAGAGTACCTTCTAAGCCCGAATGGTTGACTCCTGGTAACTACTCAGTGCACATCCATGGGATACAGAATGCTCTAAGGGGCATCTTTCCAAGTAATTAAGAATGAATAAGAGTTCCCCATGCACAGACGCGAGCAAGGGTGGTTAAGCACCCTTTGGCAGGCATACAAACCCTCGACTGGCCAACCCGGTTACCTTTGTCCAGGGCTCCAGGTGACCCCCCCGCCCCCTTCTTCCAGCCCATCGCGACCCAAAGAGAAGTGGACAGCGGGGCACTCACATCTTGCATGGCCCGTGTGCGGTGGTCAGAATTGATCTGGTCCCGGAGCTGAAGAAAGGCAAACGGTGACACAGGACACCGTTAGTCGGAGTTCTGGAGTTGGAAAGGCCGCCCAAGGGCGGGGCTTATCCGCTCAGGTCTTAGTGGCCCAAGCAGAGAGGCCTCTGGGCGCTGGGCCCGGGGGAAGGTTACCTAGGCCAGAGCTCGGGTAGGGAGCCCCGGGAAGGGGCGGGCGCGGGGCAGGTCTGAGGACCGAAGAAAACTCTCAGAGGTTGAACTCGGGCATGGGGCCCAGCCTCAGGGGTGGCCCCTGCCCAGGCCCCACTCACCGTGGACTTCTTAGTGAGCATCTCTTTAGCCATGACGTCCATGAGCCGTTCCTTCTCCTCGTGATAGCGCCGCTGCTGCTCCAGAATCGTCTCCATCTTCCTTCCTCCGCCGCCGCCTCAAATCAAGCTAGAACACCGACACTGCCGGAAACAACTCCTGCTGCCTTGCGCGCCCGCGTCCCTAAGCGGCGCGTCCGGCGTCACCTAAGTTCCGCGGCTGCCGGAAGTTCTTCGGGGACTCGAGGAAAAGTGAGCACCGCAGGAGACCCAGTCAGTGCTATGGAGACGGCTGCAGTGCCCCTGCTGGCCGGGGGTGTGTGGCGCGATGCCGAACGATTTACAGGTGCCTCTAGGGGGCATACAGAAATCCACCAGCCTGGCAGTAAGGAATCTGACCTGGCTTCCTCGGCCGCGTGCCCGGGCGGGTAGGGACCTGGACTGAGTAGTTGAAGAGCATGGATGAGAGCTGGGGAACCGGAACTTGTGTCTCCGGCTCTCAGTGTGACCTGTGACAACGTTTTTTCCTTCTCGAGACATCGGTGTCCTTGTCAGTAAAATGGGGATGATAGCGGGTTTCTTTTCTTCTTCCCTCCTTCCCTCCTTCCCTCTCTCTTTTTCTTTTTTGATACATGGAAGCAACCTAATTGTCTATCAGCAGGGGACTGGTTAAATAAAATATGGTACATTCAAGCAGTAAAATGCTATACAGCTATAAAAAAAATGAAGCAAGTCTATATGTCCACTTCTAGGTGGAGAAATGAAAACGTATGTCCGTGTGTTCAGACGTTCATAGCACCATTATTCATTATCAAGAAAAACAGGGCGTAACCCCCAAAAGCCATTAACTGGTAAAGGTACGAACCAAATGTGGTGTACCCATACGATGGAATGTTATTCAGCAATAAAGGAATGTTACAGTATGGATGAACCATGAAAACATCATGCTAAGTGAAAGAAGCCAGACATAAAGAACGACATTAGTGTCTGTCGGGATGGCAAATCTAAAGACACAGAAAGTAGATGAGCGGTTGCCTGCTGCTGAAGGTGAGACCGGAAGTAACTGCAAAAGACGCAAGAAATCTTTTGGAGGTGATAGATATGTTCTAAAATTGGATTGTGGTGATAGTGGCACAAATCTATTAAATTTGCTGAAATTAATTGAACCGTACACTCAAATTGGGTGAATTTTATGGTATGTAACTCATACCTCTATAAAACTGTTTAAAAAATCTGTATGAACTCAAATGGAAATATGGCCACACAGAGTGAAAAAAGCTAGAGGCACAACAGTGTATATAAAAATAAATACACAAAGAGATTATTTCTGGAAGGATATCCAAGTAACAGTAAACCATTGTTGTTTATGAGGAGACAGACTGGAAGATCTGGTATGGTAGGGACGTTTTTCTTTGTATATGTCCAAAGTACAGCATGAAAAATTTTTCATAACATATACATGCATTACTTTTTTAATTTAAAAACTTTTCATTTAAAACTAAAAATGAAAATACATATTTGCACATGCTTGCTTAACAAAAAAGAACTAGGAGGTTATAATCTAACAAGGAGGGCTTCTCTGGTGGCGCAGTGGTTGAGAGTCCGCCTGCCGATGCAGGGGACATGGGTTCATGCCCCGGTCCGGGAAGATCCCACACGCCGGGAGTGGCTGGGCCCCTGAGCCATGGCAGCTGAGCCTGCGCGTCCGGAGCCTGTGCTCCGCAGTGGGAGAGGCCACAACAGTGAGAGGCCCGCGTACGGCAAAAAAATAAAAAAACAAGGGGTTATTAGTGATTTACCTTCCCTTTTTGGAATTCTCCAACTTTTCTACAATAAGCATGAATTGCTTTTTGTTTTTTAAAGTTTGAAAAATAACAGAGATAATGACTTTTGTCCTGCCTGCTCATGGGGTGTTGTGAGGGTCATATTTATGTCTAAAAATTTAAGCAAGACCTCAACCTTAGGGAGAGGACCCCTGGACACAACTCCTCCCCAGAAGTTTTTCCTGCACCTCTAGGAAAGAGGTAAGAAATTTCTTTTCTGGATTGCGGAGACAGCGCGTGTATCTTTTGCGGGGTAGGGTGGGTGGTGGGTAAAGGTTTGGGATCTACTGTATTTCATCGAATATGAGACAATGTTAAAGCCACCATTATTTTACGGTCGACTAAGAAAGAAAGAACAAAAATTGTCAACTAAACTATGTCACACTTGATTAGACGCTGCGTCTGGGTTTCTGAGATGTTAAATCTGAAAGATGTTTATCCTGAAATCAATGACACATTGTTGTACTTGCACATCCCTTTCCTCTTTGGCGGGTGGACCACCTAAGCACCATTCACCTGATGCCTTCCTTCCCCGAAAACCTTCTCCTTCCCCATTCTTTCAAACCAGTCACCAAGTCCTGTCTTTTCCATTCCTGCTGCCACCTGTCTCATTATCTCTCACCTGAACCACTGCACTAGCCTCCTAGTCAGTCTGCTCATCTTACCCCTCCAATCCATTATTCACGCTGCAGCGGAGTGATCATCTCACACCCCTGCTTAAACATTTCCACGGGCTGCTTTACCCGCAGGGTGAGATCTGGTTGACTTGGCATTCGGCGTTTCATGACCTGGCCGCTGCCTGACGTTTTAGTCTCTTGGCACTTCCTCCGAATGAAATTACTTGCTGCTTCCCCAAAGCACACCATATGTTTTTTCAGGCCTCCAGGCCTTTGCACTAGTTGTTTTCTATGCTTGGACTACTCTTCCTCAGCAGGTATTTATTGAACATGTAGTAAGTGCCTGAAGCTGAGAGTGGAGGGGTGAGCAAGGCAGGCGTGAGCCCAATCCTCAGAGGCTGGTGGAAGAAAGAGACAAAAAATGTCGACAGACAATCATTAATTATAAGCACACATGGTGGGCATTCGTAAAGGTTTGTAGAAAATGTCAACCGCGGCTTCAGAAAGTTTAGGATTCGAATTGGGCCGGGGAGGCAGTGTGGATCCACCTATGTGACTTTGGGGAACGAACGAGTGGAGTCTCCACCTCCGTGAAATGGAAAAACGCCCGCCCCATAGGATTTCTGGGAGGATTTCTTTTGAGATACATATAATCACGCGGTTCTGCCGGACTGGAGGGCCCCTCCCGCAAAGGGCGCCGAGGGTCCGCCCGCCCCGCGCGCGGGCCCCCACCCGGGAAGGCCGCTGGCGGTACGTGAGCGCCTCAGCCTGCGCCGCAGCCAGCGCGCACGAGTCGGGCTCCGACGGTCTGGACCGCGGAGCCCAGACCGCAGGCCGCCGAGAGAGCAGGGGCAGGGGCGTCGGACGCCGGGAGAGGGGAGCAGCGCTCCGCCCCATCTCCCCATTTTGGGGGATAGCCCCCCTCGCTCATTCCCGCCCCCGCCCTTGAATCACGGGGAGGCGGGGCCATGACCCATTCATGCCGGGAATCGGATCCAGATGTTCCTGTGGCGCGTGCAGCTGCATCCTTGCCTTTTTTGGCAAAAAACGTGCGGCCGCGAGCGGATCCCGGGCCGCCTCCGCTAATCCTTGGGAAGAGGGGGAAGGGGGGCTGAGGGTCTGGGCCCAGATTGGGGATCCGCACCCGGTGCTCGGCGGGGTTTGGGGAGGGATGGTAAGGGAGGGGGGCGATTTGTACCCGACGGAGAACCCAACGCCGTCGGCCCGCCCTGCTTCTGTCCGGAACCTCCCCCAAACCCCTCCCTTCCCCACTCGGAGGAAAAAGCCCTTTGCCAGCAGGGGGGAAGCCAGCTAAGCCTGAGAGGGACAGTAGCGGCCGCGGGGATCCCCTTTCTCGGGAGAGATTTCCCACCCCGCCTGGCAGCTTCCTCCTCTGCCCTGCATGGAGGAGGTCGAGGTCGGGAAGAGCCTCCGAGTCCCGTGGTGTGCGAAGGAATCCTCCCTGCCCCTCCACCCCCAGACAAACACACAGAGGCCTTCGCTTCCTCATACTGCTTTATTGCAGAATCTGAAAGGGGGGTGAGCCAAACCCACCCCTCTGCCCATCTCTGGGCAGAATGGAGCTGAAATGAAATGAAACGAGAAAACACTCGACAGCAAGGGCTGGGCAAAACCCTGTACCCTAGGACCCCCTAACCAGTGAACCCCTGATGTGCTGCCCAGACAGCCCCATCCCTGGGAATAGCGGTGGGATGGGGGTGGGGAGTGTCAAGCCTGAGTACAGTCCACTTCGGAGGACTTCTCAGGCACCCATAGGAGACCTAAAGTCTTCAGGGGAGAAGTCTAGATTGAAGGGGGCTGGGGTCCCAGAGCTCTGATTTAGGGGAAGCCGGACCATAGGGAGAGGACTGAGTTCTGGCGCTCAGGCTTGGGGAGGGGATTTGAATGGTGGAGGCTCCGTAAGAGCCCAAGTTTGGGGGCCCTGGGTCAAGAAGTACCAGATTGGGGATGTTGGAGTGGGGAGGCTGAATCCTGGAGCCCAGGGGTAGCCCCAGTTTGGGGAGGGGCTGGGTCCCAGAGGTGGTTTGGAAAAGGAGCCTTAGTCCTGGAGCCCTGGTTTGGGAGGGCCTGGGCCCAGGAGCCCTGGCTCAGGGCCCCGCCTGGCTGCAGCCCTGGCACAGCACTTGGTCTCCGTCCGGCACGAAGCCCTGGCCCACCAGGGAGGTGGAGCATCGGGCGCAGGAGAAGCAGCTGTGGTGCCAGTGGCGGTCTTCAAAGGACACATACTTGCCTTCACCGAGTCCTGGAGGGAGGCTGGAGGTTAGCTCTGTGATCTGGAGGGTGGGCGGTCCTGTCCCTCGGCCTCACCCAGTACCAGGTCCCATTCCCTTGCCTACACTCTACCCACTCTGTCCTTTGACCCTTTGTCCCACCTGTGATGGGGCGCTTGCAGCTGCTGCACTTGGGTGCAAAGAGTTCTCCAAAACAGGCCACACAGTAGGGATCGTCATCTCGGGAGGTGAACTGCTGCCCTGCCAGGGGCGTCTGGCAGCCGGTGCAGACCAGGCATTCCCGATGCCAGGGCTGGTCACGGTATGTCACGCCACCCTGCGTCAGTGTCTGTGGGGCGGCGTCTGTCAGCAGGGGTAGTGGGGATTCCGACCCCACGACAGAGCCTTGCTCACCCCACCCCTGTGTGCAGTGGAGCTCGGCACCCCCGCCCCGCCGGCCCAGCCCCCACCTTGCTGCAGCGGGCGCAGCGAGGAGCAAACTTGTTCTCATAGCAGGGCACGCAGTAGTGAGCACCCTTGTCGGGCACAAAGGAACGGGAGCCCAGCGGCTGCTCACAGCTGCTGCACAAGAAGCAGTGCTCATGCCACGTCTGGCCTCCGTACTCCAGCTTCCGGGATCCTGTGGGGAACAGGGGTCCCACTCAGAGGCTGAGTCCCGAGCTCCTGAGTGCCACCCTCTGCCACCCCCCGAGGAGGGTCCCCGCTGCTTCCACAGGCTACAGGGTGGTGTCCATGCATTTGCAGCAGGATCCCCACCGCATCTATTGCACATGCTAACCACCTCCCCCCAACACTGGATATGCTGGCTAAGCACATGCTAGGCCCCCATAAACTAGACCTGAGGGTTTGGCATAGGTGAAGTCCCCACATGTACCAGAATATGACGATCTCAGCATACGCCAGGCCTCCAGGTCACAGGCATGATGACTCAGTATATGCTAAGCGCTTATATACCAGATGTGATAGTGTGAGCACACACACAAAGACCCCATATACGAGGCAAGCAAGTCCCTGCCCACACGGAGTTCTGCCCCGGACGTGATAGATCAGAACATAATAAGCCCCGGCATATCCTAGTCATGCCAATCTCCACGTGTTCTAAATCCTCACATTCTATTAGCCATGCAGGTTGCCATACGTGTTAAGCCCTTTATTTATATGTCTTTGCACACACCAAGCCCCAATGCAACAAACACTGACAGTCTCAGCACACTCGTAGCTCCTATGTGTGCCAAACATGCTAAGCCCCCAGGTGTGTATCATGCGTTGTCAGTCCCTGTGCGTGCTAAGCTCCCAAGAGCAAATAAGCACGACAGATACCGCACACAGTCAATTTCCAGGAACGTGCTGCGTGTGCAGGTCTTTACCAAGCCTCCATGTTGTATCAGACAGGCATGCCAGTCCCTTACAAGAACCCTACACAGATGCCAGGCATGCCAGTCCCACGCACAACGAGCCCCTGGGAGCCCCCGGGAACGTACCGGGCATGACGGTCTCCCCGCAGGCGGAGCACTGTGAGGAGAAGGCACTGCAGTAGCAGTCGTTACAGAGCAGCTCGCTGTCCTGGCAGGTGAAGGGCTCGTCGGCCAGGGAGCGCTGGCAGCGGCAGCAGCGGAAGCAACCCTCGTGGAAGTGGCGGTCTTCGTAGAACAGCTCCTGTGTGGAGCACAGCAGGGGCACTGGCACCTTCGCCCCCTCCTGCCAGCCTCCACCCACTCTCTGCCCTTTGTGGTCCAGTCCTTACCCTCGAGTCGTGCCCGATAAGCTGCTGGCACTCGGCGCACGTGTTGGCGAAGGTGTTGTCATAGCAGGGCACACAGTAGGGTCCGTTGTCCGTCTGGATGTATTTGCGCCCGTACAGGGACTCGCTGCATTTTGCACAGTCAAAGGCCTCGCTCATGGTGGCTGTGAGTGAGCCCTGTTAGGGACACAAGGTGGGGCAGGGGTCACCCAGAGGGGCTGTGGCTTAGCCCACTGCATTTAAAAAAAAGCAAGAACTAGGCATAGGAAATGCCAGGTCAGAGCAGGTGGTGATGGGGAATGGGTGTTTCTGGGAACACAAAGAGTCCTGCATGTTTATTTCTGTATTTAACGTTGGGGATGAGAGGGGGTCAGGAAAAAACCAGGAAGCAGAAGTTCTTTTCTTATCTTGGCCCTGGCAGAACTGGGGGCAGGGGGCTTTTCCTGGGTCAATGACTCATTTCCTGCCCCTGCATTTAGCCTGAGTTTAGCTTCCACTGTCCCTACTGGCCCCAAGGGGGTAAGAGCAAGGACACGGAGCCACCCCACCCTGTCCCATATGAACAGCACTCTCACCCTCTCCTGACTCCCAGGAAGGGACCATAGGGGTATACCCAGAGCTCTGGAGTGGGAAGCTTAGGGATGAGAATGGGGCTGTTTGCACTCCACCCCCCAAACCCCAGCCAGGAAACAGCGGAATGTAAGAAGGATGCTGGGCCAGTGAATGGTGGAGGTGGAGGAGGCTGATGGGAGAAATCACATTGGGCCTCCCCTCCCAGGAGAATCCAGCAACAAGGACTTCAGAGGCTCAGCCTAGGTTTAAGCAGGAAGGAAATCCTGCAGGCTGGACACAGCCAAGCTTCCCCAGCTGGACCCTCTGCCCTCACCCCCTCCACCTCCCGTTGGGTCTCTGGTCACACCAGCCTGGGCAGCCTTGGCCTGCAACACCTGCAGCAGCTGTGGCAGCACAGATGGCCAGATGTCAGGTTTTGCCAGCCAACAGGGGAGGAAAAAAGGGAAATGAGATGCTTGGGGACGGAGAGGGGAACTGGAGGTTATGCAGTGTGCCTCCTGCTGTCTCCTGCCGGTCATCACTCCTGGCAGCGACTGGCAAAGCCCCAGAATCTTTCCATCCCCTGGGTCATTATTTCCCTCTCCCTGCCTCTGGGAGAGACAGCCTCTCCCCAGCTTTTTGAAGGGTTTGGGGCCGGGGAGTGAAGGGTGAGAGAGTGGGAGCCACTGAAGACATTTCCTCTCCAATCAGGCCTCCCTACGGTGGGCAGTCAGGAAAGGGGGAGCCCTGAGCGCTGTTGCTGCAGACACCCAGCCCCCCACCAAACCTCAGACACTTTCCATTTTCTCAGGAACAAAGCATGTTTGTGGGATGAGGTCATCCACACAGCTGCCTCTGCAGCAGGAGCTTGGGGAGTAGGGAGGGTGAGGAAGTGGGGTTCCCAGTCCCTTCTGCTGCCCCTGATTCCAGTCTCTAGCCCCAAATTCAGAGCTCCCCACCCCCAGTCTCCTCCATCATGAAGCCTGCTCTCTGGGGACTGGGATCCCGGGGTGGGTGGAGAGGAACCACTTGGACCCTAGGAAGGGGATGTTCTCACAGCTGCAGATGGGCCCCAGGAGTACAAAGGAACCCACCAACACACTCCTCCACATTAGACCCCAGTAACTGGCAGTCCCCAGAGCCTGGCCTGGCTCACGCTGAAGGCGAAGCCCTCCTTTTCTCAGCACCTCCCCCCCCCCGCAGGAAATTCTAGCCAACAAGCGTGGCTCTGGTTTGGAGTTCAGACTCCAGGCGCCAGCAGACGCCCCAAGCCTAGGGGGCCTGGCTCTTCTGAAGGGGTGGCTCATGAACCCACAGCTGCCCTTCTGTACGATGGGAGGACACTCAGTTCATACCCCAGGCCAGGGCATGAGGCCGCCAGGAGTCGGGGTCTTCAGAGCCGGGACTTCTGGGCTGGGGGCTATGCTGGAGGGTGGAGGGTATCCCTCCACCTCAGTCCGCTCCTCGCCATTCAGGCCTGGGTTTCCTCTGGCGCAACATCTGAGGGTTGCCTGGGCTGTGAGCCACTGGGCAGCGGGGGCCACACAGGTGGAGTGTGGCCATGCATCCATCCATGAGTGACCTGGGCCCTTCCTTCCTTCCTGGCTTGGCCCCCAACAGCTCTGTCATCTTCCCAGGTCCAGACTAGCCCTAGGCCTGCCTACTGGGAGGCAGTCACCACTCTGAGACAGGGGCACCCCAAATAGGGTATGGGCGTGGCTTCTGTTTCTTTCCCAGAATCCCCTAGTCTGTCCAGCTGGGCTCTGGTGAGGACAGAGTGAAGGGCACTATCAAGGCCCACCTGTCTCTGCCTTTTGTCTGCCCCTCCCCCCTCCCCCTTTCCCTGGCAGGACTGGGGGACTAAAGGGAGCCAGTCCTGTATTCCTTCACGGCTGGTAGGGGGGTCGGGGGGAGAGCGCTCAATCTGCCAGATGGCTCTTGGCCGCTGCCCCCAACACACACACCTGCCTACACCTGACCCACACACACATCTGACCCCTCCCCGTGAACCTCCTGCAGCTCAAAATGGCTGGATAATGGCCGTGGCATGTGCTGTGTAGAGGCTTGAGCTGTGAAATATAAACCTGGGTGATCTTGGGCAAGTCACTTAAGCTCCCTGAGCCTGCTTCCCCATCTACTACTACCTCCTACCTCCTAGGGTTGTTGCCAGGCTTAAATGTGATGATACTTGGAAAGCACCTGGGAGATACTAAGTAGTCAGTAAATGGTAGCTCTTAGTGTTTTATTATTAGCCCCTCACTCATACGGGGGTCAGTCAACAGTTTCTCAGCCAGGCCTGGGTCAGGGGGCTGGCCTGGGACTTGACCTTGACATTCTCAGCGGGGGCCCAGGGAGAGAACAAAAAGGGAACCCCCTAGTTCTGCTGGGGGAGCTGAAGAGGCCCAGGCCGTGGGGCTCACTGAGACCAGTGGGGCCAGTCTGACTCCAGTGAGCATAACTCTGAAACCCCCAACACAGGTACACAGGTGTACACACCTGCATGCTGCTTTGCCTCTCATAAAGCGCTTTCCCACCCACCCACCATCTATCAGATCGCACAAAGGGCAGGCGGGATAGGGTATCATCCTCATTTTACAGCTGAGCACAGAGGCCAGGGACAGGGCAGGGGCATGCCCAAAGTCACTCAGGTATCAGAGAGCTCAGGTCCCTTGCCTCCCAGCCTGGAGCCCTTTCCTGTTTCCCCAGAAATGGTGGTGGACGGGGTGGTCAGCGTTTAAGAGCAGCGGGACAGGAGATGCTGGATGATATCACTAGTACAAGAGCCTGGCTCTTTTCCCCAGCTGCCAGCCCTGTGACTGGAAGACACCCAGAAGTCTTTCCAAGTACCCATGCCAACCGCTCAACCCCTTCGCCCCCCTCCACCCCCCCCTGTCCAGGAGGACCCTGGCCAGGTCCCACAGCTGTGACTCAGGATCAGAACAGACCCCTCCCCCAGCTTCCAGGAGTTGACAGGGGACTTGAGGGGAGAAATCAAACTCCCCCCACCCTCACCCCTGCTACTAGGCATCCACCGCAAACTCTCCACTCTCTTCCCCGCCCCCGCCATGGGGCCTGGGAGTCAGAGCGGTTTGGGAGAAGGGGGTGGGAAGCAGGATCCAGCAGCTGCTCTGGGGACAGAAGAGGAACAGTTCATTCACCCCGGGTCCCCCAGGGCTGAAGCAGCGCGTCCAAGATTTGAGTTTAAAAATAAGCTGGGGCTGTCTCGGAGAGTGCGTAGGGCTCCTTCGAGTCTTACTGTCTCATGTCTCAGGTCCTCTGCCTCACGGGGGCTCAGTTGGCCCAGTGTTTCTGTTTCCCCACATCCTCCCTTCCCAATCTTTCAGGCCTGAGTCCCGCGGGGTCTGTCTTGAAAACTGTCACTGCCCCTCCATGACATCTGTCTCTTGGCGTCTAGCTCTGCTCCACTCAGCACGTCTGTGTCTGTACACTTCAGCAGCTGTCTGTATGTTTCCGTGTCTCTGGGTCTCTGACTGGCTATCTCCCCACGGCAGCCTCTGTGGATTTCTACCACTGTCTGCCCAAGTCTTGGCACCTCAAGGGTCTCTAAAGGGTGGAATGTCTTGGTCCCTACCCACCGCCCTTCTCTATCTCTTAGCATCTCTGTATGCCTGAGCGTGTCTGTCTCCAGTCTCTGGATGTCTTTCTAGGCCTCTCAGAGGCTGGTTTACCACAAGGTTAATGAAGCTTAAGCTTCGGGGCCCCTCATTTGCCCAGAACCCTCCAAGGCCCTGGAGAGGGCTGACAGCACGTCTGGGGTCACGGCATGCTTCTTCCTAAAATGCTCCGCTCCACAAAACCTGGGTCGGACCCTACGCCTCGGGTCTGCCTCCCGGTGACTCTACGCCCAAGTCTCTGTCCCTGTTTCGGGTATCTCCGCAGCCTCCTTGTCTAAGCTCGCCGCTCCTGTCTTGTCTCGGTCTCTTGCTCCACCGGGCGTTCTGGAAGCCGGTTTCTCGAACCCTCCCGGTCTCTCTCGACTCTCGCTTTTCCACTTCAAACTTGGCCCCCTGCCCCACCTAACTGGCGTTGCAGCGCCCGGAGCGGTACGGTTCCGGGGGCGACCCCCGGGGCTCGGCGCCCGCGCGCCACCGCCTCCTAGCGTGTTCCCTGCGCCCGCGACCGGACCCAGGCGGGGACAGGGGGCGGGGGCCGCGACTGCCCTTAACCCCCGGCTGGCCGCCTCTCCTTTCCCGCCAGAGGGCGGGGGCCGGGAGTCGGGATGGGGAGCCGGGCTCGGCGGGGAGCTCACCTCGAGGCAGGCGGCGAGAGCGGGGCGCGGCGCTCGCGTGGGGCGGGGGGTGGCGGGCAGCCGGGGCCGCGTCCCTCGGCGCCTCCTACCTGCGGGCCGGGCCGAGCGGGACCGAGCTAGCTGCCGGCGAGGCTGCCGGCGGCGCACGGACTGTGTGGGCGAGCGGGAGCGCGGCCCCAAGCCCTCCCCGAGGAAGTGAGCGCGGGGGCCCGCCCCGCCCGGACCCCGCCCCCGGCCTCCCCTGCCCGCGGGGTGCGGACCCCGCCCCCGGCCCTCGTCCTGGAGGCTGGGGGCCAGACCGCGCCCCCACCTCTCTTTAAGGCTGGAGCCTGCCCCAGCCCCCTGGGCCCGCCGGGCCTAACCTGGCTCTACCAACCTTCGTGGGCGGCCAGGACCCCGCCCCTGTCCCCTCCCTGCAGCTTTTGCTGTCCTCCCTCTCTTTCCCCACTCTCCTTACCTCCCCCCACCCCAGTCCCCAGCGGCTAGCTGTATTCAGTCTCAGGCAAGGGGTACAGGAGGCAGCCGACCAAGGTCCATTTGGGGACCCAGAGGGTCCTCATGCCCTTTTCGTGTCCCCTCCCCCTCGCAGTTTACCCCCAGGGATCACACTCTGCCCAAATTTGTAAAAGAGGACTTATTCCAGCCTGTTGGAGGGGGTGGTTTTGACCCTGCTGTCGCGGCCCTGTCAGTGGGAACGAAGGTGTTCTCTGGAAACAAGGAGTGAAGTCTAAGGACCCCTTCTGTAGGGCCTTGACCTTCAAAGGGCATTATTCCACAACCCTGAGTGGTGAAGACAGAAGTAACCACCTCCTCACCTCCAGCTGCATCGTGGGACAGAGAAATCCTCCCTTGGTCTCCACAGTGCCCAGGAACAGTTTTGACCTTTGAGGCCTAGGGGAGACCCTAATCCTTGGCCCCATGATTTTTGAGCTTCTCAGGAAGGGGTGTGAGGAGTGTGCAAGGATGGGGCGCTGCAGGGGCGGTGGAGGGAAGTCCTCCCCGACCTCTACAGTTTCCAACCTTCTGGCTTCCTCCCTGTGCCCTGCCCGGGCGGGAGGATTGGCGTCTGCCAGGGACACAAGGCCCCTCCAGGTCCTTGAGGCCACCGCCCCTGGGATCCTCAGGCTTGTCACTAGGAATAAATAGCCTCGATCTGGAAGGGTGGGGGAGGGAGGAGGAGGCTCTGCTGTGCTGTTAGCAAAACAAGAGACAGCAAACCAACCCTGGAAATAACCTCCTCAGAGTCTAGAGTAGAGATTCAGGTGCCCACAGAGGCTCTCCCATCCCACAGGCTGGGTCCAGCCAAGCTCTCAGAGCAGAGACTCATTCCCTCCCAGGCTGGGGCTGCTGAGTACCCTCCTCTCCCACTTCTGAATCACACGCCTACCTTTCTGGGTCCCAAGTCACGCTTGAGGTCAGGTTTCCTTTCAAAATTAACTAATTCCTTATTATTGTTGTTCCTGATGCCTAAACGGTTAAGTGTCATGAGGGCACGGACTGCGGACTTCTGGTTCACCACTGCATTCTCAGTACCTACTCCAATGTCTGGCATGTAATAAATATCTGATGAATGAATGAATGATGGACACTGCTTCCATTTGGACTCCCACACCCCAGATTGGACCACAGGCACCTGCTATCTGGAGCCCAGGGAGGGCACAGCCAGCCCATGGGTGGGCCTTGCTCTGGAATTTGCCTTGCAGGCGTAGGAGACTCCTAGCCCAGGGGAGTGCAGGGAAGACTGCCTGGCTGGAGGAGATGGCAAGAAGGGGTTTGCTCTAGGGTGAGGGGAGGGCAAAGGTGAGCATCCTTCAGAAAGGGAGGAGTTATGAGTGAGTAAGGAAGGTGCTGGATCAAAGGTAGGGTTGGGGGGGGTCTTTTTTTTTTTTAACTGAAGTACAGTTGATTTACAATGTTGTGTTAATTCTGCTGTACAGCAAAGTGATTTGGGGTCTCTGGTTTTACTCACGGCTTGAATCTCCGATGAGCTGCCTGAATCAGAGCCAATATTTCCTGAGTTCTTACTTTGCACCAGTCCCTGCCTAAGCACTTTACATATATTAATGCACTTGATTTCCAACAACTTTGTGAAATATGTATTTTTATCCTTGATTTAAGGATGAGAACAGGGAGGCACAGAGAGAGTAAGTAACCTGCCAAGGGTGACACAGCTAACAATAGAAAAGCCTGGATTCAAATCCAGACAGTCAAATGTCAAAGCACCTTATGCCAAAAAAAGAGTTTAATCATTAGGCTCTATCGCCTCTGTAGTCATTTAACCTCTTGAAGCCTCAGTCCGTCATCTGTTCAGAGGGGGGGACTCGCTGTGTCACAGCATTCTTGCGAGGATTGGATGAAAGCACACAGTAGGTATTCAACATGTGGGACACTCCCTCCACTCCAACACTCTCTTTCCTGGTCAAGTGTTAAGATTCTGCTTCTTGGACTTGGAGTCTGGAGGCCCAGAAAAGTTAGGAGACTTTTGACTTGGCCCAGCCTGAGAGAGGGAGACTGGTGTAGGGCAGGGGCTGTATCCTTTCCCCTCCCCATTTCCAGCTCCCCAGTAGGCTCGCATTTCCCTGCGTGCTCTAATTTCCGTTGACCCACGTGGACGTGCCCCAGGCAGGTCTAGGGATCAGCCTCATGGACTCCCTGTTCCTGTTTCCCATCAGTCCTCCCCCCTCTCTCAGGGAACAGGTGTGTCTGACCGGGGCTGGAAGCAGAGCCTGAGCGCTGGCTGACTGGCCTTGGGTGAGTGGGATCTGGTTGTCCCTTCCCTCACCCTGGAGGCCGCCCCCCCACTCCGCTTCCTTATCTTGTTCAGGGTCTCGGAGCTGTTCTCTCACCTTGGAAGGGTTTACAAAAGGAGGCCCTGGGTGACTGATGAGTGGCAAGACTCTCATGGTTTCCTCTGGGTGCTGAATCACTCTCTGATGCTTGTAACCACAAGCTCTCCTCCCCCCAGTGAGAAAACTCCCTTCTTTCTCTGGTGTATTGCTCACTCTTACCCATTGGGCTGCCTACAGCCCGTGCAGGCCTCCTAGCTGAGCAGACACCCGCTTTCAGATTGCCCAGAAACACTTGCCTAGTGACCCCAAGCCTGGCAATGGGTCTGTGGGTGCAGAAGGTAAAATGAGTGACTGCTACAGAGCGTGGGGGAGGAAGAGTAGAGGGAGGATTAATCTGTGCTTAAATGCCAACTACACGCAGGGCACCATGCCAAGTGGCAGTCATTACTTCATTTCTTACAAAAGCCACATGAGATGGTTATTATTACTATCACTATTTTACAGAGTAGTACCCGGGGCTCAGAGAGTTTGACAAGGTGGCCCTAAATCACAAGCTGATTGGTGGATGTGCAATTCAAATCTGGGGCTGACTTGAAGGCCCACCCCCACTTCCAATGTGCAGAGCTGCCTTCTCCTGGGTATCCCTGCCACTCAACGCCTTCTTCAGGGGAAGTGGCAGGAGCGACTAGGGCTGCCACCTAGTCTGATGGCTGGGCTTCTTAATTGAGATGAGGCTGGAAATGTGGGCATGGGCCAGATTATGAAGGGCCTTGTCTTTCAATGGTTAAGTAACAAATAAGACGGAATTTTGCTAATGCATGTGGCCTTAGTTGGGCAAGGCTCAGACTCAGGGGCAGGAAGAAACTTTTCACATAGCAGATCTCAGCTACTTTCCGCTTTTACACGCCCACTGGCCTACTGGACTCACACCTCTAGGGACTGAGGAGAGGATTTCTCCAGAGGTCTTCAGCTGGAGAGATGAGCACTGTCATGAGAAATGGGTGCAGTTACAGAACTTGCTGAAGTTTAGCTTCACGTGGTGGAAAAGAAGCCAAATGCCTCTGGAATGTTCTGCTGTGCTCAACCCTTTCTCAATCCTTACAGGTAGGTTTAGTAATACTAATAATCACAATAATAGCTCTAATTGATAGTGAACTTGCAGATGTGTGAACACAGTATTAAGGACTTTAAACATATTATTTCATTTAATCCTCACAACAATCCTGTAGGTATAGTATTATTACCCCCATTTTACACATGGGAGACTAAGGTTCTGTGAAGCTAACTTTGTCTTGGCTGGTAACAGTTAGGATCAAACACACCTCCATGGTTTATGGTCCTAATCATTACATTGTACTGCCTCTGACACTCATTCTGTCAGCAACATCTTGAGGGTGTCAGGTACTTAGAATTTTACAACTAATCCATGATATAACTCCTCTGTTCAACTATGAGCCCCTTGACGGCCCTATGAGGAGAGCAGTGCGTGCTGTTATTATCCTTGTTTTATGGATGAGAGAAATGATGCTCATTAAAGCCAAGTAACTGCGTGCATGTGCGATTGGGGCAAATTCTGGACCAAAAGATACAAAAAGACCAAAAAAATCCCAACTGCCACTTCTGAAGAGTCAGGAGCAAAAAAACGGGTGTTGGAAGCAAAAGCAGGGTACTGCGCATGCCCCCTGCACTCAACACCACAAAGGCGTGGGCAGAACACACCTAAGCCACCCCTCTGGCCTGACCCCTGGACACACCCCAACCCTCACCCCATATAAAGAACGAGCTTGCCACGCCCACAGTTCCGGGAGCAAGCGAACCTGTTACCTGTTTTTGCTCCCTCCTGCACCTGCAGGGGCCCCAATAAAGCCTTGCCTGAATTTCTTACCTGGCCTCTAGTCAATTTCTATTGATTGGGGAAAGCCAGGAACACTGGTCGGTATCAAAGCGACCTGTCAAAAGTCACACAGCCAGTACATGGCAGAGCCAGACATGGTTTTAAGGATGCTTGTCTCTCTATAGAGTGCTCTTTCCGGTACACCAGAAAATTCACAGGGCCCCTAGCTTTTGCATGGCACAGGGATATCGGCTCGGTGCTTTGTGACCTTCTGGAGGGGTGGGAGGGAGGGAGACGCAAGAGGGAAGAGATATGGGAACATATGTATATGTATAACTGATTCACTTTGTTATAAAGCAGAAACTAACACACCATTGTAAAGCAATTATACTCCAATAAAGATGTTAAAAAAATTATTATTATTTTAAATTGGAGTACAGTTGCTTTACAATATTGTGTTAGTTTCTGCTATACAGCAAGGTGAATTAGCTATACATATACATATATCCCTTCTTTTTTGAATTTCCTTCCCATTTAGGTCACCACAGAGCATTGAGTAGTTTCCTGTGCTATACAGTCAGTTCTAAAGTAGTTACCTAGATTATACCTAGCAGTGTATACAAATACACCGCATAAACACGGCAAACGGAGCAGAGCTGTAGTCGACTGCACATGCGCACACTCCAGGCCCAGCTCACCCCAAGGACAGTGCCAGCCACGATGCTCCCAGGTGCCAACGGAGCGGATCACGAAGGCGAACTCACCGTACACGTGGACAGGCTCTGGCGAATAAGAACTGGCTGTTGTAGAGTCACGAGGCTAGACCTAGAGAACTACACTTCCCAGAAGCAGCCTGGGGTGGACGCCTTGTGCTAGATGACGTATTTCCGGAAAAGCAGGCGCTGGATAGGCTGCAGAAAGGAAGGGGGCGGTTCTAAACCTCTGGCGGCTTGGCCTATATCCGGTAGGGTCAGTGGACGAGGCGGTGCGGACCCGGCGTTGTCTATTGAGCTTTTCCAGGACTGAGCAGACATGGCGGCGGCTTTTCGGAAAGCGGCTAAGTCGCGGCAGCGGGAACACAGAGAGCGAAGCCAGGTAGGACCGCACGGGCCCCACGAACGCTGGCCGGTGGCCCCATGTGCTGTTCTCGCCCCAGCCCTACCCCCCCCACCAACCCAGCTGCGGGTCCTGGCCTTTTCTGTGCGGAGATGTTGCTTGTAAATACATGCAAATATATGCTGACGACGCAGGCGTGGCTGGGGCGGACCCTCGCGGTTCGGGGAGGAGTGGGTGGTCGTTCTAGCTAGGAGAGCACAGCTGTCCCTATTCCTGGGAGATAAGCAAAGCTGTCTTGCAAGGTTTCATTGAAGTAGTTAAATGAGATACTGTGTGTAAAGTGCTTGATCTTCTCTGGAGAAGTTGAGGTCAAAGTTCACACAGCCAATAAGTGTCCCCGCTGGAACTGGAATCCACATCTAAAGATACTCAGCCCTGTCCGCTGTGTATGCAGGCTGCTCCCGAAGAGATTGGAGTTAATGTGCTATCATCATCATGCCTGGGCTTTGAGATCCATGGAGATCTTCCACGTAGGCTTTTTGTTTATGTCTCACCATGTAATGTTGGTGTTTTCCAACCCCATTATACAGATGAGGAAACTGAGGTCCAAAGAACAGAATTGACTTGCCCAGTCACAAACAGCAAATTCAGACCGAATAAACAATTGCAGGACTTCTGTGGAGGGTGTGTCTGTGTGGAGAGATTGAGTGGAAATTCATTTAATATATGCAGAATCAATTTATTCTTCTGTTCTCAGGAATCACACAATATCTGATCCAGAAAGGCCCTTAGGGATGTCTGGTGCAATTTCATTTTACAGATGGGGAAGAGAAAGAGAATGATGTGTCTAAAGCTGTGTCACTGATGGATGGGATGGAACTAAGGCCTCCCAACCACAGTTCAGTCTTCCTGCTTAATAGCATTTATCAGACATTTATTGTGCACTTGCTGTATGCTCAGTGGTGTGCTGGGAGTAGTGTATCGATAATTTGCCACCTTGTTTGGAGCCCTGTGTGGATCTATCTAAAAATAATAACAGCTAGAAGTGCTTGCTGTGTGCCAGAGCCAGACAAAGTGCAAAATGCTTTACCCTTATTATCTCATTTATCTCTCAAGAGTGTGTGGAAGTAGGTACTATTATTTTCTTACATTTGCAGATGGGGAAGCTGAGGCTCAGATAGGTTAAGTAATTTGCCCAAAGACATACAGCTGTAGGTGGCAATCAGCAAAGCCAGGGATCAGACCAAGTGTTTTGAATCCAGAGGCTACTAAAAGTTGAATAAAGAAGCAACTTTATAAGAGATGCATAAAAAAATGCCCAATGAGAGGGGGAAAAAAAAAAAGAAAGGGGAAAAAAACACCCCAAATTAAAAAACAAACAAAAATGCTCAATAAGGAACATGAGTGGGAAGAGGAGAGATGATGAGAGAAAGCATCACAGTGAAACTTGTTGGACTTGGAAGGCGATGATAATAACTGTCAACTTTAAAAAAAAATTTATTTTATTTATTTATTTTTGGCTGTGTTGGGTCTTCGTTGCTGAGTGTGGGCTTTGTCTAGTTGCGGTGAGCGGGGGTGACTTCATTGTGTTGCGCGGGCTTCTCTTTATGGTGGTGTCTCTTGTTTCGGAGCACAGGCTCTAGGCGCACAGGCTTCAGTAGTTGTGGCTCGCTGGCTCTAGAGCGCAGGCTCAGTAGTTGTGGCACACGGGCTTAGTTGCTCCGCGGCACGTGGGATCTTCCCGGACCGGGGCTCGAACTCATGTCCCTTGCATTGGCAGGTGGATTCTTAACCACTGTGCCACGAGGCAAGTCCCATAACTGTCACTTTTTGAGCACTGACTGTATGCTAGGTACAGCCCAACATGCTGTACAAGGATTATCTTGTATAATCCTACAGCATTCCTGTGAGGCAGATGTTATCCTCATTTGTATCAATACAAATGAGGAACCTGATGCTTAAAGAGGTTGAATAGTGTGTCCAAAGGCACAGTTGTGGGTAGTTGATTTGGATTCGTAGACAAGACAGAGGCAAAGAGCATGACATGGCCATGTCTGAGTGGGAATAGAGGGTCTTTGTGGGAGAGGTGAGGAGGAGGCCATGCTGGAAAGGTTGGTAAACACATTGACGATAGCCAGGGAAGCCCACTTTGTTGCTCTTTTGACCCTTGAGTTTTCTTTCTCTATTCTCTGTCAACTTCTCTTTGTCTGCTATAATTAAAATAATAATGATCAAGAGAGGGCTTGGGTATTATTTTAAATATTGAGTTATTTCTTGCATCACTTCAAGGTAGAGGATGAGAGAGGAGACTGTTAAAAATCCCACCCAAGGACTTCCCTGGTGGTGCAGTGGTTAAGAATCCGCCTGCCAAGGCAGGGGACATGGGTTCGAGCCCTGGTCCAGGAAGATCCCACATGCCATGGAGTAACTAAGCCCGTGTGCCACAACTGCTGAAGCCTGCACTCTAGAGCCCACGAGCCACAACTACTGAGCGTGCGTGCCACAACTACTGAAGCCCACGCACCTAGAGCCCATGCTCCACAACAAGAGAAGCCACTGCAATGAGAAGCCCACGCGCCACAACGAAGAGTAGCCCCCGCTCGCCGCAGCTAGAGAAAGTCTGCGTGTAGCGACGAAGACCCAATGCATCCAACAAGTAAATAAAGAAATAAATAAAAAAAATTCCACTCAAGTTATTATACAAGTTTAAACAGTAGAGAAGTTTATGTACTGCCTCAAACATCGAGAATATTCAAAGTGGAAGAGGATGCAGTGTAGGAGGGTGGGGAAGATCAGACTGTGGCCCCAGATAGAATAGGTCTCGTTCTAGCTTTGCCACTTACTAGTTCTGTCTATGTTCTTGGGCAAGTTGTTCTCTAAACCTCATTCCCTTTTTGGAAAATTGGGGTAACAGTAGTGCCTGCTTTATCCACTTTCCATGATTGTTTGGGGATAAATGACATTGTGTGTAAGGAGCATAGCAGATTGCTTTGTAACAGTATTTCATTTTTTTTTTTTCACCTTGATAAAAATTTTATTTACTCATGTTACATACTCATCCTAACGAGAACAGGAATTTTTTTTTACCTTCTGGGAATGTCAGAACTCCTAGATTTTACAAAGCAAAGTAAAAGTACATACAAATTCTTTTAATTTAAAAAAAATTTGGAAGTGTCGAGTCTTCATTGCTGGGCGCAGGCTTTCTCTAGTTGCAGTGAGTGAGGGCTACTCTTAGTTGCGATGCGGGGGCTTCTCATTGTGGTGGATTCTCTTGTTGCGGAGCACGGGCTCTAGTCACAAGGGCTCAGTAGTCGTGGCTCGCGGGCTCTAGAGCACAGGCTCAGTAGTTGTGGCGCATGGGCTTAGTTGCTCTGCGGCACGTGGGATCTTCCCGGACCAGGGATCGAACCTGTGTCCCCTGCATTGGCAGGTGGATTCTTTTTTTTTTTTTTTGCGGTACGTGGGCCTCTCACTGTTGCGGCCTCTCCCGTTGCGGAGCACAGGCTCCAGACGCGCAGGCTCAGTGGCCATGGCTCACGGGCCCAGCCGCTCCGCGGCATGTGGGATCTTCCCAGACCAGGGCACGAACCCGTGTCCCCTGCATCGGCAGGCGGACTCTCAACCACTGCGCCACCAGGGAAGCCCAGCAGGCAGATTCTTAACCGCTGCGCCACCAGGAAGTCCCCATACAAATTCTTTATAGTGATTTTCTTTTCTTTCTTTTAATTTTATATTTTCACATTTTTCTAAAATGTAACGGTAATTCTTAATAAATGTGGCCTATTATGATGATGTAGGCAAAAGCATCTAGCACTGACCTTGCCGTAGGTTAAGTGCTCAAGTAGTGATAGCTTGTAGAAAGATAATACCAAGATTTAATCCTTGTACCTTCATGCTATCCAAGTTCTGTATCAGAGAAAGTATTTTCTGTCATACTTGGTTTTCTCTCATGCTTAGTACCGAAATTAGAATAATAACAGTACACATATGCTGGACACCAGCTATGTGCCAGGCTGTGTGCGGGCAGCTACCACTTACAGAGGCTCATTAAATCCTCAGGATAGTCGTGAGAAGTAGATCTTATTGTTCTTATTTTATAGCTAGGAAACAGGAGCTCAGAGATGTTAAGTGAAGTGCCCAGAGTCACAGACTGTTAAGAGGTAAAGCTTGGATTTGAACCCAGTTCTTCAGACTCTAAATTTAGCTCTCTTAACCACAGTTGCTTCCCTGTTACTATGTTTTCCCTTCATAGTATTTTATAAACCCTTGGATTAAGTCTGTAGTAATTTTAGTACAACTGGCAACTGCTTTCTTAGTGCCGAGTCATTGTTGCCTTTCTCTGTCCTTAATAGGCCAAGAAGCCTACTACGGCAGCACTTGTGACCTCTCTGGCGCCTGCATTGGCCTCTCATCCTTGGGCAGTGCCCATTTGGGGGAGGGGAGGGAACAGGATAGCACATTGGCTGCCAGGATGTGGATTTACTGAACGCTCCAGAGATTCTTGTTCCTGTCAGGTGTACTGTTGATTCGGGTATGTGTTTGCTGAGGAAACTAAGCACTATTTTTTCCCTTTTGTCTTCTAGCCCAGCTTTCGAAAACATCTGGGCCTGCTGGAGAAAAAGAAAGATTACAAACTTCGTGCAGAGTGAGTACAGTCTTTCTGGGAGCCGTGCTGCCAGAAAAGCTTACAGCCTCCCTGTACTACAGCTGAATTGCCTGAGTGTCCAGCAGGGGATATTTCCTGCCATTGATAAAATGGCCAAAGCTCTGGCAGCCTGTCAGATACTTTTCTGCGACCCTAAACTTCTCTCTTTGTTTAGGCAGAGCGTTATTTATTTAACTGTAGTTGCATTGAGAATTTTTTTTATTATGTTGCTCCAGATCGTTTTCTCAGAGTGGCTTTGGTTTGCTTCTGCCTTGATGTTTGAGCTAAAAGCTGAATCTTTTTTCTCTCCCTTTTCTTGAAGTTCAAGATAGAGTCTAACATTCCAGTTGTTGAGTCTCTTACATCACCATGTGTGGTGTGGAATGAAGACATGTGAAAGATGGATTCATGGGACTGAGTGTGGGTGATAATGAACTTCGAAAACATTTTATAAAACAATCATCCCTATTCTTCTTCCTTAGCACTTTATTTACAAAATATTTTATAATTATTTGTTAGCCATGCATGTCAGCTGAGGTCCTTTTTATGCCCCCGGAGCAGCTGGTGATGGATTAAGTGGATTGCTCTGGGTTCCAGAGTTTTTCAGGCAAATAATAATAACTGAGTGCTGTCATTAGACCAGGCAGTGTTCTAAGAGAGTTACCATTTTTACATGCATTTATTCCAGCAGTCTTTGGGGATACTATTATTATCACACCCATTTCACAGATTAAGTTGGGATACAGAATGGTTAACTAATTTATCCAAGATTACTCAGCCAGAAGTGATGGAGCCAAGATTTGAACCCAGACAGTCTGGCTCCAGAGTCCACGATTCTAGTCACTATGCTATACTACAACGTGTAGTTTCTGAATCTTATTTGATCACTCGGTGCCCAAGCTTGCATCAGAACCCCGTCTGAGGAGTTGTAATCTGTGCTTTGTTGGGTCTCTCCCTGTAATGATGTAGATGGCAGTAAAACTTATGTGAAATGGGGACTGTTAATTCCAGGTAGAACAGGGATAGGAGAGGACCCACAAAGGGATGAGCTAAACATCTGACACTGGAGTGTGACATTGGAGTGTGGGTCGAATGTAGTCACTCGTTTGGCTTTTTTGAGTTTCATTTTTTATGTATCATTAGATGCTTGTAAAGTTTGCTTGTTGTGGTTTTTTTTTTTCTTTTTTGCCATGAACGTTGTTTAACCTGCTTTTCAGTGACTACCGGAAAAAGCAAAAATACCTTAGAGCTCTCCGGAAGAAGGCTCTTGAAAAAAATCCAGATGAATTCTACTATAAAATGACTCGGGTTAAACTCCAGGTGGGTGCCTAATGGATCAGTTGGTTTTTTTTTTTTCCCCTGCAATGCCGTATGGCATGTGGGATCTTAGTACCCTAACCAGGGATTGAACCGATGCCCCCTGCAGTGGAAGCACAGAGTCTTCACCACTGGACTGCCAGGGCAGTCCCTCAGTTGGTGTTTTGAGCTCCAACTCAACAAGGAAAATAAGGATGAGGGAGGAGATGGATAGCTAGGACCCTGGGCTTTTATTTAGCTCTTCTCCAGTTGGTCAGGTGCTCCTGGTCATTATGCAAAAGGCAAAGCTGCCCCTTCATGAGCAGCATGCGTTTGCAGTTGTCTGATGCCTGGAGCTATTCTGAGAGGGTGATTGGCGGTGCTGAATTGAATGTGTGTCTTGGGGGCCTGGTGCATTGTGTTGCTGTTGTATGTTGCCTTTGGTTGTCTTTGTTCCAGCCACGAACTATGCCAACAACTTATTAATGATTTTAATCTAATAGGAAACGTATCTTTTAAATTTGGATTTTAGGATGGAGTTCATGTTATTAAGGAGACTAAGGAAGAAGTAACTCCAGAACAGCTGAAACTAATGAGAACTCAGGATGTCAAATATGTAGAAATGAAAAGGGTTGCAGAAGCTAAGGTAACAACTAAAACTCTTTATTCTGATATGTTTTTGTTGGTTAAGAAGAGAAATAGAAATCCATTGACCTCGAGTTGTAAGTTGATTTCTTCTGGCATTTCCAATCTTAAAGTACACTTAATTCTGATAATGGTTTAAAAGTATAGTCAGCATGGTGGAGTGGAAAGAGGTCAAGTTTGAGACAGACTTAGGTTTAAACTCTGGCTCTGCCATTCATCAGCCCCATGATTATGGGCAGATTAACTTCCCTGGGGCTGTTTCCACATTTCTATCTCATAGGATTGTTGTAAGGATTAAATGAGTTTTGTGTAGTGCCTAGCTAGCCCCCTACCTGACCTGTGGTTGGTGCTTGATAAATGTTAGTGGTCCTTTCTTTTAAAAGAATGAAGCAGATTCTTTGCTGGCTGGTGATAATGATGTGGAATGGTCTAAACTTGTGCAAATTCATTTCTGATACCCTAGAAGAACCCAATATAAAATGAGACCATATTCTGTATCCTAGAAAATTGAAAGACTAAAATCAGAGCTCCATCTGCTGGATTTCCAGGGGAAGCAACAGAAGAAGCATGTGTTTTTTTTTGACACCAAAAAGGAAGGTATGAAATGTTTGAAAGTTTCTGGGACAGTCTAGCATATTGGTCTGTGTTGTTTGGTGTCAGAGACAGCGCCTTAAGGATTGTCTTGACTTTTAGTCGAACAGTTTGATATTGCAACTCACCTGCGAACAGCTCCAGAACTAGTCGACAGAGTCTTTAACAGACCTACGATAGAGACCTTGCAGAAGGAGAAAGTGAAAGGAGTTAACAATCAGACTCAACTTAAGGTAATTTTCTCCATTTTTCTTCAGGTCTGAGTTTATGGGAATCTAGGTTCTTTTTTCTTTTCTCCCTAATGCATTTAAGATGATTGTTTTTGGAAAACTTACTAAGTTCTCTTAGAGAAGTGGAAGGAGGATTTGGTGATGGGAACGGAAGTGGAGAAGGGTTCCTTAGTTTCTAAGATTAGAGGACGTGTAGCATAGTGGTCAGGAGCTTACTTTCTGGCCTTTAGGTCTGCATTTGTTTTGGGTTTTTTTTGTTTTTGTTTTTGGCCATGCTGCGAGGCTTGCGGGATCTTAGTTTCCTGACCACGGATTGAACCCGGGCCCCGGCAAAGCACCAAGTCCTAACCATTGGACCACCAGGGAATTCCCTAGGTCTGCATTTGAATCCTACCTCTGACCCTGGGCTTTGTGCTTTCAATGCTTGTAACAGGTGCCAACAGTTTTAAAAGGCAGAGAAAGGAGGGGACACTGAAGATGAAGGGATTTGGTATACTTTGATATTAAACCTTTAACAGTGCATATGCATATCAAAAGGTCTTTCGTGTTCTGCATTTGTACCCCAACTTTTGTATTGACTTGTCCTTATGGTGCTTTCCATCACTGTAACTGGGTTTGTGAGAAGACATGCTTTTTCTCCAAGTCTTCTGGAGTTGCACTCTCACTTCTGACTGATTCATTTAAAAAAATGCTGTCAGTGTGTTTCAAGCAGACAGCTGTTCTGTTTGGATTTGAATCATTTACACTGCATCAGCTTTGTTTAATTTCACAGCAGCTTCTCTAGCTCAGAGGCAGCTAAACTTGCTTTAGTAATATAAATACCCCTAATTAGTTTGATTATATTGGGTAATCCCATAAATCAACAGTCTGTGCAATAAAGTGAAAACAAAAGCTGTCTGAAACCACTGCTGTGAGACTACGCTAGAATTGGTGAATTGTTTAAATCCAAGGCCCAGTAATATTCCCCTCTGTGTAGATAACACTTCCAGCCGAGGAGCCGGCTGACTGGTGTTCTAGTGATAACCCTCTTTGTCATGTAGTTGTATTTTCAATTAGCTGTGTCGCCGACACTTCTCAAGTATTGCAGTAGTCCCTAAAGAGATTGGTGTTCCGAAGTCCTGTGTAGAATAGTTCACCATCTTACCTTTTGAGAAGTTGGGAAGGTTTGGATTGCCCTTTTTGTCTAGTGGTGTTGTTTCTTTTGACTGTCTTGTTTAAAGCAAAATTATTTTTATTAAGAGATTGCTGGTGGGTGGCTTGCAAGGGAATTTTTAGTCTGTAACTTGGAGGGGGTGAGCAATCCATGAATGGGCTTTAGGATGTCTATGAACACCTTCTTCCCACCTTGAAATTCTGTGTGACTGGGTATATACGTTTGTATGAATTTGTACGAATACATATATACATTTATGTCAAGAAAGAATCCAAAGCTTTCATCAGTTTCTCAGAGGTCTGTGATCCCCCCACATTGAAGGACCATTGGTCTTCGAGGGGTCATCAGCAGTGAGAATTTTCAGGTCAGCTTCCACTGACAGAGTCCTTCTGCTCTCTGAGTTCCGCGGTTCTGACACCAGCACACTGCCCGGTGGCCCTTCTCTGCTTCTCTACTCATTGTGTAGGGTTTCCAGCACTGGTTCATTCCTGCACGTTAGGTAACCGGGACGCTCAGACAGCTCAGTGTAGTAGTGGAAAGATTCCTGGGATCTGTGAGACTCGAGGCGCAGTCCTGATTCTGCTCCAGGTGAGCCTTGTGTCCATGGGCAAGGCTCCAAGTTTCCATGGAGCTCTGGAATGTGGTGTTCCTAAAATGGCCAACTTCAGAGTCTCTTGTTACGTTGATTCTGGGGTAAGGAGGGAATTGATGAAACCATTTATGCGTTTGGGCCCAAGTGGATTAAGAAACAGTTTCTTACTCATTTTTACCCTGTTAATTGTTTTACTGAAAATGTGTGTTTCTTCTGCAGCAAATAGCGAAAGAGAGGCAAAAGCAGTATAACTGCCTGACACAGCGGATTGAGCGCGAGAAGAAATTGTTTGTTATTGCACAGAAAATTCAGACTCGCAAAGATCTTCTGGTGAGAAGAGAGAGCCTTAGGCCTTCATTTTATTTTATTTTATTTTTTTCCTTGTAAAGTTCTAAACTGAGACTGGATTTCAGCTGTGTGTAAACCAACCCCAGTGAAAATGTCTGCTCCTCAGGGGCAGTGGTTTGAGCCAGTGTCTGTTACTCTGACAGTGTTGAAATGTTCCTTGATTAAGAAGGTAATAAGGGCTTGCTTATTAGTCAGTGCTTTGGAACAGCAAAGGGTAGGATCGGGTGGCATATGAACTTTATAGCTTATGAGCAGCTATCTGTAACATTTAAACAGGTTAATAAAACAGTGCGTGTCACTCACTGGTGTTTAAAAATAGACAACATTGTGTAGTTAAATAGCAGAGCTAAGGAATATAAGATGCCCCTTTCATATTATCATTCCTCTAAATGTCAAGATTTTCAGCTTTGCAGATCATTTTGGTCTGCCTTTCTCAACTGGGGTTCCGTAAGAGAAGAAGCCCTACAAGATAATGATTTAAGTACCTTTCTTCTCAATTTTCACAAGAACTTCTGCACAGCCAGCCTCATTATAGATGCCCAGGGGAGAACTTGACTCATCGCGTCGGGGATGCCTTAGGACAAAGGGCTTTGTCGCTCTTGAACATTGAGACGGGCTGAATTAGGGGCTTTCTAATAGGTAGTTTATTAAACTTGCTGTTTTACACAGACCTCTCCTACTATTTACTGGTAACTTTTTACTCTCTTGTAGGATAAAACTCAGAAGGTGAAGGTGAAGAAAGAAACAGTCAACTCCCCAGCTATTTACAAATTTGAGAGTCGTCGAAAACGTTGAAGTGTTAAAGATAAGCCTGTCATTCCACGTGGAAGAGTTTATGTTTTTATTCCAGTAACTTCAGATTCCACTCTTCTAAGTGACTTGGTTTTCCTGTTTATAACCATAATTTATTATAGATCTGACATTTGATGTGAACAGTGTTAAAGCCCCTTCCCCCGTCTAAATTGTTTGTGGGTTGTTGAATTGTTGAAATCAGTCTTTTTTTTTGGCTCCTGCGCGAAGCCTGCAGGATCCCAGGTCCCCGACCAGGGATCAAACCCAGGCCCAAGGCAGTGAAAGCGCCAGGTCCCAGTCACTGGACCACCAAGGAATTCCCTGAAATCAGTCTTATTTTTATATACTTTCATGTTTTTTCATTATAAAAGTTACATAATCTTTTATATAGCAAATTTGGAAAACACGTGAGTTCATCTCTAATCCCAATACTTATTCAAGAACGACAGATAGCTGTTGCATGCTTAACTATGCTGGGAGGTTAGGGAAATGGAGGTGAACGACTATCAAGAGCATTCTGGTTGAGTTCCTCCATTCTGTAGAGGTTGGCACTGGTTTTTGTGTTTTGTAGTTGTAATTAAACACCTTTATGGCCGACTTTTTTCACTTACTGTTAAATCATTAGCTCTTTTCCATTTTGTTACATCATTAAATTTTTAAAAGTAATATATGCTCATAGTAAAAATTAAAGTAAATATTTCTAATGTTTGCATAATGTTTTAACCAGTGGATAGCCTGATTTTACCCCCATTCATTCTTAATTTATTGGATATTCAGGTGGCTGCATAAGTTAGCCAGGAAGGACTTTTTTTCTTTTACACTTTACAGCTGCAGATAGAAACCCTTGGAATTAAGAACTCACAGGGGCACCTCTTCTTTATTGATGAAGCTCAGATCAGAACAGACCTGGCTCTCTGTTCCTGTCCTCCTGGCCAGCTCTTGATTCCAAGGCTATAAATGGCTTGGTACAGGCCTTCGCCCTAGAAATAGATATGCCAGCGTGTGTGCGGCAGACACATGGACCTCCCAGAGTCTCACCCTTCCCTTACTTGCCCACACAGGGATGGTAGGCCGAGGCCAGTCAGGACAGGGCTGAGCGTGCTTACAGCAGATGTGTGAGGAGCAGGATTCTGGGAGGCTCGCTTACACCTCACCCCCTGGAGGGGGGAGAGCACCCTTCTGCAGGTATTTAAAAAGAAAAGTTACTAAAGCTTAATAAATTCCTGTGACTATTATGTTCTTATACAAAGCCTGACATGAAAGCCTGTTCCCTAAGGGTGTACTCAGTGGGATTCAGATCTGGGAGCCCTGGAAAGCAGGAAGAAGGGCCAGGGGACTAGAAGCTAGCAGCTTTGGCCTTCAGGAAGGTAGTGCTTCCCAGTCTGGGAAGGTGCTGTGCTAAGTAAATGCTGATGGTCTTATGACAGAGGCGTCTGGAGACTTGAGACCTGAGTCAGGAAAGGGACTCATCCCGTGGGCGTTGGACAGAGGAGCAAACAGATCCAGCAGCAGTCTGTTCCTGGGACAGAACAGCTTGCGTGCTGCTGCTGCTGTGGCTGCCTTGCCCCCGCCGGGGAGGAAGGTGGGAGGAGGGTGGAGGTATACCTACAGGCCTTCTGGTGAAGCGCACGCCCACACAAAGGTGCACACACTTTCTAGGCTCTCAGGGGAGTAGAGGCACAAGGCTTCATAAACACAGGTGTGTGCACGAACACACCACTGGGGTTTCACGTACGCAGATTACACACCCACAAGTCCTCAAATGCTATGTAGACATACAGGCCAAATGGAGCAGGAAGGTCCATCTCTGAGTACAAAGTTCCAGGGTAGAAGTGATCAGAGCACTCATAAGGGAATAAAGCTAGGGGTCCTGAGCTGCTCTTAAACCGAAGGCTGTCTCCGAGGCCCGAGGATTCTAAGGGAAGAGATTGGCTGCCCCTGTGTTTAACCTAAGAGGCTCCAGCCTCGTGGGTCCTGAAAATAGGCCAAGGGCTTTGACGTTTTAGTGCCCATTGGAACCTCAGACTTCTGGCTCCTTGCTTGGGAAAGAGACTGTTGTTTCTTCCGCATCCACCCCTCCAGGGCCAGGGCTGCTTTGGGCTCTTGGTGGCGCCCTGCTGTGGCTGTGCCCGGGGAATGTGGCGGCTTGCAGAGGTGGAGAACATTTTTCTTGGCAGGACACGTGTCGTTCAGGTTTGTACAATCCAAGTGTCCAAGGCAGCAGCTCCACGGGTGACATGGAAGCCCCAAGTCTCTCCAGCAGAGACCCAACCAGCCTGGCTTAGGCCACTGCCACCTGTTAGGGCCCTTCTGATTGAAGCAGGGGAGTGTTAGGCCTTACTGTATATATATTTTTTAATTAATTAATTTTGTTTATTTATTTTTGGCTGCGTTGGGTCTTTGTTGCCGAGCACGGGCTTTCTCTAGTTGCCGTGAGCGGGGGCTACTCTTCGTTGTGGTGCGCGGGCTTCTCATTGCGGTGGCTTGTCTTGTTGCGGAGCACGGGCTGTAGGCGTGTGGGTTCAGTAGCTGTGGCTCGCTGGCTCTAGGGTGCAGGCTCAGTAGTTGGCGGCGCGTGGGCTTAGCTGCTCCGCGGCATGTGGGGTCTTCCCGGACCAGGGCTCGAACCTGTGTCCCCTACATTGGCGGGCAGATTCTTAGCCACTGTGCCACCAGGGAAGCCCTTATTTTTGAGTAAAATCTTTTACTGAACTGATTGCTGGCGACAGGGTGGGAAAGGGCCCAGTAGGTGGAGCTGCTGCCCCTTCGCTGGGGTGAGCGCTCAGGGTGCTGCTGTTGAAAGTGCCCGGTACTCCACAGGTGCTTCGTATGCATTTGTTTATTGGATTTAATGCCACATGGTCGAACTCTTGTGAAAAAAGATTTTCTCCATCCCTGCTCCCCTAGCATGAGATAAGTGTGGCCCCCAAAGGACTGGGCAGGAAAGGGCTTTCCCTTCACGTTTCTAGTGAGGACCGTGGAGGAAGCCTGTGTTGGAGTCCCAAGTCGTCCAGAGGGTGGTTCCACTGAGACATGGTGGGGTCTTCCCACGTGCAGTTCTGAGTGTCTGTTTACGGCTTGCTGTCTCCCCACGCTGCTGTCTGTGGGGCAGCGAACAATTAAGAGCTGCACGGCCTCCAGCAGGGGAGGCAGCCAGCAGATGCAGACTCGCCCTGCCTACCTGTGGAGGCCGGTGAGGCTGGGGCCTGTTGGGACTTGAGACAGGCGAGTGGGTGAATGGTGCCGGCCTCCCTTCCGCCTCAAGTTCTCCCAGCGTCGGTTCACAGAGCCGCCTCGTGCACGGCGTGTTGGGGAAGGGTGGGCCGAAGCCCCAGGTGAGCAGAGGAGATGGGGGACCTGAGATACCATCCTGGGGCTGTGTCAGCAGGTTTCTCGTGCAGCTACTTCCTGGGGTCAGAGGGTGCGCTCTCTTTTGCCAGCCAGGTCATGGGGCCTCCCTGCTGGCAGGGCTCCCGCCCAGCTCCCTTGGGTCTGTCTCAGCAGAAAGTGTAGGGAAGGAGCCCAGAGCAGCTACGCAACGCCGAGAGGCAGAGCCTCCTTTCCCAAGTCCAGCGAGTAGAGTTAGGAGGTTCAGGAGGCTGCCCAGTTCATGCTTCTGCTTGCCCTCCTTTCCTAACTTCTCCAGTCGAGGGGAAAAAAATCTCTCCTGCTTCTTCAGACTCCCTGTAAGGAGTCTCCCTGTTCCTTATTCCTGAATCCATCATTACTTTGGGGAAGTGCTGTCTAATCTGTATCTCTCCTAACTGGAGTTGGTTTCTAGTTCCCCCTACCCAGTCTTGGCTGCATCCCTCGATGGCCCTGGTAATGGCCATGGCTGTTTCCTTTCTTGTGCGAGGGGAGCAGACTGGCTGGTGTCGGGGCAGTGGTGCTGCGAGGGTGGTAGTAGTGGCTGGTGCAAGTCAGAGCCAAGGACCTAGCTGTTTCTCGGCAAGAGGAGTTTATCTGGGGACTGCTGTGTTTGGGGTTGAGGGTGCGAAGGAAGTCCTTTCCTCTCCTCCTGTCGTGTGTCACCTGACGGTCAAGCCCAGACCATAAGTGTTAATGAAACTCTGGTGCCCCGGAGGCAGCTGGGCAGCCCCCCCTGCCCTGAATCAGCCTGACTCATTTACAGCTCTCTCCTAGTTCCCCCGAAGTCTTCTCTCTGCGGTGGCAAATGTCGGGGGGTTGGTTTCAGGTTTCATGTTTTCACATTACTGGGTGGAAAAAAAAAACCTTTCCAAGCCAAAAAACCAGCTTCTACAGCAGAAACAACATGTCCCGAGAGCACTGAAAATTTCCCCATCTTCTCTCCTCAGCTGCTCAGCGACACTGAGGCCAGTGACAGAGGGGTTGAGAGGAGGGGGTTGGAGCCAGGCTGAGCAGAGCGTTGGGGACAGTCCCTTTGGAGGTGGCAGCACTTCCCTTCCTGTGTAAGGACGGGAGGAGCTTTGCAGGGCCCTCTCTAGCTCTGGAGCCTGTGGCCCCCCATGGCCAGCTGTGGATTGCCAGGGGACTGGGACAGCCGTCTCAGGACCGGCAGGGGCTAGGGAATGAGGGACCGTCTTGCATCTCTAGCTAATTTGATCCCAGGGGGTCAGAGGGCAAGTGTCCCTCCCTCAGAGAGGGCTCTTGAGGTGGAGTGGTAGGTGGGGAGATGCAGGGTCCATCTGGCACGTGGAGACTGAGGGGTGCCACCACCTCCTGCTACTGCCTGGTAGCATTATAGACCACGCCCACCCCGACAGGGGCAGATGGCCTCTATGGCAGATGGAGACTAGACCAGCAGTGGCTGGATGAGCCTTGTAGTCTCAGTCTGGCTGTGTGTGTGTGTGTGTGTGTCTGTGTGTAGGGGATGGGGTCCTGGCCTGGTCGGGCCGTGCTGCGGGAGAGGGAAAGTGGAAACCCCCGATGGAGCCAGTGAACCTTGGGGGCACACCTAAGTTTGCCGTGTAAGGGTGGCAGGTGCTCAGAGCCCCGACCCTGCCCACCTGTCTGGGCTCCAGAAGCTGCCCCGGTTAGTTCTATAGTGAAGGCGAAGGTCACCCGGGGCGGGAGTCTCTGCTGCAGCTGGAGCCTGGTGGGCTGGAGGCAGACCCCCCTCCCTGCCAGGTCCCCAGAGCTCAGGGCCGGGGCAGCAGCTCCTCCCACAGGGTGCGCCTGTTTATTATGCGCTCGGGCTCCCTCGCCACGCAGGCAGGCAGCGGCCTTCATTAGCAGAGGAGCTGGGGTCTGTTTTGGCTGCCTCATCAGCATCAGTGAACTGCGTCCCTGCGAGATTTGATACAATTTAATTAACCTAATTAAAAGCTCTGATTGCAGAGATGATTGGGGTAGCGCCAGCAGCGACTGCATATTTATAATGAGCTGCAAGGTGTGGGACCGCAGCCAAACGCCACGCATCCTAATGAGTGGGAGCCGGGAGCCAGGGAGCGGGAGAGCGAACGTTTATTTTTGGCAACAATGCCCAGTTCCTCCCTGCCAGGGAGTCAGAGACCTAGGGAGCAGAGACGGACCTGCCCGCCAGAGCTCTTCAGCGCAAGGTGGGAGCAGGAACTGTGCCCCACGTGTCCTGGTGCCTTCGGACGCCCACACGAGCGCACAGTGACTGTTTTCTGCTGCAGAGTGGGGGGATGGGACCCCAGCAATGCACTTTTCCTGCCTCTCTCCATCTTTGGACCGCGAGCCCTGGTATGAGGAAATGGCCCAGCAGAACCACCTTGATGTCAAGACTTCTGAATCCCTGGGTTATTCTCTTCCAACTTGTTGAGGAAGATCAGAGGCTGAAAACCTGGGTGGGGATCCGAAAAGGGGTCTGAATGTCCAAGAGACCCAGGTGAGGATCCGGGGCCTGGAACAAACAGGAGAAACAGGAGAGATGACCCTCCAGCTCATCCCGGACCCCCATCTCCTCACGTTCTTCCGAGAACGCTGCCTCAAGAGGGCCACCTCCCCTGGACTCTCCTCTCCCACTGCCTCTGCCTGGGGAGTCTTGGTTTGTCTGACTCAGCGTTTCCGCTGTAAATCACATCTAATAATAACGAGAGTGAGAGCTGTGGCAGAGATGCTGTGGGTGAAGGGGGCACCTATGAGAAGGGATGCGCTGCCTAAGTACAGGGGGGTGTGGAGGGGGGGCCGAGCTCCGGGCCGGCAGGAGTGAGGGCTGGGCTCTGGAAGTCACCATCAGAGGCCTGGGGGTGGGGGAAGAAGGTGGGAGCAGCCCTCCCCCGCCCCAACCTCTGCCGGGTGAGCATGTGTAGGTCACGAGCTCAGCCAGGCTGGCCCAGCCCCCCTAGAGTGCCGCCAGGACAAGATGAGATTTGTCCCCAGCCCACCTTGCAGAGCTGCAGCTGTTTAGCTCTCTTATCAATCTTCTCTGTGGGTTTAATCATCTCTCTGTCATCCTGCTGGGGCAGCCCTCCCCTTACAGGAGCCCAGCTTTCCTCTGATCCCCCTCCTGCAGACACAACCATCCTTCTCCACCTGACTTCCCTTATGGGAGACAGAGGGTGGGCCAGGGTGGATTTGCCCTACGTTTAGTCTTAGCGTTGGGGCAGAGGTCCCTGTTTTTGCAAGGAGTCAGCAGGGATTAGGGGTGGGTAGAGGAGGCACTGGGGATCTTTGACTCCACTCCGGACTGGGTAGGGCAGGGCCTAGGGGTTGGCCCTGAGGGCCAATAGCCTGGATCGAGGAGATTCTGGGTAGGTGCAGTGTCCATCCCTGCCGTCTCCCTCTCTCCTGCCAGCCCCTTGGCAGCGGCCTCCACCCACACCGTCCAGCCAGCCAGCTCTGGCCTCTTTTCCTGGGTGAGTCCTGTGGGGCTAGGCCCCATTGAGCCTTGTGGGACTCAGGGGCCCGTGGGCCGGAACCACGAGCCCACAGCTTGCGTGCATCTTGGGAAAGAGGGTGCCCAGGAGTCAATGGAGCCTGTGTTGTGGTCCAGGCTAGGAGCCAGGGCGCAAGGGGCTCTGGGGCCCATCCCTGTGCTGACGTGCAAGATGACCTTCAGGGCAACTCTTGGGCCCTCTCTGCTTTACTCTCTCTCCCCTCCACAGTATGTGGGGAATGGGCGGGGAGGGGGGTGGCATGGGGTGGTATATGCAGCCCTCGGAGGGCATATGAGAAAGAGGGCCTTTCCTCCCCCTGCTCACTCACTACTCCCACCCCAGCATTCTCAGTGCAAGTGGAAAGCTGATTCCTTCCCATTTCTCAGAAGGGGACGGAAGGTCCCAAAGAGGATAGCATTAGCCTGAGCATCAGGCAGCTGTCCTTAAGGTGGGGGCTGAGAGGGTCCCCTCAGGAGGGGACCACAGGTTCTGGAGGGGCACTGACTGCTCTTGGGCTGGAGGGGGCTTGCTCCCTCCAGCACAAGGCTGGGCTCTGGAGGACAATGGCGTGTTGATGAGGCTTTGGTCCTGGTCTCACATGACCCGATGTGGGTGGGTGGACCGCACGTGGCTGAGCCGCCTGGGCTGACCTTTGGTCGCTGGCTGGGCAAGAGAGGAAGCCATGAAGCTTCCCTCCCACTCAGTGCACCCAGGCACCCTGCCGCCCCCATCCCAGGAGCTGCCCTCTGGGCACATGCACTGTCTTCACCTACCTTCTTCTTTTGGCCTTTCTCTTCCCTTCCTCTTCACACTGCTCTGTGTGTGCGTATATGGCGTGTGAGCATGTATGTCTATGTGAGTGTGAGCAAGGAGGCTCCCAGAGGACGAAGGACAGTGAGACAAGAAACCCCCTTCATGGGTTCTTTCTAATAATGGATGAAGTTTCTTCCATTGCAGAGATAACACCAGGGTAGGGCCAAAGTGTATGCGTGTGTGTGTGTGTGTGTGTGTGTGTGTATTTACCCACATGTGTTCATGGGCACAGGTGGCGCATGACTGTGCACACAGAAGGCAACGCCTCCTACCCTGCCTCGTCTTACGACATATGCCCTCCTCTGGTGGGAGCTGGGGATGTCGAGGTCAGCACCTTCCAGTTGGGGCTGGAGACACCCGCGGCCCCCCCCGCCCCCGCTCCCCGGCACAGGGCCAGAGCGTTATTTTCCAAAGGAAAAAGGAAGCATTTGGGGGGCGTTGTGTAATTATTGTAATCGATTGAATTAACTAAAAAATACCGTTCAGTGAGGAGGCACACACAAAATGAGAGTAATACGCAGTCATGTGAACACAGATGGAAAGTCAAGATACAGAGAGGGGGATAGGGTTATACTCGCACTTATGACTGTTTTTTTTTTGTTCTTGTTTTTGTTTTTTTGAGAAGCTAGGAAAGGTCCTAAAGCATTTTCTTTTCTAAAAAAATTTCAAATTTTATTTTGGAGTATAGTTGATTTACAATGTTGTGTTTCAGGTGTGCAACAAAGTGATTTAGTTATACATATATTCATATATCTATTCTTTTTCAGATTCTTTTCCCATATAGGTTATTACAGATTATTGAGTAGAGTTCCCTGTGCTATACAGCAGGTCCTTGTTGATTATCTATTTTATGTACAGTAGTGTGTCTATGTTAATCCCAACCTCCTAATTTATCCCTCCCTCGCTCCTGTGATTCTTGAAGGCGGTTATCTGTCCTGCCTCTTCTCATCAAGGTGGATATAGCCAAGCAGGTTATTTCAAGAGAATCTTTTCCCGAAGTCCCCAGAGGGTTGAGCATGGGGGGGGGGTGCTCTGAGATGGGGCAAGCAGTACAAATAACTTGATATAACACTTGGAAAGGGATCTCATGGTCTGACTTTGTCACACAATATTACAAATATCACATGAAAATATATTAGCATGGTCTCCTTTGTTGGGAGCGTCGTCCAAGTTTCACTCTAGGGCTAGTCCACCCTAATACCCCAGCGGTGGCCCTGGGAGTATATACAGAACGAAGTTAAATTCCCAGATCTGGGATAAGGTGGGGGTGGGGTGCCCCAATGCTGCCTTGGGGAGGGCTGTGGGTGAGAAGGGGACAGCATGGGTGCCCTCAGCCTTTTTCTCCAGGCTTCTCTCAAATTAACACTTTTGATGGTTTGGTTGATGGGTATTTCTGGGCACTCCTCCCTCCCTCCCTCCTCCTTTGCCCCTCCCCCACCCTTATATAGTCCTACTGACCCCACTGGATGCTGGGGAGCTAGTATGGGAATGGTCCTTAGCACTGAAGCAGAAAGGAGAGAGCCTGGAGGGCCTGGGATGGAGGCTGGGGCTGAGGTTGGCGTGGGGCACAGAGGCTGAGACAGAGGCTGAGGCAGAGGCTGGAGTTGGGATGAGTTGAAGCTGAGTTGAGCCTGGACCCCAGTGGGGTTGTTGGAGATTGGAGGCGGGACCTCTCTCTCAGTCTCGACAGGAGTCTGAGAAGCCTATTTTTGGAGTCCAAGGCAGATGTTCTCCCCCAACGAAGAGCATGTTTGGTGTCTGCTTTCCCCTAGGAGGGGCGGGAATGTCCCCTCCCCCTGCTCCCCTCAGCTGAGCAGAGTCATACATCACCAAGGGGCCGGGCTCCCTAGATGTATTGCCCTAATACGTCGCTATAGCAACCCCACTCTAATCCTGCATTATTCTAATGTGGTCCCCCTCCCCACTGTGATGTATAGCTTGGGTCTTGGAGCTGCGAGGCCCCTTCTCTGAGTCTGCTCCAGGTACCCTAGGGATGGGTGGGTCCGAGGACGGCTTGGCTTCCTTGGGTCCTGTCTCGCTTCTCCTCCCCCTGTGCATGGGATCCTTTGTGAGCTGGGGTGTGGAGGTGGGCTCTGGCCCGGCGGCCCACCCGCTCGCCTGCCCAAAGAGGGGAAGCAGCACACGAGTGCCTGATGCACCGACCCACGCCAGCCTGCCCGGCCTGGGGACCTGAGGCCTTGGGGTTGGGGGCCAGGGCAGGACAATGGCTGCATTCCGGCTGCCAGCTACAGGCCTCCATTGTTCCTGTGGACACTGCCTGCTTGAGGGCCGCAATTCTGGCCCTCACCCCGCATGGGGCGTAGGATGCTCCCTGGACCACTCCCCCGGGGACCATAGAGGGGTGATTCATGGGGTGACCAGGGCATAGCAAGCCCCAGCTATGCCCAGATTCTGGGGGGTGGGAGGGGGAGGTGACTGAGGGTTGTTTGTGTCAGGAGAGGGCGGGGTTGGACAGCCAGAGGACTCAGGGCTGTGGACACCAGCCACGTCATCTCGTACTCCTCCTCATGTGTGGGCTGGTCAGAGAGGCCCCATTGTCAGAGGGGCAGGCCCACCCAGGCTGGAAGGGAAGTGAGGATGGAGAGGGACCACCTCAGAGCTGGGAGGACCCATAGACCACCCCCCATACTGCACTGGTCAGGAAATCGGGGTCCAGAGAATAGCAGGGACTTACCCAAGGTCACACAGCTAGGTGGGGACTGGCCTGGGTCCAGAACATTTCCCCACATCTCTCTGGTGCTGAGATACTGCTGCCATTTCTGGTAGAAAAACTGAGCTCCAGTGGTGATCTTCAGCCTTGGCAGAAGTTATATCCACAAGCGCCTTTCTCTCCCTCACTTGCTTTGTAATTTCTCTAGTTTAGGTCAATACCTGGCATCCCTGGAATGAGAATTTAGAGCTAAGGGGAGTCCTTGGGCCACGCAGAGGCTATACTGACTACATCTTCTGTAGGGCCCTGAAGAAAGGAGTGGGGCATGGAGGTTCCCAGTGCTCTGACACAAAAGATTCATAGATGTAACAGTAGATTTCATTGTTTCCTCCCAAACAGTGATCTCCCTTGGGCTCTCACATGCCCACTCTACATGACTGAGAGGTAGGAAAGGGAAGAGGCTAACCCAGGAGCGTTTTAAAGACAGGGGGACTGGTCTGTTCCTGCTTCTCAACATAGGGCCTGTTGAATTGTATGATGGGATGAGTGGATGGATTGTGAGTGGTTGGGTAATTGCATGGGTGGGTGGTTGAAGAGGTACATGGATGAACGGATGAGAGGATGGGTGGGTAGACGGGTGAATGGATGGTTGCATGGGTGCATGGGTGGTTGGTGAATGGACGAATGGATGGACGTAGGACGGATGTAGGTAAACGAGGGAATGCCCATTTCATATATTGAGGTCCAGAGATGGCAAATGACCCAACTTGGGTCATACTAAAGATAAACAGTAGAGTGAGGCCTGGAGCCAGGTACCTGGCCCCTGCCTTTTAGGCTGGGATGCCCTGTGGCATGGTTTGGTGGTCAGCCTCTGGGCAGGGTTGCAGTATAAGCAGGAGTTGGGACGTGAAGGAATCTATAGTTAGATTAGTGTCATGGTGGGTGGCTTCACGGGGTCTAGGGGCCTTGACCCTGAGTTGAATCTTCTGTGTTGGGATCAAAGTGGGTGTGTGGAAGGGTCCTGAGCAGGGCAGGAAGAGGCATGAAGGCTCAGGAAGGGGGAACTCGTGGGGTCTGAGGGCATTGGGGGCGAGTGGTTTTATCTCCTTGGGATCAGGCCCTGAGCTAGGAGGCCCAGAGGCAACCCCTCATGCATTCTTCATGACCTAGCTTAATGGTACCATTGTCTGTGGGGCCTTCCCTGACCCTCTGGGTGCTGTCTCCCCAGAACCCAGCACAGAGCCCAGCACAGAACCCAGCACAGAGCCTTAGAAGGCTCTAAGAGAGCCTTAGAAGCCTCTCTTAGAAGAGGCTCAGAGCACATTACTGGGGGCATGGGGTTGCCACAAAGAGTCAGATGTGGGGAACAGACTAGGAGATTGCACCTGCCTAATTTTCTGTGTCATTTTGGGCGAGTCCCTCAAAATCCTTGGGCCTCCGTTTCCTCATCTGTGGACTGGGAATGGAGAGCTTGAACTTTTCTTCCCAGAATGGTTTTGAGAATGAAGTAAAATAATTCTGGGGGTAGAAAAAGCACTAGGCATTATTTTTCTGCACTGCGTCAGCCCCAGCAATTATACAATAATATATATTGTACATATAAAGTTGATTTTATAGCTAATATTTAATGTGCACTTACACTATGCCAGGCTCTCTTCTAAGTGTTTATGTATGTCATCTCTCATCTAATCCTCACAGCAATCCTACCGGGCAGGTACTGTCATTGTCTTCTTTTGACAGATGAGGAAACAGCGGTATGGAAAGCATACGTAGCTTGCCCAAGGTCCCATGGGTAGGAGGTGGTGAGGCCAGGATGGAAGCCTGGGCAGATGCCAGGGTCCGCATTCTTAGCCACTATATGTAGCTTCTCAGTGCACAGTGCTCTGAATCGACACATCAGGAAGGCTTCCTGACCTTGGTGATTCATCCAGCTTCCCTGAGCCTCATGGGATTTACCTGATTGCACGGTGGTGGAGAAGGGGGCAGATCTAATTAGCTCTAATACCCTTGGTCCCTACTTCTCTCCCTGGCCCAATCCTGAGTTCTAGAAGCCCCTCCGCTTTGGGCGCATGCCCCAAGCACTGGACACTGCTGTTCACCCCAGCAGGGAGTATAAAAATAACATGGACCTTTGTGTCAGATAAAATGGGTTTTATTCCAGGCTTTATAATTAACTAGTCTTGCTGCCTTGGTTAGGTCACTCAAACTCTCTGGGTAGCAGTTTCCTCATCTGCAAAATAGGAATAGTTAATGTGAGGTAAAGAAAATAAAGTACAAAGTCAGTGCACAGATAAGTATTATGTCAGAGTGCCTTGGGCGGAGTGGGATCCGTGCAAAAGTTCATTACCTTTTGGTTTTCTTCCCTGTTCCCTTGCTTTTGTACAATGCCCTACCCAGGCCCCACAGTAAAACAGCTTTCAGTCATCCATCACCTACTTATGCTGAGCACTCTTGTGTACCTCATGTCCCTTAATCCTCAAAATAGCTCTATGATGTAGGGGCTGCCATTGTCACCGTATCAGAAAACTGAGGCACAGAAAGGGTAAGGAGCTGGCCTAAAGTCACACAGCTGATAAGAGGTGGAGCCAGGATTGGTACCCAGATCTATCTGGTCCCACAGCCCCTCTGCTTCACTATTCTGCTCTCTGCCTCTCCTGAGACATGGAGAGCATCCCCAGGGATTTTGATTACAATGGGAAAAGGCAGGTAACCCACAGTGCCAGGAAGGGGCTTTGGCAGAGGGCCAGGTCTGTCCATGAGCTGCTGAGGTCAACTCTAGCAGCTTCTGCATGGAGGGAGCACTTCCTCCTCTCCAGGCTGGCCAGCCCTGGGGAAAGGCAAGGATAGTGACAATTTCCAACCGTAAGCAGGGAGGGCCATAGCAGTGCAGGGTCACAGTCTGCTCCTGCTAAGAGCTGAATAATCTGGAGCCTTTGAAGAAGGATTTCTGAAAAGCCATCAGGAGTGAATCATTGACTTAGGGAGGCAATGAATCAAAGGGGAGTTCATAAAACGGCAAATGAATCGGGTGTGCGGACGACAAGCCACTGCTATTCCCCAGAACCCTCCGGGGACAAGAGAGCCGAGAGAAAAGAAATAAAAATAACATGGGGCCTCACGCCTGCTCCAAACCCAAGTCAGCCCCTCCTTCCATGTGGAAAGACAGAGGGGACAGAGGGATGAGACCCACTTGTGGGGCCAGAGGGAGGCTCCCAGGGCACATTTGGCTCCCTGGTCCAGGCTGCGGGTGCAATTAGCAAACGCCCTTTCCCCTTCCTTTCAGGAGCCCTCACAAGAAAGAACACTGATTTTGACGAACACCCAAAATAATGTGAGATGAGGCACCATGCATTATGCATGAGGTCTGATTTAACATGAACATTATTTCTTGTGTACGAGACCATATGCCTCCGCGCTGTCTCTGCAGCCTAATAATACCCAGACCCACCCTGGTCAGGCTCAACCAGAGACATGTCCACTGCGGGTGTGCGCGTGGGGGGCCGTTGAGGCAGAATCCTCCTGGTTCTTGGTTCTGAGGGGAGCCCATTCAGGTGCCCTGGAGGTGGGTGGGAGGTAGGTCATGCCCCTGGAGAAACACCAGGGAGGGAGCTGGGGGTGGGTGTGTGAAAGTGTGTGTGTGAAAGTGTGTGTGTGTGTGTGTGTGTGAGAGAGAGAGAGAGAGAGAGAGAGATCAGGAGCCCGTGACTACATGATGCTGGGTTCATGGTGTGGCGATGTGGGGACATGTTTTTAGCACAGGAGGGACGATGGCAGGAATGGATAGTTCTAATTGCTGTGTGTGTTTGTATATATACACGCATATGTATGTGTGGGGGTGTGTGTTTAAAAAATAAGATCACACATACATACAAACACACAGCCTAACTTTAATTATCTGAAGGGAGCAGGCGAGATCTGGGAGGAGCTGGGAACAATGATGGGCAGGGATGTGTTTGGAAAGTGGGGTGAGTGCTTGAAAATTCTGAGAGGGGGGACCCCGCCAAGGGATGGAAACGATGCTGCGTGTGGCAAATCAAATAGCACAGGTGCAGGTACCCAGAGACTCTGGAGAGCTCGGTGTCAAAGGCCGCGAAGCTGGCCAGACGGTGGCACGGGTGTGCCCGGGAGTGTCAGCACATGTGAGTGAGCAAGCTGGCAGAGTGTGCATCAGGGTTTTAGCTGGTTGAGAGGAGGAGTGGTAGCGATAGGTGTGAGTGGGGCAGAGACAGAGGAGGTAGCTGTGATGGAGAATTTCCAAGAATGGCTGTGGAAGCAGGCGGGGCAGTAGATGGGGAAGGAAGGGTCACGGGCAAGCCTGTGCGTGTGAAACAGGACCGCTTCCATTGGAGGTGAAAGTTGCCTCTGCTCTACCCGGCACCCTCTGTAGAGCAGCCAGCTTGATGCTGATTTGGGGGTATGCTCAGCTGTGAGGTGGCCCTGGTGACTGCCGCCATGTCCCAGCTCAGGGACCAATAGAGGGCAGTCCTCCCACACGGAGGCCTCCCACGCGGCAAGGGGAGCCCAGAATGGAGGGCCAAACACTAACTCCAAGGCCCTCACATATGCAGAGCAGGGACAGGATTGACGGCTCCTCTGGCTCCTCTGGCTTCGAGTCACTAAGCCAGAGGCTCCAGGTGAATCCCCTTCCCTAAGCTCGGGGGCAGCCACCAGACCAAGTAACCAGCCTCCTCTCATTCCTCCCCCTGCTCAGGTGGGTCTCTTTTCAGGAGCTCCAGCCCTGCTGGGGAAAGCCTGGGCCTGGGTGTGTCACTAGAGGCTTGACCTTCCACGTTGTCGGCCCAGAGCCTCTCCAGAGGAGGCTCAATTCTAAAGAGCCCTAAGTGGGCAGCTGTGGTGGGGGTCAGCTAGTCCTGTGGCCACCCAGTAGAGTCTTGGGGTCAAGGGATGATTGCACAGGTCCTAAGCTATGCAACATTGATGCCAGTGCAACTTCCTGGGGCACGTGGTGGTGGGGAATACAGGCGTCCTTGAAGTTCAGGGCCGGGCACCATCCAGGTGCGCCTTGATGATCACAGGCGACCACAGCGGCCACCTTCCTTCTTCCCATTTTAGCCACCCCCCACCCTGCAAATGTTGTCCCAGCTCAAAGCATCGGCAATGTAGCCGGACTTTCTTTCACCCCTGCTATGTCTGGGAGCAGCTATGGATTTGCAGGCACAGTGGCACACGCACACGTTTGTACACCGACACAGAGGGGCTCACACGGGGAGAGGGATGCTCTCTCTAGCTACCAGAATCTGTGGTTGCGTGATCTTAGAAAATAATTTTGTTCCAGTGAGAAGGGGAGGGAGATGGGATGAGAAAATCCCAAATCTGTTAGGGAAAGCTTGGGCTTCGTGGGAGGTCAATGCTAGGGACAGCTGGCTCTCTTGAACGAAAGGAAGTTTCAAGCTCTCAGGAGTGAGCAGGTGGATCCGCATACACATGGGAGGGAAGAAGCCGCGGTCAAGCTCACAGCCGACTGCCATTCCTAAACTCTTACTTTATCCAGGGAGTAAGACTCCAGGGAAAGATATTTCTCCATATTTCCTACGGTTTCTTTCTCATACAGTAAGATGTGTTGTGGTTCCTACCATCATCCCAGGCTGGCGACTAGGGGAAGGAGCTCCCAGGGGCCTTCTGTGACCAAGGGTTGGGTTACCGGGTAGCTGTCCCAGGCTGGTGTCTCATTAGGCAAAATACTCGCCAAGTGGAATATTTTCTTCCGTCCCCTTTCCCACTTTTTTTTTCATCTTTTTGTTCTACTCCTCAGCTGCTGCTAGATCTTGGGGGCCACATTGTTTTGCTGTTTTTGAGTTGACTTGCTTAAATAATAAATCCACCCTCTTAGACGGGGTTAAGCAGACAATTAGGAAATCAATCAATCAATCCATGGGTGTCAGCTGCAGGCAGAGGCCGGGGAAGGGCCCCCGTCTCCCTGGCCGCCCTTTCCAACCTCCAATCCTGCTGCGGCTCAGGCGGCAGGGAGCTCCGAGCTACATTCGCTTCCATTTCAGGGCCCCGAGGCTGGGACAAATCCAGGAAGGATGAAACAAGGAGGGAGTGTGGGGAAGTGTGGGACTACTTCGAAGTTCCGTAGCTAGTGGAGCAGGAAATGAGAGGCCTAGGTGGGGTGACCAGTGGCTCCCGGTCGGTCGTGGTGTCACCCAACTGGCAGGTAAAGTTTCCAGCCTCCTTTGTAAGAAGCCTGGGGAGGCTCCGTGGCCTGCCGGTTTGGGGAATGGAATGGCTGGGACACGGGTGCCAACTGCAGGGCTAATCACTAACTAGGCTGGACTTAAGGAGGGAGGAAAAAAAAAAAAAGGGAGCCGCGAGAGGCTGAGCCTTTGAAAACCATGGTGGCCTCCGGTTGGTGGCCTCTGCAGAGACAACTCTCTCCTGAGATTGAGGGGCAGAGCCCAGGGTGTCACCTGGGACCTTCAGCATCGAACAAGTCATCCTGAGGCCCCAGCCCGCCTGAGACAGCCAACTTGGGGGTCTGGGAGCACCTCTCTGGGCGCCCAAGATATTGTCGGCTGGAGCCAAGGCCTCTCACAGGCCTGGGCTTGGACAACTTCCCTGGTGGGAGGGGGCCACACACATACCCTCACTAGGGACACAACTTTCTCCCCAGCTTGTGCCTTCAAGCTTTGTCTCCACGAAGAGTGACAGAAACCTCATGTGGTTTCTCCTGAGAAGGGAAAAGAACTGCATCTACGGAGGAAACAGGAAGAGCCGTTTGATTAGTATTTTTAAGAGGAGTTGCTCTAAAGGAGAAAGAGCTTGACTGGGACACAGGTAGTCTGTGGCTTTGGCCCTGAAACCCGGAGCTGCCTCCACCATCCTGACTCTGGGGAGGGGGGCAGGCTGTGTTTAAGGCTTGACAGGGGGATGTCTGAGAATGTCTGCTTCCCTCCCCAGGTCATGACTGCACAGCCCGGGAGGCCTCCTATAGGCAGGAGCATCACTCCCTGGGGAGCGGGGGTTCCCTTGGGGACCCATCCCTGGAGAGGCGATGCCTGGGCTTTCTGGTGGCACAGCTCTTCTTGCCCACACTCCTCCCCAAAAGAAGTTGGGGCAGGTCATTTGTTTGCATAGAAGTAGGACCAGCTTTGCCCACGCAAACTGGCGGGGGTCCCTGCCCAGGCCATTCAACTCCCCCAGGACCCCTGTCTAATCTGTTAGAACTCCCAGTGGATCCAGGCAGGTTTGGGTACTGTTTGTCTGCAGGTGGAAAGCCAGCTGGGGTGGGCTGGTGGGGCCTGACTCGGCTTCCAACTGCCCCAAGACCCAGAATGATGAAGTTGGCCTGGATCCCACCTGGGGAGTGCAAAGTCAGAGGTGGGGAATACAAAGATGCCCGGCTGGTGGTCCAGGTCGAGAGAGGCAGGCTTCTTCCTTGGCCCAGAAGAGCAGTTGAGTTGTGCCTGAGGAATGGCCGATCCAAATTCGGTGTGGTGTCTGCAGTGTCTCAGGCCCTGGTCTGGTCCCAGGATAGTCTGTTTATGGGGTGGGGTGAGGGACATGAGGTAGCTTCATCTTCCCTAACCTCACTCATCTGAGGCAGGGGCTCAACCATTGCCCAAGTAACAAGCAGCACCAATACTGGCCTGGAAGAAGGTCTGTGTGGTCACCTTCCTCCAAGAGAGTGAGGCCAGAACTTTGGGGGAGGTGAGTCAGGGTATCCCATCCCATCACCCACAAACCAACCCAGCCCTAGCAGTAAAGAGGACAGGACACAGCCCTGGGGTACATGTTTATGTGAGTAATAAAATATTTACTATAACATAAATATAAAGGGAACTTCCCAGTCTACATTATTATTATTTTTTTGCAATAAAGATACAAAGAGAATGCACCAAAACATTGTTCCAAAAAATAATAAAAATAAAATAACAAAATTTAAATTCAAACGGTAACAAACAGAACCAGAAATGGAGAAGGGGGAAGCTCCAAACACATCCAGAAAATAAATAGAGATGGATCAGAAATCTGGAAATCATATTAAAATATCTTTTTCGGATTAGTGGGTGTACAAAATCCTTTAGTATGGGGAGGGAGGGCAACCCGGAAAACCAAAAATAAAAACCAAGCACAAAATGTTTCTTTCTCCCCGCCAGTGTGTACATATCTCACATATTTACATGGTTCCCACCTCACCCCAAATTTGGGGAATTTCTCTGCAGGCCTCCGCCAGCATCCCGCATCCCAGGGGGCTGAAAGGGAGCGGACGGAAGCTGCAGGGACTCAGGCAGAAGGTTCTCAGGGAACGGCTTATTTCTACAGCTGGTTAAAAAATATCTCCAACTTTTCCAAGTTTCGTTTGTTTGTGGCCGGGAGGTCAGGGCCCCGCGGGGAGTGGGGGCCCTGCTGTGCGGTGGTCGGTCTACAGCCGGGCAGAAGCCCCTTCCCATCTGCGTGTGCGTGGGAGCGCAGACCCCTCCAGCGTGGCCGGGAACCGAGCCGGAGCTCGGATAAAACGAAACGAAAAATGAACACTCGAATTTTTTTTTGTTGTTAGTTTTTCTTTTTTGTTTGTTTTTTGTTTTATTTTGCTTTTTTGGGGTAGGGTAGGGGAAGGTAAGGGGAAAAAATAAATTAGGCTAGATTAAAGCTTTGGCTATTTCCTGCTTTTATACACAGACGCGGCTCTCGCGGCCTCCCCTCCGGGGCCCCGATAAATACAGTATACAGCGATTTAAATTAAGGGCGCGGGCGGAGTTAGAAGGACCCCAGGAGCCGAGAGGCTCCGTGAATAAATAAAAACTGTAAAAAACCAAGCCCGGAGGAAAGGTAAGGGGGATGGGGCGCATCCTTATGAGAGAGAAGAGGCGTGGAGCGAATAAAGTGACAGTCCCCCACCCTCGACACTCAGGCTCGGGAATCCGCGCCGGGGAGAGGGATGGGGAACTCTCCTCTCTCCGTCCTCTCTCCCGGGTAATCCCTAACCCCGTACCGCGTTACCTGTCGCTGTGGGGAGGCCGCTGCCGGGATCCGGCCCCGAACAGCCCGGGGGGGCAGGGGCGGGGGTCGTCGAGGGGTTGGGGGCAGGGAGCAGGCGGCGGGCAGGATGCCCGGGGTGAGTTGGCGCGTTCCGGATCTTCGCTCCTCTCTCTCGGGGCTCGGACGACGCAGCCTATCGGCCGTCTTCGCCGCTCGCAGGAGAGGGTCGTCCGGGTGTTTGGTTTTATTCGAAAGTTTCTGGGCTTTTTGTAAAATCCAAAGCAACCGAACAAAAAGAGTTCAGGCCGCGCGGCGCCTCGCCGCGCACCGGCGGGGGGCCCGGCCCGCGGGGTCACTGCACGGAGCCGGGCAGTGTGTGGTGGTGGTGGTGCAGCGCGGCCGGCGGGGGCGCCGAGGGCGGCGACGCACCGCCCCCGCCCGGCCCCAGCTCGCCGGGCGCGTACACGTCGTCCATGGGCGGGTGGCCGGCGCCGGCCGCCGGGGTCATGCGCTTCTCCTTCTGCCGCCGGTTGCAGAACCAGACGCGCACCACCTCCTTCTCCAGCTGCAGGCTGTCGGCCAAGCCTGTGATCTCATGCGCCGAGGGCTTGGGGCACTTGAGAAAGTGGCTCTCGAGCGCGCCTTTGACCCCCACCTCGATGGACGTGCGCTTCTTGCGCTTGCGGCCCTGCGCCGCGATCTTGTCCATGTTGGTGGGGCTGCCGCTGGACGAGTCGGTCTCCTCCAGCCACTTGTTGAGCAGCGGCTTGAGCTTGCACATGTTCTTGAAGCTCAGCTGCAGGGCCTCGAAGCGGCAGATGGTGGTCTGCGAGAACACGTTACCGTACAGCGTGCCCAGCGCCAGCCCCACGTCGGCCTGCGTGAAGCCCAGCTTGATGCGCCGCTGCTTGAACTGCTTGGCGAACTGCTCCAGGTCGTCCGAGCTGGGCGCGTCCTCGTCCGAGTGCTCGCCCACCGACGAGCCACCGCCGCCCGCGCCCGGGTGCAGGTGCGCCGCTGCCGCGTGCAGGCCGCTGGCGTGTGCATGTCCGTGTGCGTGTCCGTGGGCGCCCAGGTGCGGCGGAGGCGACGGCTCCAGCTGAGCCTCGTGGCCGTCCTCGTGCAGCGCGTGGTGCAGGCCCGGCCCCGCGCCGCCGCCGCCCGCCGCCAGCATTCCGGCCAGGCCGCTGCCGCCGCCCCCCGGGTAGGCCGCCTGCGCGTACAGCCCGAGCGGTTGGGGCTGGTGGCCCCCGCCGGCCCCCGGCGACGGCGACATGGCCGGGCCCAAGTGGTGTGCCGTGCCGCCCTGCGCCCATGCCGCGCCCGCGTGGGCCGCCCCCTGGTGCACCAGGCGCGCGTGGAAACCGCCGCCGCCGCCACCGTCGTCGGCTCGGCCGGCGCTGCCGCCGCCCGCCTTGCCGTGTTCCAGGTGCGGGCCGCCTGCCCAGTCGCCGCCGCCGCCTCCTCCCGTGGGTAGCCACTGCGGGTGCGCTAGGCCCACGGGGTGGCCCGCGCCCGCGCCCAGCCACTCGTGGTGCATCAGCTTCTGCACTTCGCGGTACGCGGCCCCCGCGTGCAGCCGCTCGGCTGCCGCCGCCGCTGCCGCTGCCGCCGCGGCATCCGGATGCATAAGCGGTCCCGTGCCCCCGGCTCCGCCGCCGGGGCCCCGCGGCAAGTACTGCGCGGTGGTGGCCATGCCGCCCCGCGCCCCGCGCCGCGCCGCCGCCGCCGCTCCGCTCCGTCTGCGGGCCCCGCCGCCGCGCTCCGCCGGCTTAAAGCCCGACCAGCTCAGCGCTCCGGAGCCCCACCCCACCCGCCGCCCATTGGCTGCCAGCGGAGCCGCCTCCCGCCCCCCGGTCCCGGCCCCCGCCCCCCCTGCCCGCCTGCCTCTCGGTCCGGCCGCCCGGAGCTCGCCATTGGGCCTCACTCCTGGGGTCCCGCGCGCCGACCATGCTGATTGGTCGCTGGGGCTTCATTCACAGCCCCCCTACCTTCCGCGTATACGCTCACGCCCCGGGGGCGCGGCCGCCACGTGGGGAGTGGCGCGGGGGTGGCACTGGGACCGCACCCCCTCTCGTCCTGGCTGCGTGGGCCCCACTTTCCCCCGGCGCTGGAGACTCCGAGCCCGGCGGGTCCCACGCTCCAAGCTAGCAGAATTCTCGCCGGTCACCCGCCCGTGTGGCCAGAGGCGGTGGCGGGGATGGCGGGCTCCGGGAGGCGCTCGGGTTCCGAGAAGCAGCTCAGCCCCGCGTTCCTCCTTCCGCCGTGCCGCTGCCGGCGGGCCGGGATTCCCGCGGGTCTCGGCGGCTGCGAGCGGCAGGCGGCGCGGGTCCCCGGCTCGGTTGCGGCGCGGCTGCTCACCTCGCCCGCCTCGCCTCCCGCGACTTCCAGCGGGCACGGAGCTCTCCTCTGCGCTCCTCCCTGGCCCGCCTCGTTTTCCCTCTTCACCCTTTAGTCCGCCCAGCGCAACTCCGTCGACCTCCGCCGCCCTGAGAGACCGTCGGGCGCGGGCAGAGTCGGACTGGCCCCGACTTCACGCCTCCCACGGGCTCTCCTCCCGGGCGCCGCGGCCCAGGTGAGTACCTCGCGGGTGGCTCGGGGCCGGAACGGCCGGCGGCAGCGATGCTGTGGGGAGACGGGAGCTCCTGTAACCAGGCCGATTCCAAGGTTCCTGAGTGAGAGGATCTCGAGGTGGAGACCGTGGCTCCGGGAAAGCACCGCGGACAGGAATGGTGGACACACCGGGCCCACGGGTATCTGACCCACGCCGCCGCCTCGCTCCTTCTCCTTCCTGCCTGCCCGGCTCATTGGCCTGGGTCATGGCGGGGTCACGCCCCGGGGAAACTTGCTCTAGGTGAGGAGTGGCGTGGACATGGGGAAGGGCGCTGGTGCCTCAGAAATCCGGCGTGCAGGCTGGGAGCTGTCCAGCCTTGCAGGGAGCCCTGGGCTGGAGTTTAACCCACTTGCCTGGGGCTGCTGAAAAGGGAACTGGGACTGAAGAGGTCTTGTTGGAAAGGTGCGGCGTGCAGTGGCTTACCTACTCATCCCCCAGGTCTTTGGGGACTCCCCGAAGGGTCCTGAGTGGACTTGGGCCCCAGCATCAGCTCTTCTGTGCCACGCTGGCTGGAGGATGAGTGGAATGAGCTGTAGCCTCCACGTCTTCCCCACGCTGAGGCTTGGCTCTCGGGGAGTCTTCCAGCTGCCAGTTCACCTCTTCTCTATCCCTGATCTTGCCTCCAATGGATTCATAGATTCCAGGGCCCCGGGGGTCCCAGATTGGAGGACCGAGCTGGGGGCCCAGCTAGGGCCCTACTGGCAAGTCAGGACTGTGGAATAAAGCCTCAGTGTGTGAAGAAGGGTGATGGGGGGGCTCAGGGGGCAGCCGCAGTGGGGGTGACTGGGGCAGAGTCGACAGTGACAAGGGTCATCCTTGGGCGCAGACTGTGCTCATCCAGGCCCTAAACGCCCTAGGACCAGCCTCTGGCTAACCCCCAAGGGATGGGGTGGCCACTGGCCGCTGTCCTGAGCAGAGTCCTTAGGTACCACTCTCACTGCAAGAGCTGTGATGGAGCCCTGTGTCTGAACCTAGCTCGGGATGCTGGGCTTTCCTGGACTCTGGGCCAGGAAGTGGTCACCTTGAGGCAGCCCAGGACTTCCTGGTCCACTCGCCTTCCTGGTCTCTCTCCCAGGCTCAGGAGGTAGGACCAAGGCTGGGAATCCTGTAGTGAAGTCCCCTCTCACGCCAGCCCTAACCAGACCTGCGTGACACTGAAGCTTGGGCTTCCAACCTGGACCTGCTACTGTCTTCCTGGGCAAGAATAACTCTGGCCCAGTCTTCTAGGGCTTGGTTCTTCTACCTGTAAATTGGGAATAACAGTACCATAAGTAGCACACCTGTCTCACTAAGGTAAGTTAGAGGGTGGTACAAGACAACGTGAGTGAAAAGGGCTCAGAAAGGACTTTTCACTCTCGTTGTTTCTATTGTTAGTGCCCAGTGAAAGAACAGGTTACTCCCTCTGTCTAACTCAATCTCAGCTTGCTCATCTGTAGAGCGGGGTTCTGGAGGTTTGGGTCAGGTGACCTCTCTGGTAAACTCCCTTCCAGCTCTGATGGTCTGTGAGTCTATGAACCTGTCTCAGTTTCTGTCAGAGGAAGGGAAATGTCTGGACAGTGGACAGGTGTTGTTTGGAACGGTCATCACGAGCAATGGGTGCTTTACCAAATGCTTTTCATTCATCACGTTACCTGCCGCTCTCAGCCCCGGGAGTGAGCGCTGGGATTGTTCTCCCATTGCACAGCTGAGGGAACTGAGGCTCGTCCGAGGGCCGAGAATGTGTGGAGGTCCCACTCCCAGTCATCCTCCCTGTGGCTGTGGGATGGGAAGGGTGTGGAGGCAGCGGCTTTGGCCGTCACAGCAGAGAGAGCTCACAGAGAGAGCTGTCTGGTCAGCTGGCACTCTTGGAGCTGAGTTCCCCAGGTCTGTGCTGAATTGAGGGGTGGCTGCGGCAAAGCCAGGCTCCTAGGTTGCCAGCTTGTCAGCTGGCAAATCTCAGTCCCAATCCCATTACCCCCCTTCAGTACCCTTGCCCTTTGCTTTGCCTGTTGGAGCCTCAGTTTCTTTATCTTAAAATGAGGACAGTAATGCCTGCTTCTCAGGTTTGCTCTGAAGCTGCAAGGATGAAACAAAGCATGTAATTTAGATGCCCCCTTTTAATATGAGATGCTGCTCTGGGGTGAACAACAGTGTGAACTAGGAAAGGATAACTTTCCTTTCTCTGCTTTGGAAGTTTTAGATCTCCTACAATAATATGGATTTGGTCTTGAGTCACAATTTTCTTATATTTGAGAGTTAAGTTTCCCCTAGGAAGTCTCGACATCTCCTTTGCTCTTGCCCCTAGAGATTCTGGGTGGGACACTGGGGGCTATGACATGGCCGTTGGCAGAGACACCTGTTACAGAGCATCTCCTCTCTCCAGGAGCCCTACCCTCACAGACCACAGAGAAAACCCAGAACACGGAAGTCAGACAGCCAGCTGACCAATGCAGACACAGAATGGTTTAGGCATATGAACAGATGTGCATTCACACACACACACACAAATGCATAGCCCGCAGATACACGCATGAAATTTAGCCTGGAGACAAACATTCAGATGCGTAATAGGAACACATGGACTCCCATCATTAGGTTGGATATTCAGAGTCACACAAATCAACACACAATGATAAATACAGGCATGTGTCTCAACAGGAACATTCGCAGAACCCATGCAGAGGCTGTAGTCGGCTCAAGTAGGCATTCCTTCAGCAACATAGACATAGAGGGGACCTGCAGGCCCTTCGGGTGACAAGCATGGAGGCTCTCAGCTGGCACGCCAGTTCACACAGATGGGCACACCCTCGTGTGTTCACAAACATGAGCACACACTCTCCCACCCAGTGCACAGATACAAAGAGGCCCACCCCACGCATCACACAGACACCTACATCCTGTAGGAACTAACCCATCTGCACAGCGGATCAGAAAGCAGAGGAAGGGGCTGTACCCAGCCCTGAGTTTAGTCCATGCGAGTCAGTGGCCCCACTCATTCGAAGGAAGCAGGAAAGCCCTTTCTTGTCATATATTTTTTTTCACTCTCCTTGTCTGCGGAGGACAGCTCCCAGCCAGGCCGCCGCCAGTCTCAGAGGCTCCCCGGCCTCCCTCCCCAGCAGGGGCCCCTGCCCAGACTGCCCCCAGGCCAGGAGCTGCCCGGGCTTTCCCAGAGTGGCAAGACCTCCTCCAGGCTCTGGAGTGTGACCGAGCGCCTGCTCATTTGACACAGGTCACCGAGCCTCCGGCAGATGGGGCCCTCGCTGTGGGGGATCTCTGAGCTGGAGGGGCTGCAGGGGGAGGCTCTGTGGGGCTGAACTGCAGCTACACAAGCCCCACATTCTCTGTGCAAAGTCTCAAGTCACAGACACAAACCCCTGCCATCTACATTCACACTCCCGCCTGAGAAGTTCAGATGCAGCCTCTAGAGTCTGACCACACTCGCCATCAGCTGCACCGCAGCCACACATGCACTGTAATATTCCAGACGCACATCCCAGACAGGCGAGCCTACACAGTGGCTCACTGAACGAGATTTGGGAGGAAGAGGAGGCAGCTGGTTCTGGCTGCTTTCCCGCTTTGGACTCTGGGCCCCTGCTGCTGTGTCTTGTGTGTGGGGCAGTGGGTCCTTGGAGTCCAGGGCAGCACTGAGAGGAGATGCAGCCACAGACCCAAGGCTTTTTCAGTGTTGCGGGAAGACGGGCTCCAAGACACTCCACCTGGATTCCTCGCAAGTCAGGAGTGCTGAGCGGAGCTAAAGAGAGGAGAGATCGGGCCCGTGGGGAGGGCTGCTAGAGGAGCTTGTGTCCTAGGATGCCCTCCTGTGTGCGTGGGCTTGAAGTCTTTGTCTGAGGCAGGCTGGGCTGGAAGGGGGGCGGGATGCGGGCAGCACTCAGCCCACTTCCTTTCCCTTCTGCCAGTCTTTTTATGCCCCAGATCCTGTGTTTTCAGAGTGTCAAGGGTCCTGGCTTCCATCTTGACTCAGACTCAGGCCTGCTGGATGATACTGGACCAGTCTCAGCCTCCTGACCTCTGTGAGCCTCAGTGTTCTCATCTGTAAGCTGGGCAGGATGGTCTCTGCTGGGTTCTTGTGAAGGCGGGATGAGATCACTGCCCCGATGGAAACTCGGAAAGGGGAAGCATGGCTTGGTTTTCCTCCCTGGCTGCTAGGGGTGAGTAAGAGGCTGTGTGAGTAGGAACAGAACCTGCCTGTTCCCCCAACCAGTTCTTGCTGAGCGGTGTCAGGAGTGACCACGCCCATAACCTGCTTGTTCCGGGCTGGAACGTGTTTTTGACTGGAAGAGTCTGTCAGGGTCCTGGCTGCTGCAGATTCCAGCCTGGGTAGGCGCATCCACTCCCTCTGTGCAGGTTGGTACCAGCTAGACAGATTCATAGCGCTCACCACCATCCAGAGAGCTCTCCCACAAGGGATGTGATCACTATTCTGAGCTCTCAGTCCCCCACCTCTCTCCCTCTAAGCTCAGCCATTCTAGGTGTCCTACCTCTTTTGTCCTTCCAGTGCTCAAAAGAGCCTAGCATAGAAGAGCAGAGAGGTAGGAGAGGCATGGCTGCCTTTGGCAGAGGAGAAAGAAGCAGTCTCATTTAATTTAAGGTTCTCTATCTCTCAGACTTGGGGAAGGGAAGGAAGGATGAAAGGTGGAATATTTCTTAGGGATGAACCTTCCCTTGTATTTTTGCGCCTGCCTCGGCCCCCTAGGTCTATGTGTGGTGTGGGGATCCTCCCAGTGCATCAGTAGAATATTCAGATTAGGGGTGGTCAATTGCTCTTGAAATTTACTTTCATTTTTAGCAGAATGGCAGCCTCTGAGCTGGTGCTAATGCCCACGATCCGGTTATGCAGAACACGCTCTCTGCAAATCGGTAAATCATTAGCGGGGATTAATCACTCTGAAAGGCTGGGGCTGGGTTTGAGTTTCTCTCTCTCTCTTTTTTTTTAAACACACTTTTTATCTGGATGGCTGCAAAATTCAACACCACAGGGTGGGGTGGGAGCAGCAGTGATGATTTAAGTTCTTGTCACCATTGTTAGACGAGGGAGGTGCCTTCCTGGGCCTGGTGTTGACTCTGGCCCGACCGAGGGTGGGGGGTAGACAGCTCAGGTAGGGGGGAAGGGAGGGAGGGGGGTTCCCTTGTGTTTGTGTGCATCAGTGTTTTCAATAGTGTGTTGGGGGCTTGGTGTGCTTGTAGCTTGCTTGCGTGAATTCCTGTTCGTACTTTACAGATGCCCAGAAGGATTTCAGCGCTTGTGTTTGGGTGCTTGTGCTTGGTTAATATGTGTGCATTAGTGTTTGTAATCGTATCAGACAGTGCTTCCCTTTAAGAGTGGTTTTAAAGACCACACCTCACCTTCCTCAGCCTCCAGGAAGCTCTGGAGGGGGAGTAGGCAGAGCTGGAGGGAGGTCCCAACTTCACCTGTGGGCGGGGGCATGGCTCATGGATTATTTACATATTCATGAGCTGCTGTCTCTTGGAACTCCCCTCTGGAAGAGACTAGCATGAGGCCCCTTATGGCAGATGGGGAGATGGGGAGGCCAGGCTCTCACCGTAACGCCTCTCACTCTGCCACCCCAGGTCTAGTGGCTGTCCCTCCTCCACCCATGGACCGGGAAAACCCAGGGTTCTGAACCCCAACTTCTGCAAAGCTGCAGTACACACAACTCTAGTTTCTGATGGGAGCTGTGTGGCGGTGATGGGAAAGCTCTTTTTCCTTTCTGGTCCATGACGTCCCTATGGCGGCTCTTGGGGAAAGAAGGTCATTCTTCCAGCTAGGACCAAGCTGATGAATGGGATTCACTCCCACTTAATGTCCACACCAGGCCGGCCTCCCAATCCCGTCTTTCTCCCTAGTTTAGTGCAGCCCAGCTTTGGAGCAACAATTATTTTCAAATGACCCAGTAATGACATTCCTGGGGTATTGGTCAAGGTACATGAGTATGCAGATGAGGTCACAGGACTTCTCCCCTCCAGTTCCAGAGGGTGGGGTTTGAGGTAAGACTAAGTGGGCCTGGTCTTTGCATCAGCTTTGATCCCCCTAGTCCCCTTTCTCCATACAGAGTCAGCTTGAGTAGCCTGGGCACCACTACCTACCACGCCACAGATGGCGCAGATGCCCTGTACTTCTGTTCATGTACCTCATTCATCCCCCAACTGTATGTGCCTCCCCCTCCCCTCTGTGCAGCAGGCTAGCCTGGAGTCGAGGGAAAGACAGAATGATATAGCTCTTTGGCTGTTACAAGTTGGGAGGGTCAGGAGAGAGTTGACTGGGCTCAATGCTGGCATTCCTCGGCTTTCTTGAGAGTAGCAGGTGGAGGGCGGAAGTGGCAAAGGAGGATTTAGGAATTATATTTTCCCAGGGACCTCTTAGCATCTTTATATATCTCTGGTGTCAGATATCTGTCTGAGCTTAGGGTAGCATCTGTCTGGGCTGGAGACAACATCTGTTTGAGGCTGGGACACCTGGCTGAGCCCAGAATATTATCTGGCCCCAGGACAGCTTTTGTCTGGGCCCAGGACATGTGTCTGAACCTGGCATGGCATCTGTCTGGACCTGGTGCAACATCTTCCTGGCCTGGGGGCAATGTCTGTTTGAGCTCTGGACATCTGTCCGACCTGGGGATGTCTGCTGAGCCCAGAACAATACCTGTCTGAGCCTGGGGGTGGACTTGTCATGGCAGATAAAATCACCCTCGAGTCTCAGCTTTGGTTTGTGGCTGAGAACAGAGTACATGCCAGACTCACGTCCCTGCTCTCATTTCTACCAGGGAAGGGCTCTTCTGTAGAGTGCCTCAGTTTACCTCCCTCTGTAGGCCCATTGGCGTGCTTGCTCTGGACACCTCAAGGGACAGCCAAAGCCTACATCCCAGGGACTCCAGGAAAGCGAAGTTAAAAGAATAAGGGAGTGGATAGGTTATAAAATCTAAGACTGGTCTAGGACCATTCTTCCTTCCTCCCGTCCCTTCGTTGAATCGAATCAGAGTGCTCCCCCAAGATACAACTCGGACATGTCACTTGCCTCCTGAGAAGCCTTCCCTTGCTCCCAATTGTATATATTATCAGGCCCAAAATCCCCTCTGGTCCTGCCCCTGCCTCTGCTCTGAACCAGCAGCACGGAGCTTCTTTCCCACAAACACACTGGGACCTAATGATTCCCTACCTTTGTGCACTCAGCTCCCTCTCCTTGGAATGTCTTTCTCTCCCGCACCCCTCCACCTCCATCCTCCCATCACATCCTTCAAGTCCTAGTTCAAGGGTTACCCACTCTGGGAATTTTTTTTACTCCTTCTCTAGACTAAGCCACGACCTCTGCCCTGCTTCCACAATGTATTGTGAAGACCACCTCCGTGTTAGCATTTGTGGGCCTGCACTGTCATTGCCCTTTGTATATCTGTCTCTCCCATGGGACTGTGTGCTCCTGGGGGTAGCTGGCTCTGGTTCATCTTTGTCTCCCCAGCACCCAGCCCAATTCCTGGTCTATGGTGGTACCAGTAAGAAAGGCCTGTTGGATGATCACATGGCTGTACCTCTGTCATCTCATTTCCATCTCATTTCATTCTCTGTCTGCAACCAGGATGAAGACATATAGGATCCAAAGATTTGGTACATATGCTCCTGACAGGAGCAGGAAAGAGAAGTGATGCTCGGAGAGCAGTGACGAATCCAGACCTAATGGCCTCTCTGTGGGCTCCGGGGATGGGACCACATCTAAGAAAGAAGACCTTTACCTGGGTCCAGGCCCATTCCCTGAGGGCAGGTGGGAGAATGGAGACCTGGCCTAGCTTGTTGGAGAAGTTTCAGAGTTCCTGGACTTACTGGTCCTGCCAGAGAGGAAAAGTCACATAAGGTGTTGTTAATATAAACACCGTGCCCAGAGCAAACTGCTCTCCCTGGCCAGGTTCTGAGGAGAGCATCTGGGGACAGAGGCTGAGTAGGGAGGGGTGCAGAACGGTGAGGAGGTGGCTGAGAAGTGGAGGCTCCCAGGGCATGGTCTCTGCCTTGGTGGCTTTTATTCCACCACATAGAAATAGCTTTCTTGTTCTTGCTGCTGCTGAAAGCCATACAAGCTCATTTGTCAAATTCTTTGCCTCATAAATATCTGAAACAGAAAGTGGAAGTCCTCTGTTCATCTCTCTTCCTCCCCTCTCTTAACTACTCCTATTGGCTGTATCTTTCCAGAACTTGTTTGCATGGGCACACACTATTTAATAAAATGGCTAAGATTTATTGACCGCTTACTGTGTGCAAGAATTGTGCTAAGTGCTTCTACCTGGGTTTCCACATTGCATCCTCACCAAAACACTATGAATTAGGTGCAACTCTGATTCTTGTTTTACAAATGAAGAAACTGAGAGATATTAATGATAATAGCCCACGTATATTGGGTGCTTGCTAGGTAGGTGCCAGGTACCATTCTAAGTACTTTGCCTGTTATCTCATTGAATGCCCATAGTATGTATAATGCCTGGCATGTACTAGGCAATCAATAAACAGGGGTTGATGCTTCCAGCTTGAAAGTTCGAGAATCTCAGATGAGACATCTAGGATCATTCAGTGGACCGCTAGAGGGGAGGGCTCTTGTGCCAAACCTCCTGAGCTGCAGGCAGCGTCCCTGGTGCCTGGAGATGCTGACTCAGCAGTGAAAGATGTAAATTCCTACCTTGGTTTGCATATGATTTACACATATTTATTTATGAATGTCTTTGATTAATGTCAAAGCGCCTCGGTGATTTTTCTGCCAGGCTTCAGGGCCCTGCAGAGGGCACGGTTAGTGTGGACCGGCTGCAGGCTCTGAGTGTGCATGCGTGGGGGGCTGCTGGATGGGGTGACAGTGACAGCTGTGGAGAGGTGGATGGCAGCTGGGGGGTTGAGTGGGCAGACTGGAGCTTGGGATTCTGGAATGGGTGATTTGGACAGCTGGTATGAGTGGAGGCTGTTTGTCCGCATAAGGCAGGGTACAGCTAAGGGGCTGGGGCAGGGTCAGGCACTGGGGTGCGTGACCTGTGGGTCTCTAGACAAGCCAGGGTGCCAGTCAGGCTTTCTAGGTAGGAACTCAGGCCCTAGGAGCCCAAGGACAGGATCTGGGGTTCAGATTAGGACACCCGGTCTAGCCTGGTGAGGGCTTCTAAAACAAGGAGGCTCGGAGGCAGGAAGGGCCCTCCCTCCAGAGGTGTTCCCCCTGGTGCTGCCCAGGGTGGGGATCCCCTGCTTGGATGCTCTGGGACAGGGAGTGCTCTCTGCAATCAAGGCCTTGGGAGAATCTGCTAATTAGTAGGAATAGTCTGTGTGTGCCAGCTGTGCCCAGCCCTGTGCCTGGCACCATCGGGAAGACCAGTCCCAGCCTGCAAACCTTGGCAGGGAAGCCGGTGAGATAAGGCAGGAAGGGCAGGGCCCCGACCTTGCTTGAAGGTTGCAGGCACTTTTATCCATTATCTCCTTTGATTGTCAGCAGGATCAAAGGCAGTGGCTGTCTTATCTCCTCATTACAGAGGAGGAAGCAGAGACTCAGAGAGCTGCAGTGACTTGCCCAAGGTCACACTGTGAGTGGAGGAGCTCAGATTTGAACCCAGCTCTGTTTCATTCTACAGCCTGAGCACTTAGCCAGTTTATTCTGCTTCAGCCAGGTATAAAATAAGGATCACACCTACCTTGCTTAATTGTTGTGAGGGTTAGTTGAGCTCAAGTGTGTAGGGAGGGTAGCACAGTGGCTGGCACACAGTAAGTGCTCAATAAAAATTTTTTTTTTTCCTTAAGTGATAGAGCTAGGATCTTTTTTTTTTTTTTTTTTTTTTTAGAGCTAGGATCTTAAATCACGGTCCAGTAGACTCTACTGTTTGCATGGTACCGTGGTTCTTGCCAAGGTTGGTTGGGAGGGGGGTGGTTGGGGACAGAGCATGACCTCCTCTGTGGGTTGGGTGAGCCCTTGTCATGCATGGGCACTAATGGCCATCAGCGTATGGGAGGGGCCACCTGCCAGGCCAGAGCCCCTGTCTACTCTAGGCCTAACTCTGGGTAGCGTGGGGACACTGAAGTTGTCTAGTTAGAATTGCCTGGATTTGTGTGTGTGTGTCTGTACGTACTTGGTGAGGGTCCTTGACTGGGAAAGGAGAGACAACTTTGGGAGCTCTATTAGCAGGCAGTGGTCAGGGCCCATTCTCATTTTCAGTGGCAGAGATGAATCAAGTGAGGGAGGGAACCCTCATGTGAGGATATGAGGGAAATCACTCCTGGCAGGGGGAATAGCAAGTGCAAAGGCCCTCGGGTTAGAATGGGCTTAATGTGCACATCTTCCTCAGTAGTTACGGAGACAGAATTAACTTGTATCTTCTGGTGTTTGAGGCAGAGGAGCTAAGTGGGGGCAGGATTCATTCATTCATTCGTACATTAATTCAACAACTATTTAGTGCCCACTTTGTGCAAGGCACTATCCTAAGTGCTGATGGCTAACACTTATTGAGCGCCTACTATATTTCTAAGTACTTTAATATATTATTTCATTTAATTTTTACAACAACACAAGGAATCCTGGGGAGACAGTTGGGCTTCCTCTTATTCCTTCAGCTTCTTCCCATCTCCCAGTCACCACAGTCACGAGTGTCTGCCACTCAGAAAGGGCAGGATCCCCACAATGGGTGAGGCAGGGTGGTCCTGAGAAAATCACGGCTCTGGAGTCTTACATGTCCTGCCTGGGCCCTGCCCAGGATCAGGCCCTGAGCCTCCTGGAAGCCACCCAGTAGAGGGTGGGGTGCCCACATTAATCCCATTCAACCAGGCCTGCCTCAGAACTTTCTCTCCCTGGGGCTCCCAGTCACATCTTCTCTGTATACCCTCCACCGCTTAGCTCCTGGCCCCGCAGCAGCTCCCTGCATAGCTAAGCCCTGCCTTCTGGACTCTGCTCAGGGAGCCAAGGTGCGACTCGGAGCCGAGGCTCTTGGAAGGGAGAAAAGAAAGTTCCGTACTTGTTTTCTTTTTTTTCCCTAAAGATATATCTTTATTTATTTATTGAAATATAGTTGATTTACAATGTTGTGTTCATTTCTGGTGTCAGCAAAGTGACTCAGTTATACACATATATACGTTCTTCTTTCTATTCTTTTCCATTATGGTTTCCCAGGATACTGAATATAGTTCCCTGTGCTATACAGTAGGACCTTGTTGTTTATTCATTCTATATGTAATAGTTTGCATCTACTAATCCCAAACTCCCAGTTCATCTCTCCTCCCCCCCGCCGCCCCCTCGGTAACCACAAGTGTGTTCTCTATGTCTGTGAGTTTGTCTCTGTTTCATAGATAGGTTCATTTGTGCCATGTTTTAGATTGCACATCTAAGTGATATCATATGGTATTTGTCTTTCTCTTTTTTTTTTCTTTACTACAAACTTTTTTTTTTTTTTGCGGTACGCGGGCCTCTCACTGTTGTGGCCTTTCCCGTTGCGGAGCACAGGCTCCGGATGCGCAGGCTCAGCGGCCATGGCTCACGGGCCCAGCCGCTCCGCGGCATGTGGGATCTTCCCGGACCGGGGCACGAACCTGTGTCTCCTGCATCGGCAGGCGGACTCTCATCCACTGCGCCACCAGGGAAGCCCCGTTACAAACTTTTATGCTAATATGTGTTGTGAATGATCATAAGATACATTTAACATATAGTGTTTCCCATACTTAGTTTTCCCCAGGGCTCTTCCTTTGGGAAGCATCTCCTGGAAGTATGGTTGCTCACAACACACTTTTGGAAAAGCGAAATTAATCTCGCTGTCAGGGCAGGTGTTTCAATTGATTGTTTTTCCCCAAATGAAAGCTGTAGATTTTCCCCTTCCACACTTGTTTTCTGATGGGACTGTCCTGAAACACTCCCTGTGCTTAACTAACTCTGATGGAGAGCGGTGCTCACCTGGCCTGGCCTGGCTCCCTCTGTCCTTTCCTTAAGATGGTGAGCACACAGGCCTCAGCCAGGGTGGGTTTCTCAGTTCCTGACCACTCATCTGTGCCTGTGACCTGGGCTCCTCAGCCTCTCCTGCAGGAAAAGGTACGGAGAAGAGGAAATAGAAAAGTTGCTCAAAATGCAGAGGCCAAGGGAGGAGTCTGGTGCTTCAGTCTTTGGTGAATAAAGAAACCTGGTAAAGAAGGTTTTCTGGATGGGACAAAGGAAAAGGAAGATCTTGTTCTGATGGGCTATGCTAACCTGGAAATCATGACTCCGTCTGTTTTCCCATCCACCCATCCATCTATCCATCCATCCACCTACCCATCCATCCACCTATCCATCCACCCCCGCCCCATCCATCCATCACCCATCCATTCAGCCACCCACTTCATCCATCCATCCATCCATCCATCCACTAACTGAATGCCTAACACAGCCACTAGTTCAGTTATGCTTACTGAGTGCGTATGTTGGAGAGCTGGTCAGTGTTTATACTTTTGTGACCCTTCTGTTTATGTATTTCCTCTCCCTACCGGTTCTTAGAGAAGTTCCTTGAGAACTCGGGGCCCCAATCCCCCTATAGAGACAAGAGGAAGGGCTCTGTCTTGGCTGTGGGGTTGTTAGCAGCTGCCTGGCCTGGGCGCCCTGGGGGACCAGGGTCGTGGGGAATCTTGCATGCTGCTCCCACCCCTGCTGGGCTGGGCCTGTGACCCTCACTGTGACCCAGCCTGGAGGATGCCATGCTGCTGCAGGGGAAGGGACTCACCTCCTGGCAGCCTGCCTGTGCTGCTGCAGGGGCTGATGGCCCCTTGCCAGCACCAAGCTTTTGGAGCGGTAAAGTTGTGTGGCTACGGAGCCTCTCCACACTGCTGTAATAAACAAGCAGGCTGGGACCCGAGGCGGGAACCGGGTCAGCAGCTGGCTGCCACGCTGGCAGGTGGAGGAGCCTCGTGAGGGCTCAGAGGAGTGGGTGGGCGAGCGCTGAACTGAGCTGCTGCTTTGGGTCCTGAGAGTCCAGGCCACTCTCCCTGCCCTCGCATCCTGCCCTCCTCCCGGCCCAGGCCAGACCTGTGGGGCAGCTCTGAGCTGCCCTGGTAGGAGGTGAAACTGCAGGAGGAGGGGCCGTAGACAAAGACCCAAATCAAGACAAAGACACGGAGAGGCAGAGGGTTATAGAGATGGGGCTTCAGAGAGAGGGAGAGGGAGAGAGAGACTGAGACTCAGAAAGACAGAATCGGGTGAGAGAAGAAAGATTCAAAGGCCCTGAAGAAGAGGGTGGGGGGAGGGAGTCCAGGGCAAGAGGAGAAAGCGGTGGGCCCAGGGGGATTAGCTCTTCCAGAGGCAGGAAGTGTGGAGCTTAATAACAACCCCCTCCTATGTGGCTAGCACCCCACAGTGAACAAAACTTTTCCACTTGCTTAAGCTCATTCAAGCCTCACAATAGCCTGGCTGAGATGGGCTTGGAGTCCTCCGAAGGATGGGGGCAGGGATGTGCCCTGTTGTGGGGAGCAGCAGGGGGAGGGGAGCCACAAAGCTGGAACTGGAACCTGAGGACTGGCTGTGAGATGGGTCCCACAGAGTGAGGGGCTTGGAGACGGAGCCCCCAGCTGGGCCTGAGTCCCTCCAGTGACTGAGGCTTCCCCAGCTCTGCTCAGAGGCTCTCGATGGACGTGGCTGGCCTGTGCTGGACCCTCCTGCTACCGTGCATTATTGGTCCTCTTCCCCGGGAGGAAGAAGTGGTCCCAGGAGGCCTCCCTCTTGGTCCCCTTTCTCCTGTCCCCCGGCTGCCTGGCTGTGGTGTAGGAGTGTGGGCTGTTGATGGCTTCCAGATGAATCCACTTCTGGGAACTGCCTTTGGTGGAAGGGGGGCACCTTGTCCAAAGTTAGCCCCCTCCCTGGGGGCAGCCTGCCTCCGATGGCTGATCAGTTGGCGGGGGTGGGCAAAGGCCAGGTCCCCTTGCCACAACTTGGGACCCTTGGAAGGGCCGTTCCAGCTCCGGAGCTCCGTGTGAGACTGGCTGTGACTGCATTGCACATCCGTTTCTCCCTTTGCCCAGTGCCGCTTCCTTCTCTTGCTGTTGTCCTAAGAGTCTTCTCCCTTAAACCTCCTTTATGCAGATCTCATAGTCTCAGAGCATTTCCAGGGAATCTGACCTCCAACCGTTGGGCACCACCTGGGCTCAGCTCAGCTCCCCTCCCCCACATCCTTGTTTTCTTCCTCTTCTTCATCTCCACCCAACTCTCGGTCCTGCTGTTCCGCACCTGGCAATGCCTCTTACCTGCTTGCTGTTTTCACTCCTGCCCCGCTACAGCGGGGCTGCCCAATACCGTAACCACACGCAGCTAGTGGGCACTTAAAATGCGACTCGTCCGGATTGAGGTGAGCTGCAAGTGTAAAATACACACTGCATTTTGAAGACTTGGTATGAAAAAGAGAATGTAAAACATCTCTAAGAAATTTTCAACATAGATGTCATATTGATAATATATTGGATGAAATAAAAGGTGTTATTAAAATTAATTTCACCTGTTTCTTTACTTTTTATGTGGCCGTTAGAAACGTTAAAATTTTATATGTGCCTTCCGTCATATTTTCATTGGACAATGCTGCGGCACAGTCCATTCTTCCACAGCAGCCAGAGAGATCTTTTAAAATCTTCATTGGATCATGTCCCTCCTCTGCTCACAACCCTTTAAATGCTCCCATCTCATACAGGCTGAAAGCCTTATGATGGCTTTCAAGGCCCTGCATGACCTACCCTCTTGCTTTCTTGCAGATCTTCCCTCCTGCCATCCTCTCCCTTGTTCCCTTGTTCCAGCCGCACTGGCCATACCAGCCACCCTGTAATTCCTTAAACTTGTTAAACTCATTCCCACCTCAGGACCTTTGCACTTGCTGTTCCCTCTGCTAGGAGTGATTTCCCCACCTCTTCACACGCTCATTCCCTCGTTTGATTTAGATTTCTTCTCAAACTTCTCCTCCCAGACTGGCCTTTTCTGTCTACCCTGGCTAAAACATCTGCCTCCCAGTTCTTCTCTAATGTCTTGGGCAGAGCATTTATCCTTGTGCAGCATTATAGTACCTATTTGATTGTTTACATTTTGATTGTTTGTTTCTCCAGTTTGAATGTAAGCTTCGTAAAGCTTGGTCTGACTTGGTCTGACAGACTTGGTCTGTCTTACTTACCAAAACATTCCTGTGCTTAGAACGGGGCCTGGAGTAGACTAGATAGTCGATGAATATTGGTCAAGTGATTGAAATTTACAGCTGACAAAACTGAGATCCAGAAAGATGCAATTGTGCTCAAGGCCACACAGCTAGGCAGGGACAGAGCAGGGAATAGCTCAGGGCTGAGGCTCACGCTCTGCCCACTGCAGGTACTGTCTGCAGCCTCTTTCCTTCCTTTTGGTCCCATCACAAGGGAAACACAGGCGTCTCCTTGGGGAGAGGGGATCTGGCTGTGGAGAGGAAGCAGACTTTGTTTTTCTGGCATCTCTGATTTTCTGAGTCCTGGAGACTTCCATGCACAGGCACTCAGCTGCCAGTTGGTCCCTCCTTCCCCTGTGCACCCAGACTCCCCAGTCCAAGGAAGGCCCTCGGATGGAGGTGGAGGGGAACAGGATAACTATAGGGTAGTAGGAGTGTGGTCTTCCCAGGGCTCGGGCAGAGACACTCTCTGCCTAACACAGCCTCATAGAACTTACGTTTGAGAAGACAGCAGAAGGGAGAGAGAAGAACCCTGGAAACTGTAGGGCTCAGAGGAGGTGGAAGTGGAACAGTCAGAGGGACCAGATCACGGAGGGCCTGGGCAGGTGGTGAGTTGGACTTGGGCCTGGTTGAGTTTGAGGTGCCTGTGAGGCTTCAACATGGAGATGCCCTGGGGGCAGTTGAGTCCATGGCTCTGGAGCTCAAGGGCAATTCACTCCAGGGAAGGAGGTTGGGGTTATTGGCGTAGAGACAGATAAATCTGTGGGAATGGGAGGAGGCCCAGGGGAGCGTGTAGCATGAGAGGAGGAAAGTACCAAGAACAGAACTGGGGACCCTTCATTTAGAGGGCTGGGTGGGGAAAAGGAGCTGGTAAAGGAACCTCAGAGGGAGAAACAGGAGGCAGAAGGGGAACCAAACAGAGGGCTGCTACCAAAGTCCCGAGGGGGCTCCATAAGTATTTGTGGAATGAATGAATGAATGAATGCATAAGTGAGGTAGAAAGGATTGGAGAGCCCCTGGGCTCTGGGCCTGTCGTGATTCTCCGTTGATGACCCAGAGTCAAGGCTCCTTCTCCCTCCCTGGGACACTCTTGCTCTTTCCTCTCTCCTCCTGGACCTGCGCTCTGCTGACGCCTTCCTCAGGGAACCACCATGGGATTATGTCCCTACATCAAAACTAGGGGAACTGAGGCAGAGAGGACCAAACCACACAGGCACCCTGCATCTTAGTGTCTGTGCATTCTGGGGGCAGGACAGCATTTCCAGGCAGGGGACTCCCAGTGGGGTAGGGTGTCTTGGGGGCTTCTGAGAGCCCATCTCTAGTCTGGGACTTCTCACCCTGTAGTCATGGGTATCCAAATGGCACTTGGAAGGCTCTTCAAGATCACCTGGTTCAACACCCTTATTTTATAGATGGCAAGCCTGAGGCCCAGGGAAGGAAGAAGCTTGCCCACGTTCAGACTCATAGAAGTGGTAATACCCAACTACCATTTATTGAACGACTGCTGTAGGCCAGCGGTTTCACATCTGTTCTTTTGTTATTCCCTCTCTTTCCTTTGTAGTCTCTGATTTTGCAGATGAAGAATCAGAGGTTCAGAGAGGTAAAATGATTTGTCTGAAGTCACACAGTAGGTGGGCCTGGGCTGGGATTCAGACCCACATCTGTTTGATCACCAAAGATTGGGTTCCTTGGCCCTCTATGGCCAGGTCTCCTGCATCCCAGGCTAGAAGATTTTCTGTGTTGGTTGCTGCTTCTGCCAGACCCAGGCAGCAGCTAAGGAGGGAAATGACATTCAGCAAACTAGAGGGAGTACCGGCACCTGGCCTTGAGTGTTGGCTATGCACAAAACAAATGGGAGAAGGAAGAGAGGGCCCCCCTCCACTCCTGCCCGCCACTCAGCCAGGTAGGCCCCCAGCAGCCTGGATTTCTCCCTCCCTGGGGCTGGAGCTGCCTCTGTGCTTCTGCCTGCCTGATCAGGGCAGAGCAGCTTCATGTATTATTAATAGCACTGCCAGCCTTCCTGTTTTCACGCTGATAACCTGCTGGGGAGGGTGGGTGGGAGGGAGGGAGCAAGGTGGCAAACCCTGGAGCTTTGAGGGCCCCTCCCCACCAGTAGAGCCGATCTGCGGGGGCTGGCCCAGCCCCAAGTCTCTGAAGTTGGTTTCTAGAACTTCCCCCATCTGAACCGGCAGGAGGGGACCAAGGCCTCTGAAGGGAATTCATGTGGGAGGTTGGAACATGTGCCTCTGGGAAGGGCCCTGTCCCTCACTTCACCTAGGATACCAAGGGCTCAAATCACCTTGGCCTCCCTAGAGGCAGAGATACCCATACCCAAGTGGCCCCAGGGCTCAGGGCTGAGAATTCAGTGGTGTGTAAATGTGTGTGTGTGTGTTTGTGTATGTGTGGGTGTGTGTGTGTATGTGTGGGTGGGTGTGAGACATTGGCTCCCAAGATTCCCAGGAACTAGGATCTCTGAGGTCTGGCCACACATGGACCTCAGGCCACGTCCTAGCAGGTCTCTCCCTGGCCCCCACCCCATGCCTAACCTTTTCCCTTCTAGAGCCCAACTTGAGGGCCAAGGACAGGGGACAGACAGAGCCAGCCCTGTCAAGGATCGGGGTGGGTAGAAGCCATATCCTCTGAGCCAAGCTGCAGGCTGGAGATCATGCATATGGGCCTGCAGGTGCCAACTGTGCTCCTCTTTCAACTTCTCATTCAGTGATGTCACATAGGTAGTTTGAAATGAGGTGGGAGTATTTACCCCACAGAAATCGGCAAATGCTGCAAATCAGGGTTCCCCACCCCCAGAGCCAGTTGTTAGACATTTACTAAGCACAGCTCTGCGATGGGTATGGAAGGCTCTGCTCTAACCTTGAACATGCCTGTACTTCTGCCTTTAGCCACTGCCCAGCCTGCTCCTTGGGATTCTTTTCTCTTCCCCTTTGCCTGTTAATTTTCAATAACAATAAATAAAAGCAGTAATAATAATGGCTAACGTTTACAGTGTGCTTATTCATTATGTTCTCCGTCTGTGTGAAGAGCTTTGCAAATTCACTTCATTTCATCTTCACAGCTATCCAGTGAGTAGGCACTATATATATTTTTTCTTTTTTTAATTTATTGAAGTATAGTTGATGTATAATATTATATAAGTTGTAGGTGTACAATATAGTGATTCACAATTTTTAAAAGTTATGTTTCATTTATAGTTATTATAAAATATTGGCTATATTCCCTGTGTTGTACAGTATATCCTTGTAGCTTATTTTATACATAATGGTTTGTACCTCTTAATCCCCTACCCCTATATTGCCCTGTCCCCCTTCCCTCTCCCCACTGGTAACCACTCGTTTGTTCTCTGTATCTGTGAGTCTGCTTCTTTTTTGTCATATTCACTAGTTCGTTGTATTTTTTAGATTCCACATATAAGTGATATCATACGGTATTTGTCTTTCTCTGTCTGACTTATTTCACCCAGGATAATACCCTCCAAGTCCATCCATGTTGCTGAAAATGGCAAGATTTCATTCATTTTTTATGGCTGAGTAGGGAGGGTGGGTATTCTGTATTTATATTCTGTAAATATAAATTTTGATGGTGCTTTTTATTTTATTTAATTTATTTTTTAAAATTTATTTTAAAATTTATTTATTTTTTAATTTTTGGCTGTGTTGGGTCTTTGTTGCTGTGCGCGGGTTTTCTCTAGTTGCGGTGAGCAGAGGCTACTCTTTGTTGCAGTACGCGGGCTTCTCATTGTGGCTTCTCTTGTTGTGGAGCGTGGGCTCTAGGCGCACGGGCTTCAGTAGTTGTGGCATGCGGGCCCCGTAGCTGTGGCCCGCGGGCTCCAGATCGCAGGCTCAGTAGTTGTGGTGCATGGGCTTAGTTGCTCTGCGGCGTGTGGGATCTTCTTGGGCCAGGGCTTGAACCTGTGTCCTCTGCATTGGCAGGCAGATTCTTAATCACTGTGTCACCAGGGAAGCCCTATTTATTTTTTTTAAATAAATAAATTTGTTTATTTATTTTAAAAAATAAATAAATTTATTTATTTATTTTTAAAAATAAACAAATTTATTTATTTTTGGCTGTGTTGGGTCTTCGTTGCTATGTGCAGGCTTTCTCTAGTTGTGGCGAGCGCAGGCTACTCTTTGTTGTGGTGTGAGGGCTTCTCACTGTGATGGCTTCTCTTGTTGCAGAGCATGGGCTCCACGTGTGCGGGCTGCAGTAGATGTGGCGCGTGGGCTCAGTAGTTGTGGCTCGTGGGCTCTAGAGCGCAGGCTCAGTAGTTGTGGCGCACAGGCTTAGTTGCTCTGCGGCATGTGGGATCTTCCTGGATCAGGGCTCGAACCCGTGTCCCTTGCGTTGGCAGGCGGATTCTTAACCACTGCGCCACCAGGGAAGCCCTGGTGATGCTGTTTAAATTGAGAGTAGGCACTATGTTATTTCCATTTTACGGATGAGGTAAATAACTGAGGCACAGAGCGGCTGAGGAACATCTGAGGTGGGTACATGACAAAGCTGGAACCCACACCTGGCCCGTGGCCTGTGCTGCTGGTTCCTATGTTACCTCTGCGTGGCTGTGAGGGCCGCTTGTAGGGTGCCCCCTGCTGGAATCTTTCTCGCTGCCCTGGCACTCCAGGCTTCCCTGGCTGACGTCCTTTTCATCCGTCTCCCAGGGCCTGTGCATTGAACACACAAAACTACTCTTCCCGAGTCTGGGTCTTTCCTGCCCCCCACGCTGGAAGCTACTGGAGTGCAGAGCCTGGGTCTGATTCATCTGGTGCCCCAGTACCTGGCACAGAAGCAAGTACTGAGGTCATTTGCTGAATGAGCCCCTCACGGAGGTGCTCACGGGAGCCTTTGACACAGTGCCTGGCACATGGTACATACTGCTATGTATGCTGCTCCCTAAGGGGCAGCGTGGTTATTTGAGACCAGGCTCCATCAGCCAGCAAAGTTTGTTCTAGTGCCTTCCATCTGCCAGACCCTGTGCACGGAGCTGTGGATTACAGTGGCGAGCAAAACAGAAGAACAAAACAAAACAAAACAAAACCTTTGTTCTCTTGGAGCTTATGTTCTAGTGGGGGAGACATACGCTAAACAAGATAAGGAAATAAAATATAAAGTATTTAGTGATGCAGGCTAAGGAGAAAAAATAAAGCAGAGAAGGGGGATAGGAAGAGTCCAGGGGGAGGTTGACATTTTGATGGGTCAGGAACCTGTCCGACTTTTCTGAGAAGGTGACTTTTAGGGAAGTGAGGGAGCAAGCCATGCTGTTCACTGGGGGTAGAGCATTCCAGGCAGTGCAAAGGTCCTGAGGCAGGAACTTGCTGGGCAATGTTTGAGCAACAACAAAGAAGTCAGTGTGCTTGGAATGAGGTGACTGAAGGAAAAAATAGGTCAAAGAGTTATTGGAGCCAAAAGAAGTAGGTGGAAGAAAGAAGGGACCAGTGAGAGTGATGGGGGAGGAGGCATGCAGAGCGCAATGAGGGCCAGTAGCCGATCCCTATGTCCTGGGAGAGGGACAGCTCTGCGGGGAGGGAGCAGGAGGGGGCTCCACTTTCTGTAGCTAAAAACAGTCTTGCAGCCCTTGTCTAGGTCCTTGGCTTCTTGGAGACCCTGGCGCAGCACAGAATTGCCTGGATTTCCCTTCCAGGCTCCTACCAGCAGCTCCCTTGTTCTGACCACAAGAAGGTCCTGCCTAAGGGCACTGCTGTTCTGGAATAGCACCATCCTTCTCTTCGGGTTTCTGCTTCCTTTTCTGCCTCAGGGAACACTTATTCCAAGGTCAGGTTCATTAGATGCTAACCACTGGACTGGCCATTCCTGGCGCTCTTGCTTTCCAGCCACTGCCCTCTGTGTTCCTGAGGTCCAGCCTCCAGGCAAAGCCAGCCCAAGGGCGATACAGCTGTCTTCCCAAAGATAGGGAGAAATGCATCATCTGGAGAGGCTGGCAATACAGGGATGAGGTGGCGAAGAAGGCAAAGCCTGGCGGGGGGTGGTGTTGTGAGTTCAGTGGGCACGGGAGATGCTGCAGGGGTCTCCTACCTATCCAGAGTCTAGGATGACTGGGTGGAGGTAGTGCCAGGGCAGGTGAGATCTGGGTTGGGAGTGTGTGGACTGAATTTATTTGTCCAATGCCACACCCCACCCCATAGCCCTAAGTGCTCAGCATCGTAAATAAAACCCACCTAATAAATCTCCCCTGTAAATTTTCTGCGTAGAATTTCATTACTCGTCTCGTTTCCAGTCATTAGGTTTTAGTCCAATTTGGAGTTGTCCCGATGGCTGTGTAAATCATGCCTCCCTTCTGGGGAGTGTGAACTCCAGGGAAGAATCATGCCTGGGCCTGCAGGGGTGACAGCTGGATCCTGAAGACCTGGACCCCAAGCGGTCGCCTGCGGGGTGTCAGCTACTTGTGGCAACCTCCTGCTCTTCCCCTCGCCCTGGAAAAGGGAAAGGCGCTAACATGAACTGAGCACTTCATGTATGCCAGGATCCTCACACACCTCATCCTGAATCCTCACATAAGCCCCACAAAGTAGGAATTACCATCTCCATCTTAAAGAATGGGATGGAGGCTCAGAGAGGGTAAGTTACTTGCGCAAGGTACACAGCTCAGCTGGTTTCTACCTTGATAGTCTGGTTAGGGCCCAGTCAGGTTTATCTGACTCCAAATGCATTGCACCCACTGCCTCCCAGCTTCAGGGGTGGAGGAGACTACGGAGAACTTAGCACAGTGCCACCACTTCTAGGAAGCATTCCTTGGTTTCTAGCTGGAGTCAATCCCTCTGTTATGTTTCCCCCGTATGAACTCTGAACCACTTCGGGAGCTTTCATCACATCCAGTGGCCTTCCATGACCCTTCATCTGCTGTGCTGTCACATGGCTCCCTGGGCCTTTCATTCACAGCCCTTTGCACTCCTGTAATTAGGCTTTCAGTTCTGTGACTGTTGGGTTCTTGGCTTTCCTCCCTTTTAAAACATAAGCTCGATGGAGGTAGCCACATCTGGTTGGCTTACAGTGCACTTCCAGCATTGGGTACAGTATTCAGCATATAATAGGTGAGCAATAAATTTGTTACTGAATGGATGAATGAAATAATAAATGAACGGATAAAGTCACCCCAGAGAGGCAAAGGAGGAGATGTCGCTCTGTCAACACCTCCACTGGGCAGGTTAGTTAGTTTCCCAAAGCCCAGTGGGGTCTGCACGGGCAGGGAGGATTCCAGAACCTCACGCCCAAACCCCAACTCAGGGAAGACTCAGCTTCCACCCGCCTTCCGCCTTCAGTCCCAGACCCAACTCAGAGTCCGACCCCGGCCTCAACCTCTAACCCGTCTCCAACGCCAACCTCAACCCCAAGCTCAACCCCCTCCGCAGCTCTAACCTCAGCCTCAACTCTAGCCCATCGTAGCCTCAACCGCATGACGTAGTCTTAACCTCAGCCCTACCTCCATCTTGAAATCAGCTTCAATCAGCCCCAACTCAAACACAGATCCAACCTGACCTCAGCCTCAATACCAGACCTCAACCCCAACTTTACCACCAACCCCAGCCTGAGCCCCCATCCTAACTCTAACTCCAGCTCGAATTTCAGTCACTGCCTCATTCCCATTTTCAGCCCAGTTCCTGCTCCAACCTCAATGTCAATATCACTTGGAATATTGATGTCCTTGGGAAAGAAGCGGCCCCTCCTTGTTCGTGGGGCAGGGAGCAGCCCTGGGCACCAGATGTTGGCTGTCCTGTAGGCCTGCCATCCTTTCTCCGACGTGCCTTGCAGCTTGGAGGGGGCAGGAGCCCTGGAGGCTCCTGTGGGAACTCAGTAATAATTTCTCACCCCTATGTCATGGTTATAGTTTACAGACCACATCCGCATCCCTCAACCCACCAGATCCTCTAACAGCTTGGGAAGAAGGGTGAGTTTCTTTATGTTATATGGGAGGAAATAGAGGTTATCAAATTCTTTAGCTTGTTTGTGGCAAAAGGGTGCTATAACCTGGCTCTTCTGATGCTGAGTTCCAACCTGTCCTGAGTTCTCCCCGACCTGTGAGGAAGATGAGAGGGGCTGTTGGTTCTGTGTGTGTGTGTGTGTGTGTGTGTGTGTGTGTGTGTGTGTGTAACAGCAGGTACCCCTCCCCCACCCCCAGCACCCTGGGGTGGTCTCCACTAAGGAAAGTGACAGAAGCAATCTCAGTGTTTCCCCCGCTGTGTTCAGGAGAACTTGTAGGAGAGAGAAGGTGAGAGATACCAAGAATGCCAAAGAGCATCCCCTTTGTTTGGGTGGTTTGAGGAGTGTTTGGTTAGGGTCCTGGCAGGACACAGAATTCACCTCAGATGCTTTACACACAGAGACTGCAGTGGACGGGCTGCTTGCAAGGCATTGCTGGGGTTTAGGAAGCGACAGGAGATGCTGAGGCCCTTGAGGCTGGCAGTAGTCTGAAGCCCTTACCTCCTCTAGGGCTGACGATGCAAGGGGAGGAGGTGGTGATGTTGCAGGGCAGCCGTGGTGCCGTGGTGCCGTGGAGGACCGGATGCCTGGTGCACACTGTAGGCACGGAGAAACACTGCCTCTGTGAAAGATGCTGTCCAGGAGAGAGGCAGTGGGGAGGGAATCCCTGACCGCCTGCCCCAGACTGAGCCTCACACTGTCTGGGGTGGGAGGTCTGAGGGGCCCAGGATACCCTTGAGTACTTTCATACTAATTCTGCTGTGGACAGACTTCTGGGATGCCCTTGAGGCTTGGAATTTTTCCAAAAGAAACTTTTACTGAAGGAAGATCACTGCTATTTATGAAACACTTATTCTGTACTGGGCACCGTGTGAAGCACTTGCACGAGTTGTCTCATTTAATCCCCTCAACTATTTATAAGTGTGGTACTATCATTATGCTCATTTTATAAATGAAGAAACCGGGGCTCTGAGAGGTTAAATAGCGTTTTCAGTGTCTCATGGCTAGGACGTGGTGGAGCTGGGATTCAAACCCACGTGTCTATGATCGTAGGTTTTCACTGTCAAGCTACACTGCCTAACAGAGAACAGAAATTGTAGTTCGTCACTCTTCTTTTAAAAACAAACACCGTACAGATCTCTAATGAGGAGGGCTCACAAGTCAGCTTGCTGGGCCCAGCGTCAGTCTTCAGCCCAAGAGTGGCCTGTGATAGAGGAGACTGGAGAGAATTGCCTTCCTCAACTCCCAGGGGAAGGGGAGGGGACCAGCGGGTCATGGAAGGAACATCCTCAGTCTTGCACAAGACAACATATCTGTGGTCATTGCACACCCGGGCACAGTCCACAAGCTATGGGTGTGTTTTTTGGTCAGGGTTCTCCAGAAAAACAGGACGATAGGATAGATACAGGTATATCTATGTCTATGTCTATGTCTATATCTATATCTATATCTGTATATACAGAGAGAGAGAGAGAGAGAGAGATTTATTATGAGAGATTGGCCCACATGACTGTGGAGGTTGAGAAGTTCCACCATCTGCCATCTGCAAGCTGGAGGCCCAGGAAAGCCAGTGGTGTAGTTCTAGTTCAAACCTGGAGGCCTGAGAACTGGGGGAGCCATTGGTGTTAAGTCCCAGGCCAAGTCTGAAGGCCTGGGAAGTAGAAGCACTGATGTCTGAGGGCAAGAGAAGATGGATGTCTCAGCTTAAGCGGGGGAAGAATTCACCCTCCCTCTGCCTTTCTGTTCTATTCGGGATTGGGAGTTGCCTCCCCACCTTGGTGAGGGTGATCCTCTTTACTTTGTCTACCGATTCAGATGCTAATCTCTTCTGGAAACGCCCTCGGAGACATACCTAGAAATAATGTTTTTGCAGCTATCTGGGCACCCCTTAGCCCAGTCAAGTTGACACAGAAAATTAGCCATCACATCATGCTACACACCTGTGAGAGTTGTGTATGTCCGCCTGCCAAGAGAAGGTGCTGCATGTGTGTAGGGAGCCTCTCCCCACCCTCCTACGCTGTGCACTGTGCTGGGCATGTGAATGATTGACTCAAGCCCCAGCTCAGAACTGTGGGGAGGAGAGATAGCAAAGGACACTTTCCAGGGACTCTGGACTAGGGCTGAACCCCCAGGGAGAGCCCAGGTCTCCTGCAGCCATCTATTCCTCCAGGCAGCCTCTTCCTGAGGTCTCCCTGTACACCAGTAACTCTCCTCTTGTGTCTTGAACACCCTAGGGGTTCTCAGGAAGGAGAAGGGGACCCAGAATCCCAACCTCTCCTCCTGTGGGACAGCATGAGATACGGAGATGATGAGCTTGGAGACCCAGCATCTTTGTGATTCTGGTGAACTCCTTTGCCCTCTCCGGCCTGTTTCCTCCTATGCAAAGGGAAGCAGTGGGCTTCGTTGGTCCTCAGGATCCCTTCACACTGATTTCCACAGTTAACCCCCAGCTCTGAGCCCAGCAGCATCTCCTCTTCCCAATCCTCTTCTCCCATCTTCAGCCTCTGGGCAGAGACTCTGGCCATGGTGCTGAAGGAGGCGTGGCCTCTACAGGGGCTTGAAGGCAAGCAAAGTAGCCATCTAAGGATTTGCAAGGGCAGAAGAAACTACCCAAATTGAGCACCTACTATATACCAATCTCTCTGCCGTTCACTTTACACGCTTTGTCCCATTGACTGATCACAGTATCCCTTGGAGGAAGAGATCATCAGGGGGAAACTGAGTTTCAGGAGCTGTGGGTCCTATACCTTCCAGGAAGCAGAAAGCTGGTCTCGTGACTTTGGATTTCAAGTAGCCATGGTTCTCAGAGATAGTCCTGGGACAGTTAAGGGCAGCTGAGAAAACAGTGACATGCAGAAATAGTTGATAAAGCTGTGAAGGAATGTCTGTTGGCACTGGTTCTGAGCCTGCGGCCAGAGATGAATGATTGAAACACCAGACTTGTTAAAGCGAGAGCACGTTTGATTTCTCTCCCCTGCACTGCATGCGATTTCGCTGGAGGGAAGTTAGCAATCAGCTAATTGACATTGAATTAACCATGAAACTCAGCCCGTGCCTTCTCTCTGAAGCGCTCTCCAGCAAGACTTTATCAAGGCTTTGAATTATTGATTATTACTTATAGCTCTGATGCGGTGATTTCCTTTTATTTGTTTTCGCGTTGGGTGTCCTTCATAAGTGTCCCTGAGAGTGGGAGGCACCCAGACGGCAGAGCTTCTTACCGGAGAAGCAGTGGGGAGAAGGAGCCCAGGGAGGACAGGTCTGGACAGTCCATCCTGCCCCAGAGAAATAAACCTGTATTTGTTAAACCATGAAACTTTTGCTTTTTGTTGTTGTTGCTGTTACTGTGGCGAAGTCTAGCCTAACCTAATAGGGGCTCTAAGGGCTGGCGTCCTTCCTGATGCCTCATGACACCAAGCTGAGTCTGAAGGAACTGTGTTCTCTACCTCTGCTGTCTGAACTCTATCTGTAAGGACTCCTATTGTATGTTTATTTCAACTCCTTCAAATACCTGAATTCTTCCACAACATCCAAACCAAACGGTTTTCTGGACTCTGCTTGAATATTTCTGCAACAGGGAATTCACTCTCTCCTGCGGCAGTCTTTTCAAAAGTGCTCTGCTCTGACTGTCCCCCTTGGAATTGTCTATGTAACTGCCATTGGTCTGGGCTTTGCATCAAGGAGCTCCACAGAGCAGTTTCCTTCTTTTTGTCCCATGACGGTCCTTAAGGAATCTGAAATTAGAAATCAGAGGCCTAACCTCTTCCAGGCCAAACATCTTTTCAACTCTTACTCACAGAGTAGACTCCAAATCCCCTTTTCAACTTGGTCTCTTCTCTTATTGGGAATCCCATGTGTCTGGGAGGCTCTGAAAACACAACGCCTAAAATTGGAGAACGGCACTCTAGTTACAGTTCGAGAGTGGTATTGCTGAATAGAACCATCAGCTCCTTCAGGTTGGATATTAGACCTTTAATGATGCAGCCCACCTGGATGAATAACTTCCCTCTATGGCAGAGACATTTACTTCTTACTGAATTCATGTCCTCCCCATATTTCCCAACTTCCTTGTGTCCGTGCAGGGCCACGTGACCAATCTGGTCAGTGGTCTGTGAGTTGAAGTTATATGTGACACTCTGGAATGAAACATTTAAGAGCCAGTGAGTGACATTTCTTTTTCCTGGCCATGGTGACTTGGAAGCCATGTGTTCCAGATGGTATTGGACACAGGAAGCCTGGATCCTTGAGTCACCACTGGAGAGGGAGCGGACATGAAGAGATGCTGGGCCCACAGTGGACTTTGCATGAGCAGAAATAAACTTGCATGTGTTAAGTCACTGACATTTCTGCTGTAGTGGTTGCTGTTACTGTAGCACAGCCTAGCAAACCCCACTAACAGGCCCGTCGTGCTGCATACTCACGTTGGGCTCCAAGCCCATTCCATTACCGATGTAGTGACTGATACCTCATGTGAAGCCCATCCCTCCTCAGTCAGACCTTGCGGTGATTCTGATTTATTCACTTTGAGCTCCCTGAGGTTACTGAGCACGTTTTCTTCTTTATATCTCGCCCAGGGCCCAGTCTACCACACAGAGGGCATTAACCTTTGCAAAAGGAAGGGAGTGGGAAAAGAAACTTCTGAGTCCATCAAGATGGAGGCGGAAAATACCCTCTGTGGAATGACGCAGTGTGGACTCAAATCTCTAACTCCCTTGCTGACCAGCTGTGTCCCCTTGGTTGGTTACTTAACCTCTATGGATTTTAGTCAAATAGAGATAGAAATCCCAGTCTCAGAATGGGGCTTGTAATAATTGAGGATGTGATAATATATCTTATAAAGTCTGGCACATGGTATTATAAATGGATGACAGATGTCATCATCATCATCATTACCGTCGTCATCCTCATCAGCAGGATCAGGAGATACTGTTGCCCCGTCTGTCCAGGTGGGGAGCAGAGAGGGGGATCATCCAGGAAGGGGCTCAGCCCAAGGTGGTCACAGGGGGAGGATTTCGTAGATGCAGGATCAAGTATGCCCTGCTGGGTTCAGGGCCAGACATCCTGGACCCAGCCCTACGGTAGCATCCCTCCAAGGATACTCATACCCCCACGCATCCCTCCCCTTCCTCACTGGTATTCACTCAACAGATACGTTTGGTCTGAGGTGCAGCTTGTTACATCTGTCTGGCTGGTTCCTCCAGTACAACTCTGCTTGATTCCAGCAGAAACCTGGGCAAGGAGATGGGAGAGTGAGGAACCATGTCACTCTGCTGGCAGGTGTTCAGTGTGCCGGGGGCGGGGGGGCAGTGTGGCCTCTGCACAGATGCCACATTAGAGATGGACAGTACACATAGGCAGATGTCCTCCAAAGATCACTCCAGATAAATGTCACTGTGCAGACGCACACCACTGTGTGTTTTCATTTTTCTTTTTCTTTTTTATTGAAGTATAGTTGATTTACAATGTTATGTTAATTTCTGCTGTACAGCAAAGTGACTCAGTTATACACATATATGCATTCTTTTTTATATTCTTTTCCCTTACGGCTTATCCCAGGATACTGAATATGTTTCTCTGTGCTGTATAGTAGGACCTTGTTGTTTATCCATTCTATATGTAGTAGTTTGCATCTACTAACTCCAAACTCCCAGTCCATCCCTCCCCTCGCCCCCTTGGCAACCACAGGTCAGTTCTCTATGTCAGTGAGTCTGTTTCTGTTTTGTAGATAAGTTCATTTGTGCCGTATTTTAGATTCCACATATAAGTGATATCGTATGGTATTTGTCTTTCTCTTTCTGACTTACTTCACTTAGTATGATAATCTCCAGTTGCATCCATGTTGTTGCAAATGGCATTATTTAGTTACTTTTTGTGGCTGAGTAGTATTCCATTGTATATATGTACCACATCTTCTTTATCCACTCCTCTGTTAATGGACATTTAGGTTGTTTCCATGTCTTGGCTATTGTGAATAGTAGATGCACACCACTTTGAATGCCTAATGTCCTTGGGAGGAAGAAAAGAGAGGAAGCTTACATTTTTCGAGCACCTACTATGTCCAAGCTATAATTGATATCTCATTTAATCCTCACAATTCCATGAGATAAGGATTGTTATTCCCATTTGATAGATGAGGAAACTGAGGCCCAGAGAGTGTTTGAGCTGGGGACTTGAGTCCAGGTTTGCTTGACTTCAAAGCCCAACCTCGTTTTAATCACTGCCTACCTCCTAAGACTTGTCCTCTGCTCACTGCCCTCCACATCGACAAATGTACAATTTCCTTTCCTCCCTAAAATATTTCAGAATCACCAGGCACTGTAATATGTTCTGAGCCTCAGTTTCTTCTCCTGAAAATGGGGATAATAGTAGCACCTACCTCTCAGCGTTGTCATGAGATTAATTGAGCTCATATACATAAAACATTTAGCACAGAATTAACATTATTTAAGCGTTAGTAATATAATCATAGCTAACATGTATGGAATACTGTTTACCATGTCCCAGGCATGGTGCTAAGTCTTTATGTGGTTCATTTTATTTAATCCTCAAAACAACCCTTGGGGCAGGCATTAGTACCCTCATTTTCAGCTGGGAAAATTGAGGCATAAAAGAAGTTAAGTGGGGCTTCCCTGGTGGTGCAGTGGTTGAGAGTCCGCCTGCCGACGCAGGGGACACGGGTTTGTGCCCCGGTCTGGGAAGATCCCACATGTCGCGGAGCGGCTGGGCCCGTGAGCCATGGCCGCTGAGCCTGCGCGTCCGGAGCCTGTGCTCCACAACGGGAGAGGCCACAACAGTGAGAGGCCCGTGTACCGCAAAAAAAAAAAAAAAAAAGAACTTAAGTGAATTATTCAGGTTCACACACTAAGGAAGAGGTAGTGCAGGAGTCTGAGCCCTGGTCATCTGAGGCTGTGTTATATGATGTGAGAGCCAAGGAATAATAATAGTATAGGAATAAAATGTAGTAAGTGGTTATTACGTGCCAGGCATATTGCTAATATATATACATCGTCTCAATTTTCAAAACTATTCTCTGTGAGGCAAGTCCTATAATGAGATGACTTTTTTTTCCAGATACGAGTAAGCAAGATTAGGTAACTTAACTCACGATCTCCCAGCCAGGTGTGGGGACCTGAACCCAGGTAGTTGACAGCTCTTGCACTCACCCACGTAATCACCTTAGTGGCAGGGATGACGTAGGTGTTACGTATCCTTCGAATGTGATGTGATGTGGACTAAAAAATTGTTTACAAAATACATACTGAAAACAAAAGGATCCAGAAAGTTTTAAGAGGAAGGGATAAATAAAGATATACCCGGCAAAGGCTAGCACGAAGGACAGGTGTTGTATTGTTGGCCTTCCAATGGCTCCAGTGGGTTGAGCAGGTCACAACAAGTTTGATTCAGCTTCATCCAGTCTTGGCCAGCTCCACGCATTCTGAGCTGGCCCCAGCAAGTCTGGTTTGATTCGAGCCAGCTTGAATCAGTTAGATCGAGTTGCAGCCAGTTGGGACCAGCCTGAACTGGATTGACCTAGTTTAAGTCTGTCTCTTTAGGCTGACTTCCCTTTCAGGCTTAGAGTTCCGACTCCCTGTGGATGCTCTCCTCTTGGACTCCCTGGTTGGATGGCTTTGGTTGGGACACCAGTGGGAAAGAGAGCATAAGTAAATTATTAACCTTGCACGGGCTGCCCTTGGAGCCTAGGGGGTCTACGGCTGGAAGACGTCAGCTGGCAAGCCCTGCCTTGGTCAGCACTGCTAGAGCGCCCCTCCCCAAGTTCCCTTCCCACTCTGTCCCTGTGGAATCCCCTCGCTACATGCTCTCCTCCCGCCCTTTTCTGTCCTACAAGTAGACTTTTCCTTCAATTTCTTTTTAAATGTGCAAACCTGGGGGATCCGAATGTGCCGATCTAGAGCCGTGCCTGGGCAGCGGGGTTTGTCTGGGGTGGCAAGGCTCCTGTGTGGGTGGTGCCGCCTGTCATGGGAGGCTGGCGGGCCCTGCTCACGTCATCCCCAGACCCTGAAACAGATGGGACTGGCACTACGACATTGGCAATTCAGTTAAACATTGATGTGCGTGAGGGCTGTGGGAGGAAGGTGGGCAGGGAGGGCAGGTGCTGGCTAATGGGATGCCACACTGCATTATCATCCTGCAGAAGCCATGCCCCCTTCAGAGAATAACTCAGGCTGAATAAGCACCAAACAGGCCTGGGGAACAGGGCCTCCGTGCAGGCTGGACCCCTACCCTGGGCTTGCTGCTCTGTTCCCAGCCTCACCGGGTGGTGATGGACCTGCGGGACTGATCAGACCCAGGAAGCGTCGGAAATCCAGCATCAGCCGTGTCCTGGAGCTGAGGGTCTGCCAAGACTGGCCACCTCCCCGTCCCCTGTTAGAGCCGCGCCTAAGGCTATGAGTATGTTGGTTAGATTACAGGACTGCCACCTGGGTGGGAATTTATATTCTTAGAACTAGAAGAAACTTGGCAAACTCACTTACCCACTGTCATGCGGAGATTCGGTAGCAGGCCAGTGTGCTCCTTCCACAGACCTGTGATCCATTCTGTACGTGGTGAGGGAGCAGAGTAATGAGGAGGGGCTCCTGCCTCCAGGCCAGGCCCTTTCTACCATGTGCGCTGAAGGCAAACTCTGCTCCGGAGAACTAGTTCCCTTGTTCTCCAGGCCTAGCTCTCTCTGCACTGTTCTCCGACCCTGCCGAGAAGCAGGCCATGCCGGGGCTCTGGGGACCCCAGAGGGTACTTCCAGTTCCCTCTGTGGGTCCCAGTTCTCCAGGTCCTCTGCGGAGGGACTGGGGCCACAGAAGAGCGGGGTGAGGAGTCTATGCATGTTAATCAAGGATTTGGGTCTCAATGGACTGTGTCAGGGGTCTGCTTTGTCCCAAGACTGACTGTGCCCAGGGGATCGACTGCAGCGCCGGCCGGTTGCTGACCGTGCCTGGGGACAGACAGTGCCACAGTCGGCCGACCATGCCCAGGATCAAGCTCTGTTCAGGGACCGGTCGTGCCCATGGAAATGCTGTGCCCAGGGATCTACGGTGCCTGAAGCCTGACTGAGCCTGGGAACGGCTGTTCTCAGAGACCCTTTGAGGACCCCCTGTGTCCAGGGCTCATCTGTGCCCAGGGACTGACTGTGCCTATTGTGGCTGCCTGAGGGCTGAGTGGCCCCGGGGGCTACCCTGCCCAGGGGCTGATTCTGCCAGACACTGGCTGCAGGGAGCCTGACTGTGCCCAGAGACTTCCCAGGGATCAGCTGTGTCCAGAGACTAGCATGGCCCAGCGGCCAGCTATGCTCAGGACAGCTCTACCCGACAAAGCAGCTGAGCCCAGCTCTACCCTGCCCAGGGCTGGACGAGGCCCAAGGATGGGCTGTACCTGGACATCGAAGACCCACTGTGCACAGCTACCAGCTGGGGCGGGAGCCCAGCTCTGCCCAGGGACCGGGTGGGGGGCAGAGACTCGTCTACCTGGAAATGGAGTCGTGTGCCCGGCACACAGGCCACCCAGCGGCGTGGCGGCATCTGGTGTGAGGGCCTCTGGCAGCAGTTCTTCTTCTGGGACAGGGCGAGGAGAGGCAGCCTCAGCGTCCCTGTTTTGGAGCCTGGTGAACAGAGAAGGAGAAAGAGAACTCAGAGTTGTTGAGCACCTACTGTGTGTCCGCACATGCTTGGTCCTTCCTTCCCATTGTGGCATTTCATCCCTAGGACAACCCCAGGAGGCAGTAGACATCATCCCCATTTACAGTTGGAAAAACTGAGGTTCATGGAGGTGAACATTCTTTCTGGTCTTTCTGCTTTTCTGCCCGTAAGGCTGTGAGCTTCCCATACCCCTCACTGGAGGGACAGGTCGGGGCCTCTCCCCATCTTACAGAAGAGGAAACTGAGGAAGGGTCAGAACCCAGACATCCAGTCTGCAGTTGGCAGGTTGAACCTGCTCGTGTCGGCGGCCCGACTCCTCAGGCGGGAGCAGGGCACTTGGCAGGCCTGGTAGGAAGGGCTTCCTGCGGGCTACATTCCTGGTTGCTGTCCTGGAGGCGGGCAGGCCGGGGTGCGGAGGCCGTCTGCCTCCTCACAAGCCCCCTTTCATGATGCTCAACAAGGCTCCCTCAGAGCCTGGACTCGGCTGTGCAAACACGCACATCTGGGCCGCTGGCTGCAGCGGGGCAGCGGAACTCCTCCCCCACAGCTGGCGAGCTGCTTCTGACCTTCTGGACAAAAGGAGCTTTGGCCCTGTGGGAGCTCCTGGGGAACTTGGGGCTCTGGAGGGTACAGTCCCCACCCGGCCCTCTGCGGGGAGCAGTCCTCTCTGGCTGCCGCCTGTCATTTTCATCAGGCCCGGAACGCTGAGGCTGACAGCATTTCCTGCCGAGGGCATGCCCTCCTCCTCTGTCTCGGGCCAACACCCAGCCAGAACAGGGGAAAGGAGAACAAAGGCCGCAGGCAGAGAGGGCGCAAGCTGTGGGCAAAGAAGCATCCGAGCGGCCATCCCAGTCCAGCAACCCCCCCACCGCGCCCCTTCACGGAATTCATAATTTCATGAAAGAAAAAGACACAAATAATCACAGGCCCGAAGTTGTAAAGAACAGCACACTCTTACCTAGTGTTTTTCAGATTCCAGGCACTGTTTTTGGCGCTTTGCGTATTTTAACTCATTTCCTCCTTACAATGACCCTAGGAGGAGGATACTATTATTATTCCCACTTTACAGATTAGGTGATTGAAGCACAGAGGGGTTCTGTGACTTGCACAAGGCCACACAGCTAGTAAGTGGCAGGGTCAGGATTTGAACTTAGGTAGTGCGGGTTCTAAACAATGATGCGCCTTTACAAACATGATGAGGGCAGTGCAGGGGGGGTTGGGGTAGGGAGTGGGGAGGTCACTGGGAAGGGAGAAAGGAGTCGAACTTAGAGAAGATCACTTTGGCTGCTGGGTGGAGGGCAGATCTGAGCATCCAGGTTGGAGGCTGTCACAAGAGTATGTGTGAGACGTGATGGTGATGCAGCCTGGATTAGGGCAGGGCAGCGGGCCTGGGGAGACAGGGTGGGTTTGGGAGAGATGTAGCCTCTAGAATGGTGGGAGCTGGCAGCTGGGTGGGAGTGAGAGTGAGGGTGAGGGTGGATTGAGGACCCCTGTGTTTGGGGAGTGAGCCAGATGGGTGCCAGGTTCCCTCTTCACCTGCCTGGCAGGACCTCTTTGGCTCTCCTGACTCCTGGGAGGATGGGGCCTATCGCTGCTGTGCTCCAGCTGCCAGCGGCATCCCTGAGGGCTCAGAGAGGAGAGGAGGTTCATGGTCCAGCTAAGGAAGCCCCGGATTGGGCAGCAAACATGGATTTAAATCCTGACTCCTTCTCTGACAACCTGAGAGAACTTGGGTGCGTCACTTCCGTCTCGGAAGCTTAATTTCTTCTGAAATTGGGGAAATGATGCCTCCCTTGCAGGGCCCGTGTAAGACAACAGATGTGAAAGTGAGGGGCAAAGGTAAAGGGCTGAATGGCTATTCCTTGCTGCTGTTTAAACAGCGTCCTTTTGAGGCTTCTCCTGCCTGATGGCTGGAGAACTCAGGAGGCCTGGATACTTGTCTCTAAGATGCTGTGTGATGCTGGACATGCCTTCTGCCCTGGGCTTCGGTGTCCTGCTCTGGACCATGAGCCCCCCGTGGGAGGTAGAGGAGCCAGGGCTGTCCTGCCAGGCAGGTGGAGAGGGCACTGCTGCCTGAGTTTAGCACCTGGAGTGGAGCTGGCCTCAAAGGGCATCTCTTGTTCATCCCAGCTCATGCTGTCATTTAACAGACTTTTAGCTGAGCATCTACTAAGTGCCAGACCCCGTCCAAGGTGGGGGAGATATTATGACGAAACTAGGTCTGCGAAGTCCTGGCTTTCCAAAGCTCGCTTTACAGTGGGGGAGGCAAATGGTATCGAGTCAAAAAAAATCAGCAAAGAGGGTTGCAATAATGAGATGTGCTACAAAGAGGGGAGAGGGGAGAGGGGCCCCTTTAGGTGGAATGGTCAGGGGCAGTCAAGGGAGAGGCCCCTAAGAGGTGCGGGGGGAGCGGAGGCCTGGCTGATGAGGAACAGCTAGCCTGGAGAGGCTGAGGGAGAGCTGGCTGCGTGACCAGCAGAGGCATCGGGAGGTAAGAGAGAAGCCAGCTCATGTCTGGCTTTACAGGCTCTTTTAAGGAGTGTGAACTTTCCTCCAAGAGCGATGGGAAGCCTTTGAAAAGATTAAAGCCAGGGCATGACATAATCTGATGCACTGGTTTAAAAGCTCACTCAGGTTCCCATGCAGAGAATGAATTGCATGGAGCACAGAATCCTGCTGGCTGTCCATCTCGGCTCCAAATCCTGCCCCAGCACCGCCCCCCTCCCTGCAAGAAGACCTCCCCTCTGTTGCTCAGGGCTTACTTGCCTTCCATACTCTCCTTACCTCTCTTCCAGATCACGGCTCCAGATGTGCCATGGTCCCCAGGGAGCCCCCGGACCCCTGAGGCAGAGGACTGGCTGGCTGACCCTGGGCAGCCTGGGCTGGAGGCCCACAGGCCGGGACCCACGTGCGGGGACAGTGGGCGCGGAACGGCTGCCCTGCCTGCTTCCACCCACTGTGCAGGGCTACCCCCACCCCACATGGGGCTTCTGAATTAAAAAGTCTTAACTTTTTCTTTTAAATGGCAGCTCTGTGTACTGTACATGGTAATTAATACATTAGCATTTATGCAAAATATCATCACAGCCGGGCTGGTATGTCAGCTGCCTTCCTGAGCTGCAAAACTGTGAGCGCCCCTAGGCACCTCAGACAGGCCCCCACCCCCAGCAGACAGCTCCATTTGACCTGCCCGTTCACTGAGTGTGTCTGCAGGTGTGTGTTTCCGTGGATGCTGGCCCGTGCGTGGGCTGCTTGTGAGGATCTGTGAGTATGCATGTGTCCTTGTGTATGGGCACAGGAGTGGTATATGAGGGCATCCCCGTGTCTATGTGTGCCTGTGTGTTGGTCTGGGCGTGACTACATACGAGTGTGGTTTTATATGTGCACATCTCTGAATGTGTGTGTGTCCATCTTTGTGTGCCCAGGTGCATGTCTGTGTATTTGTGACCTGTGTCTGTGCATGTCTCTATGCACTTATGTATGTGCGCCTGGGTACATGTCAGTATGTTTCTGTGTGGGTTACGCATGCGTGTACATATGTGCACAGATGTGTATATTTGTGTTCCTATGTGTAAATCAGTGGGTGCTCGTGTATGAATGTTCATGTGTATCAGGCACGCCTATGGGGTCTGCTATTTGTGTCTGTGCATCTGTGTGTTAGTGGCGTTGTGTGTGTCTCTGTATGTGTTTGGGTATACCCAAGTGCATTCCTATACATGTTAAAATGTATATATGTGTGTGTGTGTGTGTGTGTGATGCTTGCTAGAGTGGTTCTGAAATGAAGTTGTGATGCAGTGGAAAGAATAGCCCACTGGCAACAGTGACATCTGGGTTCAAGCCCTGATGCAGCCAGCTCTAGGACCTTGGGAGAGTCGCTCCCCCTCTCTGTGCCTCAGTCTCCTCATCTGTAAACCCTGCTCATAATGACAATAATAAATATTCACTGGGTGCTGGGTGCCTTGCCATCAAGGAGCTCGTGGAGTGGGGAGAGGAGCCCGTACATAGGCAGTGACTCTGAGGCCATGAGGGTGATGGCACAGGGTGCTGGGACGAAAGTCATTTAGCCCTGAGCAGGAGATGGAGTGGGATGGGGTCAGGGAAGGCTTCTTGGAGGAGGTGATTGTTGGGCAGGATCTTGGAGGATGAGTAGGAGTGAGTCAGATGAAGAGCCGAGAAGAGCAAGCCAGGCTGAGGGAGCACAGGCATGGAGTTGCCTGGCTCATTCGGGGTGGCTGGAGACGGGGAGTGAGTTGTAGGAGTTGAGGAGGTGTAGCTGGAGGAGATCACCCAGTGCACCGGGGAGCCAATGAAGGCCTTTAAGAAGGAGAGTCGGGGTCAGAGTAGAAACATCACTCTAGCTTCTGCAGTGGGGTGGGGACTGGAGGTGAGGGGTAACCCGGAGACAGTGAACCTGAGCGAGGCAATGGGGAGGAAGGGGAGAGGAGGGGGCCAGAGGGTGTTGCTGAGTCAGAATCGATACCAGGCAGAAATTGGTTAGATAAGACGGAAGACTGTGGTGGGCAGAGGTCAAAATCAGGTGCAAGAGCCCAGCAGCAAAAGAGAAAGTGGAGTCTGGGCAGAATTATAAAAGGCTTAGGGAGGTGGGAGAATGCAGGAGAGAGAGAGCTAGAGGCCTGACCCTGCAGGGGCCTGTAGGTGGGTGAGTTGGTGGAATGTTTGGGGAAGACAGTGGGGGGAAAGGCAGTGACAGTGGGGGGTTGCCGGGTCAGCTTTGTATTTTTGGAAACCTTTTCTTTCCTCTTCTTGCCTGTGTCTAAGGCCTGCCCAGGGATCCTTGGTTTTCTGATGTATAGATCAGATGGGGCTGATGATCTGGGCCATTACCATACAGTTGTGAAGTAGATTAAAGCTGGGCCCTGGTACTAAGTTCCTGCCCTCAAGGAACTTCCAGAAACAGCCGCTATTGTGTAGTCGATGCCATGATGGGGGTGGGCGGGGCAGTACATAACAGGTGCTCAATGAAGATTTGTTGAATAAGTTGTCTGTAGGGAGAATTCAGGAAGACTTCCCAAATACGGTGAGCCCTGAGCTGGGTCCTTAAGCAGGAGTGGACATTAGCCATGTGAGAGGGGAGGGGGCTGCACAGACAGTGGAGGGACATGTGACAGCACGGGGGACTGGGAGGGTTGTAAATTCAGTGAAGACTGGAGACGAGTGTGGTTGCAGTGGGATAGAGGCCGTATCATAAAAGACCTTGAATATCAGGCTGAGGAGCATAGATTCCGCCATCCCCCGCTGCATCCCCCGCCCCGGGCAATGTGAAGCCATAGAAGGCTTTTAACAGAGGAATACCTGGTGAGTTTTGTAAATTTTATAAATATTGCTCTGGGTACCGGGTATGGGATCGCGACTGAGGGAAGGCAGAGCTAAGGACGCAGAGGCCAGCGAAGGGGTCTTTGTGGCTTAGCTTGGGGCAATGACCATGCTGCTAGACCTCTCGGATTTCTTTTAAGGAATGGAGCACCAAACCTTTTTTTTTCTGGCTGCGCCACTCAGCTTTCCGGATCTTAGTTCCTTGACCAAAGGTAGGATTGAACCCAGGGCCACGGCAGTGAAAGTGTGGGGTCCTAACCACTGGACCGCCAGGGAAGTCCCTACGAAGCCTTTTTAAATGAAGGTAGGCACAGGGCAAGCAGCAGGGGTCTTGGTCCCCACCCCGTGCCCTGCCACTATCCAGCCCTGTGACCTTGGCTTGGCCAAGTCAAGTAGCTTCTCAGGGTTTTAGGTGGTTCTTGGGTAAGGAGACCCGAAGGAGGTGATGCAGGTAGAAAGGGAGGGATGTAGGGAAGGGCTTTGTTTCCCTCACCTCCTTGGGGGAGAGTCGCCTCAGGGCACAGGAGGGCCGGGAGAGGGCCTCCCGCCTTCCGCCTTCCCCCTGCTTGACTGGACTGGAGGAGGGTGAGGATAAGGGCAAGCCGAGCTCATGTATTTTCATGCCGTGGCCTTGACACTCAGCCCCACAGTCCCAGCTCACAGGGGCTGGGAGGCTGCTCTGGGGTGGGCCGACCCCACCCGCAAGCAAGCAGACACTCCGCTATTGTTCAAAATGGAATTGGTCCCAGGAAGCTTGGAGCCTGCGAAAACCGCTATGAATTTTGCAAAACAGCTCTGAGGCGGTAAAGCATGTCAGAAGAATCAAATGCGGAAATCCCTATTTAGAAACTCCACTCTGGACAGGCAGGATGTGCCCCGAAAAAGATGGGATGCAGGGGCTCTGGCTCTAAATGCCCCCCTCCCTCGTAGCCTCGGAGGGTGCCCAGACCACACCAGAGGAGAGACAGCCCCATAGTGCCCTGTCCCCGCTTCTGCTGGGTGTGCCTGGCCTGGGGTTGAGCCCTTCATAAGGCACCTCCGCCATTCTCTCTTAATGTACGTATACTTTTTTTTTTCTTTTGAAAGCAGCTTTATCATTTTGTAAAAAAGGATACATATGCTCATTGCAAAAAATTCAGACAATATGGAAAAGTTCAAAGAAAAATGTAAAAATCACCTCAGATTTCACTATCCGGAGATAACCACATAACATTTTGGTGAACGTCCTTCCAGACTTCTCTCCGTGCATAAATATACACAAATAGATTCCACGTATGCAATTCTACCCTGAGTGAGAGCAGACGGCACATGCTGTTCTGTCACCTGTTTTTTTTTTTTTTTTTTTTTTTGCGGTACACGGGCCTCTCACTGCTGTGGCCTCTCCCGTTGCGGAGCACAGGCTCCGGACGCGCAGGCTCAGTGGCCATGGCTCACGGGACCAGCCGCTCCGCGGCATGTGGGATCCTCCCGGACTGGGGCACGAACCCGTGTCCCCTGCATCGGCAGGCGGACTCTCAACCACTGCGCCACCAGGGAAGCCCTGTCACCTGTTCTTTTCTCCCCACTCAGCAATATGTCGTGGACATCCTTCATGTCAATACATATAGATCCACCTAAAAGTTTTAATGCCTGTATTATATGTATAGATATACCTCACCTACCCAGTCCCCAGCTGATGGCGATATGTGTGTTTCCAATTGTTTTGCTCTTATAAACATCCCTGCAATGAAAGCCTATGTGCATATATCTTTGTGCATTCGTTCATTCATTCATTCATGCCGCAGATGTTTATCAAGGGTATTCTACGTAACGGGCCAGTACTGGGCTGGGGATAGAAATGGGGAATAAAACTACATGGTTGGTCCTTGCTTTTGCAGAGTTTATGATGTCGTGAGGAGAGAGGACACCCAGCCCCAGCCCCTGCCAGCAGGGAAGGCGGCAGTTTTTTTGCGATGAGCTTATGTCTTAAGAACTTACAGAAATAACTATCCAATTAGCACATGATATGCAGTACAAAGGAAAAGTATACATAGTATGAAGGAAAAGTGCAGAGAGAGACAAGAGAAGGTAACTTAGACTTGGGAGTCAGGGAGGGCTTCTCTGAGGAGGTGACATTCAGGTTGAAAGATGAGTGGGCAAGAGTTAGGGTCGGGGGATGGAAGGGGAAAGGATGGGTGGGTGTGGAGGGGAACAGCAAGAGGATTTCACTTAAAAGGAGCAGTATTTTTGATGATTAACATATGGAAAATTCCTAAAAATGGGATTGCTGGGTCAAAGGGTAAGCAGAGTTTGCATTTCGTCACATATTGTAAATCGATTTCCACGAAGGTGTTACGCATTTACCGTCTCAGAAAGGGTGGTGGCGGGGCTGTCGTGAAGAGCTGGTGGAAGATTCAGTGTGAGCAGGCACTGAGGGTTAAGCGCGGTGGTCGTGTACAGGAGGCCAGCTGGTCGCTGCTGTTGCCCTTATTATTATAATTATCTTTGACAATCTAATCGGTGAAAAATGATATCTCAGCTTTGTTTTTTATTTACAGTGTATTTTTTTTAATTTTTTTAACATCTTTATTGGAGTATAATTGCTTTACAATGGTGTGTTAGTTTCTGCTTTATAACAACTCAGCTTTGTTTTTAACCGTGTCTTTTTTTCGGTTCTGCAGGAAATGGAGCCCTTGGGGGGGGGAAATGAACTATCTTTCTTTCTTAAGCCACCTTTGTCAGAACCTTCCTGTGCCCCTGGGAGAGGCAGGAAATATTCAGGGTCCCTGGCCTGTGGTCCCATCCTCCCAGCAAAGCCCCTGGGACTTAGAAATGATTCCAAATCCCGTGTGGCTCTGGGTTTCCCAAGGCAGGTGCCAATCAGAGAGGAGGGCGGTTTGGAACCTGTGTAGGATGGGTGTTATGCCCTTGGGGAGGGACAGGCAGAGAGGTGAGGGCGCTGCAGGCAGAATCCACATGCCATTAGGAGTGCTTGGAGATCCCAGGTGTTTCTGGATGACATTAATGCAGTTAGATGAATATTAACAGAGTGGCTATTAATATTAATGACAATAATAAACAAGTGTGAGGATTATTTTTAAAGAGGGCTGCTGCTCCAGCTGTTGCCTCCCTTCGTTAAGAAGCTTCTGAGGTGCTCAGCCTTCCTCCTCCCAGACCTCATGCAAGAGTCAATGGCATCCTCGTGACCCCGGCCTGGGCTGGGACTGAGCCAGAAGGGCCTTTCTAACACTTTGGATTGAACGAGAATCAATGCAGGAAACCCCGAGTTTCCATCCAAGGCTCTCTGGGCCATGTGAGCGGATGGGGGCCAGGGAAGGGATGAATTGGCTTGTGTGTGGGCAGCCAGCTGCAAGATGCTGCTTCTGACCCTCTCGGGCGTAAGGCCCTGCCGTCCCCATCCTCAGAGGAGCGTGGGCAGGGGGCTTGCGAGGGGCCAGTCTCTTGCAAAGGTGGCTGGAGGAATTACCCTGCTAAAGTGGTCATGAATTATAGAAGAGCGGGGAGGAAGGCCCAGAATATCATATGTGTAAATAAACTGGGGTGGCGGCCACACATAAAAGCCAGCCACCAAGCTCTTGGACCCGCTGCGCCCCTTCTCCTGCGCCCCACTCGTGCCAAGTACCACAGTGAGTCGCTTGCAACCTCCTTCTTCAAAGGATTTGTTAATAAGTCAATGACGGAACATCTAAAGGGGAAAAATATTTCTCTTTATAGTTGGAGATAATTGTCCCAGGAAAAAAAAAATAACAAACCTTTAATTACAGCTCACATGGAGAAAGCTTGATTTGTGGGCAGATCCCAAATGCTGAGGAGCTGGATGTAAAATATTTGTAATATTTAGGGAACCTAGAGTTTTACATAAAAGTAAACAGCATTGCCTGAAGGCACAATTTCCAGCAACACAATAAAATGTGCAGTGAATTTATGGCGGCCATCCATTAGCTCTTACCAAGGCAACGTCGCCCCTATCTGTCGTCCATCATTATAATAGAGGGTTAATGCACTGAATTTACATAAAAAAGTCATATTGTCTGCATGAATTATTTACACTCGAAGCTGTTTTTACAGCTTGGTTTCAAGCTGGATTCTGGGAGAGATTCTGCCAGTAAATTACTCTGTGGAGACCTGGTTCTATAACTACACGCGTAGCCGGCAATGAAAAGAAAGGAAAATGGGCCGGCCCTGGCGGGTCGTTGGCGCTGACGCCTCGCGGGTGGGGGCTTGGGAGGCTGTGGGACTTTGCTGCTGCAGATGGGGCTCCGTGTCTGGGCCCGTGGCTTCGTGGTTGCTGCCCGGATGCCCATGCGGTCAAAGCCAGTTTGGGCCGGTGGAAACACAGTGATCCTCCAGAGGTGTCTGAGGGCTCTTGGTGGCTGAAGTTAGAGGTCTTTTAGGGATCGGGGTCCTGGAAAAGGGAGAGGAGCTGCTGTGTTGGTTGGAGCAGGAGTCTAGCTCAGCAGTGCAAGGGAGACCCATCGTCCCCATTGTACAGATGGGAAGACTGAGACACCAAGAGGCACCTACTCAAGAAGCAGGAAGCCCATTCATCCCAGGTGGGCCTGGGGAATGTGGGATGTGCAGACACTTAAGACTTTGGGGGAGAGTGGGGCTGGGATGAGGCATCCTTGGGGTGCCAGTCCCCAAGGCTCCCATCTCAGCCCTTAGGCTTTCTAGGACGTTTAGTGAATCGAAGGCAGTTTTTGTGGTTGGGCTGGGGATGAGCTGTTGTGTGGCACTGGCTCCTTAATTTTCTTCACTTTAGGATTTGGGGGCTGGGTGGGAGCTGCTCATGCTTCCAGGTGATGTGGAGTTAGTGGGGGCTAGTCACGCAATGGAAACACACCTGGATTTTAAATTCCATGCCAGCGGCGTGGCCTTGGGCAGGGCTTTTACCTTCTGGGGGCTCAGTTTCCTCCTCATCTGTAAAATGGGATTTTTAATCCTGACTCTCCCAGACTGCCCCACCCTCTGGAATGACAAGAGGCTCGAATGGAATAACGTGCCCTGGGAGGTGTGTGATGTTACCAGCAAGGTCACAGGAGACAGAGGTCAGCAGAGGGAAGCCCTGAGGTTAGGGCTGATAGAGGGACTTGGAAAGCACAAGACAGACAGATGGAGGGAGAAGGCCAGACAGTCAGACACAAAGAGATAAAAAAAAAAAAAAATCCCAGAGACAGAGAAATGGGGAGAGACAAAGAACAAACACAGAAACAAAGAGAAAGGGATAGAGAGGGAGCAGCGGGAAAGAGTCGAAGGTCACAGGGAGAAAGAATCAGGCAAACCCAGGCTGCCGAAGCCTCAGACATCCTGGAGCCCTGAGGATGTTTTCCCGGCCAGGGAAGAGGTTGGCAGGGCGGGGTCTGCACTGGAGCCACCTCTTGCCTGGACCTCCTTTCTCCCTCCAGGCCAAGTGGCTGGGCTTCTCTCTGGCCTGCAGCTCCTGCCTCCTCTCCCTCTGCTTTTCTTTAGCGCCAGGAAGCCCGAGCCGGATGCTGGGCCCCTTCCTCCCCCATCCCCCAGCACCTGGGACGGGCATGTGCTTGTCGCCGCTGCTCTCCAGGTCTCCTGCCCTCCTGGAGCAGCCACCGTGGGTCCCAGGGGCCTGGAAACCACAAATGACTCCCTGCTGACGGGTTGCTGGCTGCCTACTGCCTGCCAGCCCGTCCCGCTGCACATGGCAGATAATCACGTGAGGCAAGGGAACCCCTCCTGCCCGTGGTCGTGTGATTTAAACCTGAACTTTGTTTTGCTTTCATTCCCCGGAGAAGCAAGATTTAGATTATAAATTTCTCTGTCTTCCTGGGAGCGTGCACACACACACACACACACACACTGCAGACTGCCCATGCGTGAATACTTACACACAAACGTGTCCTCCCTCATTGCAAACCACGTGTGTACACATTCACATATGACGCGTCTGTATGCACACACGTGCCGTCCAGGGAACTCACTGGCCACAGGTCAGGGCAGGAGGAAGATGCTGTGATGGCTGGAACAGCTGGGATGGGTGGGGTGGGCGGGGGAGGGTGAAGTGGACAAGCAACACCGAAATTGCCAGAAGCTCTCCAAACCTCACCCCACCCGGTTGCCTGGAGGAGGGTAAAGAGGTTTATGCTTTTGTGTGAATATGTGTGTGCAAGTCTGTGTGCTTATGTGTGGGTGTTCCCAAGCGTAGGTGCCTTTGTGGATGCCGCTGGCCTCAGGCAAGCTTGGTTGCCTCTCTCTTGGCTTCAGTTCCCTCTGGCCACTGAGGGTCCTGCCAATTCTGACTTTCATCTTTCCGGGTGACCACAACGGTATGTTACTCTGAGGTTTGAATAAACTGGGCTTGTGTGTGTGTGTGTGTGTGTGTGTGTGTGTGTGTGTGTGAGAGAGAGAGAGAGAGAGAGAGAGAGTGAGAGTGACAGTTTGTGTGGGAAAAGATCTGTGGGTGTGTTTTGTTTAATGGAAGAATTAGTGAGGGTGAGGACATGAGGCCATCCTGGCTTAAAACTGCATCCTCCCTCTTTTTACTCCTTCTCTGCTTTAAAATTCTCCATAGCATCTACCACTATTGAACACACTATATTTACTTAGTTGCTGGTTTCTCTTTCCCCTGCCAGGATGTAAACTCCATGAAGGCAGGAATTCTAGCTGTTTCGTTCATGTCTGCATCCCCACTAGTAGAACCATCTCTGGCACATGGTAGCTTGTGTGTTCAATAAATATTTATTGAATGAATGAATGAATAACTTTATCATCTCTTTCAAGAGTTCCCATAAATGTCATTTTTTTTTTCCCCTGAAAATGCTGTTAAACGTGAAGTATCACCTGTGGACCAGTAGGAGTTGACATCACCAAGGTGCAGATGAAGGATGGAAAGCAAGGAGAAAGGAGAAGTTCCTTTTTAAGAAAGAGAAAGTTGCTTATCTTTCCAGGAGCAGTTCTGATGGAGTTCTGAGAATGAAAAACAGATTTCAGGGTATCAGGAAGGGAGGTGGAGAAGACCAGGTAAAGACAGTTGGTTTGGAAAAGAGTTGGAGGAAGACGGAAAAAACATTAGCTGGAAGAGGCAGTGGGGTCCCCTGATCATTCTCACTAACCTAGAGACATTCATCCACCTTCCTGTCAGATGACCCAGGTCCGTGGTATGTGGTAGCTTAAGTAGGTTTTCAGATATTTGTGACAGGGAGTATCTCACTGAATGTGGGAAGTAACGGAAACATGTCTAGGATTGGGCTTTCCAACACAGGAGCCGCTGGCCAAGCATATGTGCCTATTGAGAATGTAAGTGTCACTTAAAAAATTTTTTTATTGAAGTATAGTTGATTTACAGTGTTGTGTTAATTTTTGCTATATAGCAAAGTGATTCAGTTATACATATATAAATTCTTTTCCGTTCTGGTTTATCGCAGGATATTGAATATAGTTAGTTCCCTGTGGTACACAGTAGGACCTTGTTTATCCATTCTATATACAATAGTTTGCATCTCCTAATCCCAATCTCCCAATCCATCCCTCCGCCTTGGCAACCACAAGTTTGTTCTCTATGTCTGTGAGTCTGCTTCTGTTTTGTAGATAAGTTCATTTGTGTTGTATTTTATTTTATTTATTTTTTTGCAGTACGCGGGCCTCTCACTGTTGTGGCCTCTCCCGTTGCGGAGCACAGGCTCCGGATGTGCAGGCTCAGCGGCCACGGCTCACAGGCCCAGCCGCTCCGCGGCATGTGGGATCTTCCCGGACCGGGGCACGAACCCGTGTCCCCTGCATCGGCAGGCGGACTCTCAACCACTGCGCCACCAGGGAAGCCCTGTGTTGTATTTTAGATTCCACGTATAAGTGATATCATATGATATTTGTCTTTCTCTTTCTGACTTACTTTGCTTAGTATGATAATCTCTAGGTCCATCCATGTTGCTGCAAATGGCATTATTTCATTCTTTTTGATGGCTGAGTAATATTCCTGTGTGTGTGTGTGTGTGTGTGTGTGTGTGTGTGTGTGTGTGTGTGTGTACACCACATCTTGTGTCACTTTCTTAATGGGGCCCTGACCACCCACTTAAAATTGCTACCTGCCGCCTCCCAAGCACTCCAATTCCCCTTATCTTGTTCTCATTTTTCTTTTTCCCATGTCACCTTCCAATCTACTGAATGATTTACTAATCTCAGTCGATTTTTCACTGTTGATATCCCTGTTAGAATGAAAGCCCTCACAGGGAGCAGGACCTTGATCCTGTTTGGCCACTGATGTATCCCACGTGCCTGGAAGAGGGCCTGGCAGGTAGCAGGTGCGTAATCAGTATTTAGCGAATGAATGGGTGGGCTTCTGTCTGTGTAGGGAGGGTGTGGTAGACTTCGGAAGTGTTTGTGTGGATGTGCTTGTAAAGCGAGTGCTATGGGGTGTGATTGTTGAGGGGCTGTGTTTCTGACCGTGGGGATGGCCGTGTTTGGGAGGACGGGGGCCTCGCTGCAAAGCTCTGTCCCCTGAAGCCCGAGGCCAGTTCTCTGATAGAGGTTTCAGGTCCTGGGCTTCCCGCTTGGACGCTGTCAAGAGTTTACAGCAGACTCAGCAGACTTCTGGGGGTGGCTTCCCCCAGAATCTCAGGAATCCTTTCCTGGGCTGGCTGTCCCTTGGGTGGCCATGGACTTGAGCCCCAGCCCTGGCAGCTTCCTGAGCTCACTCCCTCATCCCCCCATGGGTAGACCTGGGCCCCAGGCTTAGTGAATTCCCTCAACCTGCACCTTGGTCCGATCCCTGGGCTGGGAGGAGTCGGGAGACGGGTGAAGGCTGGCGGTCAGTGCTGGAGGACGTTCATGCTGTGGGGATGGACTCAGTATCTGGATATTCTGGGCATGTGGCTTCTGGGAGGAACCTCGAGCAGGTGGGGATCCTGGCCATCGGGGGTTCAGGAGGCAGAGGTCAGGTCACGGGCTTCAGTGTTTGACAGCAGGTGACTGGACCCTGATGAAAGGCTGGGAAGAAAGTGCAGGTTGGCCTTGTGCTGAGTCAAGGGCCCAGGGGTCAAGGAGCCCAGGATGCGCGTGTGGAGATCAGCCTCGGGGGCCAAGGCCAGGAACCCACTGAGCACAGCCTTCGGGGAGCAGTCCCTCAGCCCAGCCCCTTTCTATGTGAAGGTGGTGGGAGCAGAGCTGCTGGAAGGTGGGGGTGAGGAGCGGCCACCCCTGTGGACAGCAGTGTCAGGACCCAAAAGGTGCTCAACCATGTGAACTTTGGGCCAAGGCCCAAAAGACAAGTGCAGCAGGGCCAGAGACAGTCGCCCCTTGAGGCCAACACTGAGGAACCATTGCCTAATGTTTAGGGTCACACAGAGCTCTGCTTAGGTTTCACACTCTCCTGCTGTGTGATCTTGGAAAGCTTACTTAACCTCTCTGAACCTCAGTTTCCTCACAGGCAAAAATAGAGATACGTTTAATTTCATACCAGAATTGACAGGATTAGGCCGCTATTCTCACTGTTATTACTTTACTAAAAAACTATACAGATCCAAGAAGGGAAGACTGTCTTGACAGAAATTCACATGAAAAAGAGCCAGGGTTTTGGCTGATCTCAAATTAGTGTGAGGACCTAGCACAGGTACGGAAATCTGTGACACTCAGAAAAGAGGGCAGTGACCCCTGGAGCCAACATGGGTTCACCAAGACCAGGCACATCTTTCAGATTCTCGACAGCTTAATGACTGGTGGAGAAAGGAAATGGGCTAGCATGTGGTGGAGTGGAATCGATTTACTGAGCACCTACTGTGTGCTGGATGCTTTGCATACATGGTCTTGATCTTCAGAAGCTTGTGCGCTAGATGTGACAGTCTTTATTTTGCAGATGAGAAACGGAGTCTCCAGGAAGTTAAGTGACTTGCCCAAGACGCTTGGAGCGGTGATTCAAGCCTGGATCTGCCTGACCCTTTCTGCCATATCACGCTGTCCTGCAAGACACTGGACAGGATCTCTCATGACTCTTGAGGACATGATGGATGCTCCTGAGGGCACAGAAGGGGCTCCCATCTGGCTGAATGACAACCACGGAATGTTCTTATAAGTGGAACCAGGTCAGTCTGTGAAGGTCTTTAGAGCCTGCTGCGGGGCCCTGACTGCTATCCTGTTCTGACCAATATATGCCAAGGACCCAGAAGAAGATGTAGAGGGTGCAGGCCTGTTACTACCATTGTAGAACAGAGAAAAAGGACAGAGGAAAGCTCAGATAGCAGGATCAGGATCCAGAAAGATCTCAATAGGCTGGAGTGACAAGGTGAACTTAGCATGATGAAATGTCACAGGGATAAATGCTGGGGCCATCTTGACTACAGGAAACCATTGTAGAGAGGAAGAGCAGCTCGTGAGAAAGGGATTTAGGAGTTCGAGGGCCAATAAATTCAGTATGAGTCTGTAGGCTACATTAATAGAGGTAGGGGGTTTGGGTCAAGGGAGGGGGACCACCATTTGGTCCAGCCTGCTCTCTGCCCTGAGGCAGTCTCTGTTGTACATATTTGAAGGTCATGTGTTATTTTCTGCTTTTTCAGCCCTTCTTCTTTTTTCCTGTGGGGGTGGGGGTGGGGGGTGTTCTTAGAAGGGCAGAGCCCTTCTGGAGTTTGACCCTTAATAGTCTTTCCAGAGCAGCCCTCCAGAATGACACCTTTGAAGGTGGAAAGGAAGCTGCAGCTTTTTTGAACTTTTCTTTGAGCAGCACGTGCTGGATCTGATCTATATGCCAAACCGCTCTCATTTGGGGAGAGGAAAGTGCTAGTCGCTGAGTGTCGTGGAACAGGGAGGGGTCCTGGTCCCCTTGGCTGCCGGTCAGGTGTTTCCACCGCTTTTCCAGCTGTCTCCCTCTGCTCTTGGAGCCCTTAGTCCGGTGGTCATTGGTTTGCCAGAGCCTGGCAGGGCTGGTTCTCCCATGCTGGAGGCAGGCAGGAACGGAGAGCCTTGCAGTTGCTCATGTCAGGGCTGGATCCCTGCTCGAGCTGGGGTGTCACCTGCCAAGCTGAATTCGGCACAGGAAGCGCCTGGCGGGGAGACGTACATTTGAATGTGGAGGTTCTGTTCCACTCTGAAATGCACTTCTTCTGGCAGCTGCAGTGAAGTGAAGCTGTTGCACTTCCCTCTCTCGTGCCAGAATCACAGCCACTTTTTCCTGAGAAAGAAACGGGGCTGCAGACAGTTTTACTCATTAAATACTTCTTTTCCTCTTAAATCTGGTTTTGTAATTTTTTTTTTTTTTGCATGACCGGAAAAATAAAATGGATGATATTGAAATAGACAAGGCATTGTGATAGGAAGGTTAAAGCGGATTGTTGGGGGTGGGGAAGGGCGTGGGGATGCCCCACGTTTCTGCACACAGGCTGCTCATAGCCTGTTGAGGATGGGAGTGAGAGAGAGTCTGCCCACCTCCCAGACCAGAGGAGCCTTTTTCTCCAAGTGTCTTGGGGATTCGCTGAGAAAGGCTGTGGGAAAGGGAACTATCATTTATCAAGAGCCCACTAAGTGCTAGGCTCGTAATGTGGGTGAGGTCATTCAGTCCTCATAGCAACCTTGGGGGACAGGATCCATTCTGTAGATAAGGAAAGTTGAGGCTCAGAGGGATTAGGGTGAACCAGTCAGGGATATACTTACTGAACTGGGATTTGAACCTCCCTCCCTCCGACCTCAAACGCCATGCTCTTTTTGCCCCTCGTTGTTACTGTGAGCAGTTGTATATCAAGCTGGGGGGATGTAAAAGGAGGAGGCAGAGCAGAAGGAGAAGGAAGAAGATGAGGAGACATCGGCCAGCTCTGAGGAGTGGGCATCCTACCTGGCAAGACAGAACAAGACCCTGACCGCTGTGAGTGAGCCAAGCCCTAGTTGCTGAGTTCTGACAAATGTGGGTGGTTTGGGGGGAAGGCTGCGGAGTGTGGATGGGTTTGGCTTGATAACCAGGATGGCCTTCCTGTAGGTGGAGGTCCCTGGAAGTTGAATGTAGGTGAGGGAATGGCCTTGCTGCATGAGCAAAGGCAGGAAAGGTCCGAGTCTGGCTCGGGTGTGGGGAGGTAAGTCCGGGGTGGGTAGTGATGATTGCAGTAAGAATGTATACGTTAGAGTCGGGGCAGTGGGGGTGATCAGGTTGCAGAGTGTATTGTAAAGAAAGAGCCCTGGGCTGCGAGGCAGATGCCTAGTTCTTGTCCTGGCTCCGCCACTGGCTTGCTATGTGATCTTTGGCAAAGCCCTTCCCCTCTCTGGGCCTTAGATTTTCTGTCCAAAAAATGGTGGAATTGGACTAGAGGATCCCTAAGGACCTTTGTAGGGTCCCATAAAGAAAGAAGGTGATGGGCTTCCCTGGTGGTACAGTGGTTAAGAATCCACCTGCCGATGCAGGGGACACGGGTTCGAGCCCTGGTCTGGGAAGATCCCACATTCCGCGGGATGTGGCTCTAGAGCCCGAGAGCCACAACTACTGAAGCCCATGCGCCTAGAGCCCATGCTCCGCAACAAGAGAAGCCACTGCAATGAGAAGCCTGTGCACTGCAACGAAGAGTGGCCCTCGCTCGCCGCAACTAGAGAAAGCCCACGCACAGCCACAAAGACCCAACGCAGCCAAAAATAATAATAAATAAATAAATAATAAATAAATTTATTAAAAAAAAAAGAGGGTGACAGTAGAATCCAGAAGGCCTTGAGTATCAAAACGTGGCATGAGAATCATGAAATGTTAGTGCTAAAAGGACCCCTGTTGACTAAACCATGTTACTTTATGTCTTAAAGGATGAGTAGTTTTCAAGGTGGAGGGAAGGTAGATGGGAGAGGAAAAAGAGGGCATTCCAGGCAGGGGGGTATAGCATGAGCAAAGGCATGGATGGAAGCAAGAGGCAGGTGTGCAGGGGACACCAAGCTATTTGGTGTTGTTGGAGAATAAAGGCCAACACGAGGTGGAGGCAGAGGTCAGGGATCAAACAGGAGAGGGAGATGTGGCCAGACCTTGGAGAACCAAGGGGCTTTGACTGCATCCTCTGGGTAATAGGGAGCCATTGAAGGGATGGGAGGGACATGCTCACAGTGGCAATTTTGAAAGACCACTTTGGCAGCTGTGTCTGTGATGGATTTGACCAGGGCTGGGAGTGGGTCCAGGCCAGGGATGAGTGCAGAAAGACCAGTTAGGATGTTGCTGTCTCATCTCAGGTGACAGTCTGAGCCAGGAGAGCAGAGTGGATATGATGGGGACAGCGTCTGTTCCAGAGGAACTAGGGAGTGGAGTAGAGAGGACTTGCTGAATGATTGGTTATGGGGAGTGAGGAAGAGGGAGGGTCAGGGACTCCAGGTTTCCAACTTAGTGATATTCACTGAGACAGGGAATACCGGAGGAGGGATAGCCTTTTGGGAAAGGTGATGAATTCAGTTTTGGATTTGGTGAGTTTGAGGCATCAATGGAACAAGCATGGAATGGCTTTTTCATTCATTTTCTCACTCATTCACTCAGTCAGTCATTACTGGGCATTTGCTATGTGCAAGGCACAGCTGGATGCTGCCTTCCTGGAGCTGTCCGTCTAGAGGGGCATTCAGAAAGTTCTTCCTTATGCCGAACCTCGATCTGCTGAACTTTCTCCCACTGGTCTTATTCCGTCCTTTAGGACCTCTCAGGGGTCTACCCTCCTTCAGAGATGAGAGATCAGTGACTGTGGTTTCCTGTATTGCCTCTGGTTCAGGTAATATGGAGCTGTGCAGAGAATGTGGACTTTAGAAAATTGTAAAGAAATGGATTTCAGCCTGAGCGCCTTTTTGTATCGCCTCATCTGTTACGTGGGTTTTGTAAAACCTCTGTTCCAGGCAGTGGTGTGCTGGAGTGGGTTCCTACTGGCTTATAGAACCAATTAAGGACATTTCTTCCCAATTCTGTGTTCAGTGACATCCCATTGGGAGCTGGAAGTTGACCATGGCGGGAATATTTACACCACAGAAATTAGCAAATACTACAAATCAGGGCTCTTTTGTTCTTCGAGATTGCTAGATGGTAGATAACGAGCATACCACTGCTTACAGAGTTATGGTTAGGATGATGAATGTTGAACCCCTGGCACACGGTCCCCACATGTGCACACATGCCTGGCACACAGTAGGTGTCATAAGTGTGACTACCTTCTCCTTTGACATTTCTCTTGTTTGAGAAAGACTACTGTTTCCTTTGCTCAGAATAATAACCCTCCTTCAGCCAGGGCTTTCTCCATGTTTCAGACAAGGTGGTTCTGATGGAAGCTGCCATCCTTCTTACTCCCCTTGGACTTCACAGAGAGATGGAGTCAAAGGATGAGGATTTTGGAGTCTTATGAATCTAGGTTTGGATCTTGGCTTTGCCTCCTGCTAGCTATATAATAACCCTGAGCAAGTTATTTAATTGCTCTGAGCCTCAATTAAGTCACCTGTAAACTGAGGGTGGACAAGCCCCCTTCATTAAGTTGTTGTGAAGATGACATGAGGTAATGGGTGTGTGGGTGTGCAAGGACCTGGCCCCGAGGCAGCAGTTTCAGTGAAAGCTTGACCAACGCTGGTCTCCTTCTCCAAAGAGTCCAGCATGCACTTGGGCGCCAGCTCTGGCAATGGGAGGTGGGGGAAGGGAGGAATCGGGGTCGCATCCTTGGGAAAGGTGTTTTCCGGTGGAACACGTAGGCCGGGAGAGGCTGTGGGCTGTAGGACCTTCCAAATGGATTCCGAGTGCAGTGGAGGGGAACTCCCCCAGGCCGCAGTTCACGCTTCCAGGACCCTCACCTGCAGATCTGCAGATCAACTCCTGTCATCAGCTCGGCTGGTGGGTTTCCGGGGCGCCTGTGGCAGCCTGGGCTGCACTGATTTACCACCCTGGCCCCAAGCAGATTAAGTCACCCAGAGTCATTTGAATTTTACTCGGCCTCGTCACACAAGTCTTAGAAACTGCTGTCCGGCAAGAAACGTTCTCTGTACTTTTTGGAGGAAGTCTAAGAGCTCTAGAAGTTTAGGTGAATAGGAAGAAGGAGGTGGTGCCAGGGGGTTTCTGCATCTCCAGGTCAGATTTGAATTGGGGAGTGGAGGAGGGAGTATGGGCTGTGTGTATGTGCGAGAGAGTGAGAATGAGAGCAAGAGCAAGAGAGAACTTTCTGTAGATGCCATTGGGGCAATGTCATCTCTGGCTGTGTGACATAGGGGGCAAGTCACTTAACCTCTCTGAGTCTCAGAAGATTGTTGTGAAGTTCAAAAGAGCTAGCTTGAATCAAGTGTTTTGTAGGCTTTAATGAGTTCTGTCATTACTAACTGGGAAAAGTGGACAAATGACTATATAAATAAATTATGTATGGCTGCGGTTACCAGGTATCGAGCAGAGTAAGGGCCCTGGAAGCTAAAAGGGAGGGGGCACGTCATCAGAGTTCTGGGGCTTGACTTGGGTCTTAAAGGAAGCTAAGTCCCAAGAGAATGAAATGGAAGGGGGTGTAGTACAATTAAGATTGTCAGCACCCCATCCACCTCCAACAGTGTGTGTGGCTCTGGAGATGGGTCCTGGTTGGTTTAGCCATTCAGGATTATCCACTCCCTCCCCAACCTAGGCACATCGGTTGGTTGTAAACCAATCAATACACACATCGCTCTGGTCATAGGGATTGGTTTAGGTTGGCCCAATCAGACAGAAGCTCAGAACTTTTGTTAGATGGCTGGGAAAAGACACCTAATCTCTCTCTATCTGGATTCAAATGAGGAAGTATGTGGTCCTAGCTCCTAGCAGGCATCTGGTGACTAGGAACATGATGTGAGACTCCTGTCAACATATGGAGGTGGGAAGAGCCTGGAAAATCACAGAAAAATGGCATCCCAGCCTTGATCGAACCATGCCTGAAGGCTGCAGCCTCTGGACTGTTCAGTTAAGTTGCTAAATAAATCCACTTTTTAAGCCAGTTGGGATTTCACTTTTGTATTTCTTGCAAATAAAAGCTGATACAGAGGCTGATGGAGGGATCTGAGCTGGGAGTGAGAACCTGCTTGGTGTTAGGCAGTCATTAATGAGGAGAACATTTCAGCTGGAGTAAAGGGTGGGTTAGTGATGTGTGATGGGCAGGGGTGGTAGGGGCTATAGGAAATAAGGGTGGAAGGAATTTTGGAGTTGCTTAATGGAAGGACTGAGGTGCAAGTTTAAGAATTTGGACTTGCTTCTGTTGGCAGCGGGGAATAATTGAAGATTTGCGAGTAGTGGAGGGGGAGTGGTAGAGTGATGCAAACAGAGTGGTATTTTGGGAAGATCAACATAAGATTGGGATATAGGTTGGATTGGAAGGAGAATTTGGGGTCTGAGACTTGAAAAAATATTATTATTTACTGATATCGCACATACTGCATGGATTATCTCACGTATCCTTACAACAGCAGCCCCTCTTTTGTAATAAAAAAAAAAAAGGCATTTCAAAGATCTTGAGGAGTGTAACATGAATAGGTCATATAGCTAGTAAATGGCAGTCAGGACTTGAACACAGGTCATCTGACTTCAAACCCTCTACCCTTATTCCTCCCATTTGTGATAGCACAGATGACAAATTAATACGGGCCAGACCAGGATAGTGGTCACAGAGCTGGAAAGGATGGAACAAGAGATGCTAGGCTGGTGAAACCCTAGGTATAATCTTGTTAGAGACAGAAACTAAACCAGGATAGCTGTTGTTATCAATATTTTAAAAAACACTTTTCCTAAAGTGCTAGACATTGTAATTAGACAAGAAAATGAAAGTATAAATATTGAGGGAGGTGAGAAAATAGTCCTAGTTTGCAGATAAGATGATTATTTATCTCGAAAATCTAAGACAGTTTCCTGAAAGCAATTAGAAAAAATAAAGAATTTAGTAAAAGGACCTGTAACAAAACAATATATACAGAAACTAATGGCTTTTCTGTTTATAAAATGACCAGCTAGAGGGTAAAATAAAAGGCCTCATCCACAGTGTCGAGAAGAAAACAATAACACAAAATAGCTGGAAATAAACTTTAGAAGAAACACATAGAGTTTACATGAAGAAAACCAGAAAACTTCTGAGGGCTCTAAAAGGGGCTTGAATAGATATTACATACACCTAGTCCTTGGGTAAAAAGATTTAATACTATAAGGATGCCAATTCTCCTTAAGTGAATGTACAAACTTAAGATAATCCAATCAAGACCCCAACAGGATTTAAAAAAATAATAATAAATTTATCTATTTATTTATGGTTGCGTTGGGTCTTCATTGCTGCGTGCAGGCTTTCTCTAGTTGTGGTGAGTGGGAGCTACTCTTTGTTGGGGTGCGCGGTCTTCTCATTGTGGTGGCTCCTCTTGTGGTGGAGCACAGGCTCTAGGCGCGCGGGCTTCAGTAGTTGTGGCGCACGGGCTTAGTTGCTCCGTGGCATGTGGGATCTTCCCTGACCAGGGCTTGAACCCGTGTCCCCTGAATTGGCAGGCGGATTCTTAACCACTGCGCCACCAGGGAAGCCCCAGGATTCTTCTTTTTTCTTTTTTTTTTGACAAAAATAATTATAAAGCTAATCTGGAAGAATAAAAAATGAGAGTAGTCAGGAAAATTCTGAAAAAGAAAAATGATGAATATTTAGTCTATCAGATATTAAAATATTTTATAGAGGACAATAATGAAAATTCTTATGTAAGAACAAACAGATCACTGGGACATAACAGACATCCAGTAGAATCCAGACATGGATACAAGTATTTAAGGGAATTTTATATCTGCTAAAATGGCATTTCAACTGAGTTGGGAAAATATGGGCTATTTTATAAATGGTGTTGGGATAATGGGCCAGCAATGAAATAAAAGCTGATTTTCTTCCTATTCCAATAAGATCAAGCTATGAAGACCATGAAGATATAAATATGAATGAATATTTTGATCATCTTAAGGTGGAGAAGGTCCTTCTAAGCATGATATGATATCCAGAAATCAGAAAAGATTGATAAATTAGGATATATGGAAATTTAAAACAAATACCTGAAAGACCATTAAAAGGAAAGTAAAAAAAGAAAGGGGGGGGGGAAGCATATATATTAGACAAAAGTTGAATCTGATCTCAAATGTACAAAGAACTCTTACAACTCACTAAGAGATAAATATCTCATTAGAAAAATGGGCAAAGGACAGGAACAGGCAATTCACAAAGAAAATAATTACAAATGACCAAAAAACATAAAAAGATATTTATTTACTCCAACTAGTAAACTAAGCAATGCCAATAAAAATGAGTGTCATTTGCCTTCTGATTTGGCCAAACATTGAAACCTAGGGCTGGCAAGGGTGTGGGCAGACAGATGCTTGAGTACTGTTGTTGGGATTCATTGTTGTAAGTTTCCTGAAGGGCAGAGTGGCACAATTAGAAATAGCCTACCCTTATTGCAGCAATCTCATGTGCAGGATTTTATTCTAAGGAAGTAACTGCAAAAAGGAGCAAAGAGATATGCAGATAACTTTGTTTATGAGAGTAGAATATTGACAACATTCTAAACCATCAATAGAGACCCAGCTAAAGAAAGTATGATACATACATGCAATGGAATACTATGAAGTAATTAAAGTAATTTTGCAGATCTCTATTTATCGACATAGAAAGATGTCTATGACATATTGTTGAGAGAGAAAAGCAGGTGTCAGCGAGAACAGTATGTATAATACAATTCCTCTTCTATAAAATTATATACATAGATCTCTGTGTGTATATATGCAGAGATATGTCTGAAAGCCTGTTCACCAAAATGCTAGGGGTAGTTATATGTGGGAGGTAGGATTTTGAGTGATTTTTCACTTTCTTTTTCGTACTTTGAAGTATTGGTTTGATTTTTTAAAAAAATAATGAGGCTATAACATGCTTTTCAATCAGAACAAATAATCGGGCTATTTTTGTTTTGGAAATTAGATAAGTATTAAACAGGAAGAATCAGCATGTGGTTTCATGGATGTGGATAAGGTGTCAAGACACAAGCCAAGGGCTTCCCTGGTGGCACAGTGGTTAAGAATCTGCCTGCCAATGCAGGGGACACGGGTTCGAGCCCTGGTCTGGGAAGATCCCACATGCCGCGGAGCAACTAAGCCCGTGCACCACAACTACTGAGCCTGCGCTCTAGAGCCCGCAAGCCGTAACTACTGAGCCCGCACGCCTAGTGCCCATGCTCCGCAACAAGAAGCCACCACAGTGAGAAGCCACTGCAGTGAGAAGCCACTGCAGTGAGAAGCCCGTGCACTGCAACAAAGAGTAGCCCCCGCTCGCTGCAACTAGAGAAAGTCCACGCACAGCAACAAAGACCCAATGCAGCCAAAATAAATAAAAAAAAGAAAAAAAGACACAAGCCAAAATTTTGCGGAGGATTAGGTGGGGTGGAAAGCCCAGGGCAGAAGCTGATTCTGGAGGAAGGAGGAGATGCTGGGTTTTCAGAGATTCGGCTTGTGGCAGTGGCCAGCGGGCAGCAGGGCTGCCTCTTAGGAGACGGATCATAGAGGCACAAACAAGTGGTGGGGAGTCTCTTCCCCAAGGACAAAGCCAGCCATGGATGAGATCTCGGGGTGGGGCGGAGTGGGGAGGGTGTGCATCAGCAGGAGAGGGCTGAAAACCAGGTCCTGGAACCTGGCCATGTCGATGAGATAGGAGAAGAATCAGGATGAGTGGTCAGGAAGGCAAGGAGCTACCAGGGGCATAGAGTGCCTCGGAATCCCATGGGGGCAGGGGTGAATTTCCAGAGAAAGGTCAACCGTATCTATCTAATACTGCAAAAGCACTGACATCAAAGAGAGGGCACAGGGCTTGGCAGGTAGGAGTTTGTTGGTGACCTTGGAGAGGGACGTTTGATGGGGGAATGAGGCTGTACATGGTATGTGTGGGAGTGGGGGAGAGTTTGGGATGGGAGAAAGGAGGGTGATAGCCTGGGAGAGCAGATTTGAAGGAAAGGGAACGAGCCTTGATCAGGCAATAACCAGCACGTGTGCCACCCTGCCGGCTCCCCAGCACTGGCCAGCATAGTAATCAGTCTGCCGAGCCCAGATGAAACCTCAGCATCTTTCTCCCAACAGCCAGACCAGGGAGACGCTAGTAATCAACTGGACTTGGCTGGTGGGATGAACCTATTTTCCATGCCTGGCTTGAACACATATTGACGGATGATGAGAAGGAAGGCATGGAGGGGGTGATGAGAGGTGCTGGAGAGAGGAGGCCTGGGGGAGCCAGGGCCTCCAGTGCAGGTGTGGACTGTGGCCTCAGCCTGGGAATGCTTCCGGGTCTGGAGCCCAGGATGGTGGGAGTGCTGTGTCTGTGAGGCTGAGGTGAGTAGATGCTAGAACAAATTCATGCTTTGCGTGACGCTGTGAAAAAGCCTGACTGTGTGTGAATTGCTGATAGGTGTGCAGATATTTGGGAGCCCACCGTGGCCCACCACCTGGCTGTCCAGGGAAGGCGTAGCAGGGACCCCATTGTCAGGAACACCTGGCATAGAGGGGGTCTGCCTGTGGGTCCCAGCTGCGGGGCCCAGAGCAGAATGAGGAGTTGAGGTTCTTTTGTGGCTTGCTGGGAGGACTTTTAGGGAAGACACTCAGTGTGAGTCAGCTGCCATTGACTCCATTGGTGTTTTGATTGCATCGGTGCGAGCACGTGGACCTGGATACAGGAGGTAAAGGCCCTCCTGGATTCTCAGTGGCCAGAGCTTGTCTGGAACAGTGGAGGAATGCAGACGCGTGGGCAGAGCTCGCCTACAGGAAATGAGAAGGATGCGGGGAGGCCCAGGCATTGTGCCCAATTTAGGAGAAACGCAATGCTTGAAGAAACTCAGGCCATAGACTTTTGCTGTTAACCTGCAGAAGCACTGTTTCCTAAAACGTGCTTGGAATCCTAATTTATTGAGGTTATTCCATGGAAAAGAGTTCGGTGAACAAATACGTTCATGAAATGCAGCACCCGCGGCGTAGTGCATGGGAGCGGAGTAAAGGCTCTGAGAAATCCTGCAGCGAAGAAACTTTGATGTAGCGTTTTCCCAAGTTTATTCAACCACAGAAACATCTTCAACTTAACACCAGTCTATCTCCTGCAGGACTAGCGGCTGCCTCGGGGCAGAGGGAGTGACCTGTCCTGTGTGGTCCCTGGGACAGTGTTTGGGCCAGTGCGAGGACATTGCAAAGAGGCCGATTTTGGCTCAGTTCAAGGAAGAAGTTTGCAACCATTGCAGATGTTTTAACCATGAAAGAGGCAGTAAGGGAATCCCAGTCTCTAGAGGCCGCAGGCAGAGTGTGGACCTATCAGGGATGCCGCAGAAGGGAGCCGGGCTCCAGTGGGTGTCATCGTTGATTTCTGGGGTTCCATGAGCCCTCGGAGAGGGGGTACCGCTCCCTTGGAGCCTGTTGCCTGGCTTGTATTGCCGCATATTCAGCTCGAGGATACTTGGGACCCTTGAAATGAACAGTCTGTGAAGGTAAGATGCGAACACATAAATATCCTTATTAAGTCCCAAATACACATCCCAAACTTTACATAACAGGAGCAGCAGCTGGAGACGCCCACAGCCCTAATGGCTTCTCTGTAGTAAGAGAAACCGCTTCTTCCATTCATTTTGGTAATTGCTGGAGGGAGCCAGCTGCGCAGACTGGCGGTCAGGCAGGCGGGTTTGTAACAACCCCTAGGGCTTCCCTGGTGGTGCAGTGGTTGAGAGTCCGCCTGCCGATGCAGGGGACACGGGTTCGTGCCCCGGTCCGGGAAGATCCCACATGCCGCGGAGCGGCTGGGCCCGTGAGCCATTGCCGCTGAGCCTGCGCGTCCGGAGCCTGTGCTCCACAACGGGAGAGGCCACAACAGTGAGAGGCCCGTGTACCGCAAAAAAAAAAAAAAAAAAAAAAGAGGAATGTAACAACCCCTAGTGGGTGCCTCCACGAGAATGGGATGCTGCGGGGAGTGGAGCGAGGCCTGAGGTTGGGAGGTCATCTGCTCAGCATCCGTCCTGATCCCCATGGGCCCAGACTGAGCTGCTGGGACCAGATGCGTCACCTCCCAGGGACTTGACAAACAAGATTCAGAGCAGCAGGAAGGACTCTGGGCCAGGTACAGGCGCGGGGATGGGAACGGCTGGCAGAAAATTACTCCATTCAACAAATCGTGCCAGTGCCTTGCCTGACTCTTGTGCTGGGCTGGGACACTGAGGAGGATGGATCGGCCTCCGCCCCTGCCCTCAGCGCTCACAGCCTTGGGGAGGAAACAGCCACGGACAGGAAAGGGCTGGCATCAAGGCAAGCTTTTAGGACTGGGGGAACCGAGGGTGGAGAGACGGCCTCCGTCCTGGGGAAAAGGTCAGAGAAGGCTTCTTGAAATAAGAGACAATAGTTTGGCGCCTTAGAAGTGAGTGTGACCCAGGGAGGGAAGAGTCGCCTGCAGTTGGGGTGTTCCCATCTGCAAAATGGGGCCAAGGTTACTGTGGACTTCTAGTCCCAAAGCGACATCTAGTTCGTCGCCTTGCCTCCCGGTCTCTAGTAACCATCCAGGATTCGTGAGGACCCTCTTGAGATTTCTTTAAGGCAGTCCCAAGCATGGAGCTCTCAGCGGGGAGCAGTCCTGGATGCTGCCATCGGGCCCTGGGCCCTGGGCCCTGGGTGGTCGGCCAGAATGGACGCCCTGGATCAGCTGCGTTCAAGTCTCTCCTCGGAGGGGTCCCGGGGAGGGCTGTGGCCCAGGCGCTCTACCCTCCAGGCTTCCTGTGGGTGGCAAGTGAAACTTTTCTTCCTGGTTCTCTCCCAGCAGTGAGCTCCATCCCCCCAGCCCCAAGTGGCGGCTCCTTGGGCCGGAAACAATGTGCTTTCTCCACGCCTGGGAGTGGAAGGCAGCAGTTTGGCACCGTCTGGCTGGCAGCCTCCACCGGCTTCCTTTGGCACTTTATTGGCAAAGGCGGTGACATTTCTTTCAGTTGGGTGGGTGGAGCTGTTATGCAAACTCCCGCTCTCCTCATTCGCCGGATGAATATTCATGACTCAGGCAATCTGTACCAGCCAGACTTCCCTGAGGGCGGCAGCTTTTCTTCTCTTACCCTCTCTCTTTTTCTTTCTCCTTCTCTCCTTCCCAGCTCTTCGGAAGGCTGGAGCGCAGCTATATTTAATTTACAAATACGGAGCTCTTTAGCTTGCCTTTTGCGGGGCAGGCTTCGGGGAGGAGGTGCTGGCAATGGAAACAGGGGTTGAGGCATTGGGTCCCTGACCTTGGGCCTTCAGGGCCCAGCACCCGGGACCCCAGCTCCTGGGAAGCTCCTGGGTCCGGAGCTCCCTTTGGGATTGGCATTTGGTGCCTGCACACCTGAAGGGGCAGCAGCCTGTGCCACCGCATTCCACACTGGCCCCCAAGTTGAACATGGACATGAGGAGGCATTGTTTTTCTGTTCAGTGCGTGGGCCAGGCCCCACGTATGTCTTTGCTCGCCGGTCCCCTGCCTCCTGTGGTGTCCTGTTTGTCAAGGCGCACCCAGACCCTGCTCCAAGCCCCAGACCAAATCCCAGAAGGCAGTGGGGCATCTGCCCTTCACTGCTTTCCTAGAGAAGGCACACATGCCTACTTAGGGTCCAGTTCCCCGGGGACACACCTGCTCCCTTTCTGAGAAGGATGGCTACCTGCTTTCCTTTGTCTCTTCCCAAAGAATCATCAGGAACTCTGACAGAGGGGTCAGAATTTCCAGAATTTGCCAGGGAATTTGGTCTCAGCAAGGATGTGCTCGTGTATGGCTTGTGTGTGTGTGTGTGTGTAAATATTTACGCACAGCTTAAGTGAGTCTGTATGCCTACATCTATGATCGAGTGGTTGAGTGTGTGTCTGTATGTGTAAGGGCGTGAATGTGTGTGTGGCGGGAAGTCTGGGAATGTCTACATGTGTGAATGTGCCTCTCCAGTTAGAGTTGTGTGTGTATCTCTGTGGGTCTGGGAGGGTTGTGGATGAGGGTACTCCTGGGGGGCCGAGGCTTGTGTGTGTGAGTGTGTACGTGTGTACGTGTAAGTGAATTGTAGGTGTGCGTGAGTGTGTATGTGCGCTTCTGAGAGCCTGGGGGAGAGAGTGTGTGTGTGTGTTAGCGGGCAATTCCCCCACCCCGCCCCCCCAAAACCTTTTCCTCTCCAGCGAGGTAGAGGGGGACGTCCCCCTCTTTCCCCCGCTTTGCAAGTGTTACAGATTCTATCCAAGGACGGGAACAGAAGGCTTCCCAGCACAGAGCGTCCTGAAATTACTTTATATTCCCCCCTCCTTGTTTCATCTAGTCAAAATAGCAGGATTAGGCTCACCCATTCTCCCTGCCCACCACCCAGCCCTGGGGGAGGGAGAGAGGTGGGCCGTCCTGTCTGACCCCCTCTGAGAGCACCTTGGAGCCCCGAGCCAAGGAGCTGTCTTCCAGATCTCCTCGTTCGGCGGCCCATGCTTCGGTGGCGAGAGCCAGATGCCTCCCTGCCTGCCAGCAGCTGCCACGCTCTTCCAGACCTACATCCAGGCCCGGCCTCATTTACAAATATTCAAATTTGCATCTTTTCTGGTATGCAAATGGAGACATGACAAATAGCTAATTAGGGTCAAAAGAAGCACTCTCAACCAATTAGTTGTAGGGTCGATTCCTTTCTGCTGGGTGGGGGGGAGACTGGGCCCTCCTGCTGCCCCCCCAGCCCAGGCCCTCACACTCTGGCAAGGCCCGTGTGGCCGGGCTGTGGATGTTCAAAGAGAACTGAAACAGGAGAAACTGCTTGAATGCCAATCCCACCTCTGACTCGTAGCTGTGTGCCCCTGGACTCACTTGCCCAAGCCTCGGTCTCTTCCTTTGTGAAATGGAGCAATGAGAGTGACCATCTTGTCTCCAATCCTCCACCCCAGAGTGGTGAGACTTGGAAGAATTTGGATGTAAACAGCCTTTGGAAACTATACTAAAATTTCTCTGATAGGCACGTCACTTGTGCTCCTCCAAAGTACTTTCTGCCCTTGATTTCGTTTAATCTCACCCTCTGAATCAGAAGAATAAGGTATAGTGATGATGGCAGTAGGTTTCATCGTGGGTGCCAACTCTGGCCAATTACGAATGACTGCCTGGAGTGGTGTGTTAAGAAGGATTCTGAGTCCACGTCTGGAGTCACCAAGAGGGAGACTGTGATCGGTTCGTGATGTCTGCTGTGGGCAAGTCATAGTACGCTGGCAGCTCATGTGCTGCATATTTACTGACCATGAAAGAAGTGAATTTGGAGCAGGAACCTGGGTTCCAGTGCTGTCTGCTCCCTTTCGGAGCTCAGCTTCCTAGTATAAAACGGAAAAGAACACCTATGTCTTAGGGTTGTTGTAGAGGTGAAACAAAAGAAAGTTAGGCAAAATCTCCTGGTCATCTGGGGGGTGATGTGTCCATTTAATGGACGTGCCAGAGGGCCAGGTATATTGTCCCATTTCAGAGGTGAGGAGCCTGAAGCCTGCAGAGGGTGGACGACTTGGAGAAGAGGAAACTGGCAGCCTCGCCAGACAGACCTGCACGGCTGCCGCTTTTCCTTTCTCTGCCACTGCAGGATGCTGGCTCCCTCCTGCCGCTCCCACGCTGATGCCCCTAGCGGGCTGGAACACGCCCCGCTGGCCTGGCTCCACTTTGGGATGTGAAGTTTGGTTGAGTCGGCACCTGGGAGAATGGGGCAGTTGCCATCCTGGAGCCTGCGGCCTGGGCTGGGGCCAGTGGGCAGATGAAGGGATGGTGGGAGAGCCTGAGTCCCAGGAGCTAGCCGAAGCTGGGCAGCTGGCCGGAGTGGGGCAGGAAAGGACCTGACTTGAGGACACCCCCGAGCTTAGAGCCCAGCCGTGCCTGTGTGCGTGTGTGTGTCTGGCTGCTGGCAGCGCCTGAGTGTGTTGGCTAGTGTCTGAGTGTGCCTTTGTGCATGTACGTGTGTCTGAGGATGCATCCGGGAGTATGTGACCTTATGTGTGTGTATATGCATCATCTGTCAGTACAAGAGTTAATTAGGTACATGTGTGCACATCTATGTGTCAACATGTGTCTGGGTGTCAGTGTGTAACAGTGGACGTGTGCCTGCACGTGTGTATAAGTGAACTTCTTGTACAAACGCATCTGTCGGTATTTGAACATGTGTGTCTATACGTTTCTGCCTGTATCTGTGAATGTCCATATGTATATAATTTTCAATATCAGTATCGCAGGTGTGTCCATATTGGTGCACGTCTGGCCACCTCTGCCAGTAAATGCGGACGTGGGTCCGCACCTTTCTGTTGGCATCCACCCAAGTGTCCCGGTTACAGCATGTGTGTTCTTCCCAGTGCCCTGTGCCTCTCTGTATGTTGTACACATCTGTAAATCTGCCCATGTACATGTATCAGTGAGTGTCTCTATGGCTGTGCCCATATTGTTCGTGCATTTCTGGGTGTGCACATCTACCTGTGAGGGTGTTGGTATTTACCTGCTGTATCAGGGTGAGCAGGGTGGAACCTTCTGTGTGGTTTCAGCAGCTCCAGGTCATCACTTCGGTCTTTTTCTCGTGGCTGGAGCCTCCTGGACATTTGCGTGCCTTTGCTATGTTTGAAGGGAAGATTTTCTCTGTTTCCCAGCGTGCCATCCCGACTAGATCAGGGCTTGGTACTTCTGGAGAAGGACCCACCTGCCCTTTGGCACTTGTTCATTTCTCCCTTCTCCTTTTCCTTATCTCATCTCCTTTTCTTTATCTATCCTTCCTTCCCATTCCCCTTCCTTTCTCCCCTTTTCTCTCTCCCTTTCCTTCCCTCTTTCCTTCCCTTTTTGCAACTCACTTGAAGAGACCCGGCCTTGGGCTGCTCTGGAGGTGACAGGTGAGCCTTAGAAGCCCCACTTTAGCCTCTAGAGAGGGGCTCCCCATTCCCATCCCCCATGAGGACTCAGCCCCAGAGCCATACACGCTCCTGGGGCTCTTTAGATCAAAGTCATTGCACGCTCACTGCATTTTAATAATTGCCCCAACAGTAGCTCCGAGTGAGAACCCATGCTTTTTCTCCTTCCATTTGGAAGGGTCACCTCCCAGCCTTCCTAAAGTGCTCGTAAAGGGTGGCCCCACTACCTGCTGGAAGACCTGCTGGCTCGGACTTCGGAGCACCTCTGCCCCAGCTCAACTGTGTGACGACGGTCCCTTCTGCCACCGCTGGACCTTTTCTGGGATTGAGTTTGGGGCTGCTCTTCCTCCTGTCTGTGTTCAGATTCCAGCCTACCCTGGCTGGCCCTCCCTGTTCAGTTACTTGGGTCATTCCCAGGCAGCCTCACCCTGATATAGTTCCTCTCGTGTGCTGGCGGTAGATGTCTCTTTTATTCTGTCCCACAGGGACTGGGTCAGAGTCATCCCTGTCTGCCTCAGGTGCCCTGGCCCACAGCAGTGCTTGGTGATGGGTGATTCTGGTAAGAAACAAGGTGTTCCAGCTCATACCTTGTAATTCCCAAATGCCTTCTGTTCTTTTTACGTCTTCTCCCATCACTGATGATTTTGGATGGAGTTTACAATAAAACGATTGATTAAAAATTGGAAACTCTATAAATGAAAATAAAAATGCTTAACACCAGTAAGTCTAATGTAAAGAGAAAGCATGTTAAGATGACATTTAAGATGGACAATTCCAAATTAGCATGGAGTTCTCAAGTGTCTTGATTATGATCCCATCTCTTGGGGTCCTGGCTAGACGTTTCTCCTTGATGGAATCCTAACCAGGCAGGCACTGAAGTGGGGTGTGAAGAACTTGGGTTCAGGTTGAATAAGCCTGGGTTGAAATCTCTCATTCACTGGCTGTGTGACCTTTCTGAACCTCAGTTTTCTTATCTGTACAATGGGGATAAAAGACCTACTCCATAGGGCAGTTGTGAGGATGAGAGAGGATGGTGCACAGGACCAAGGGCAAAGCTTGGTGTATCATTCCGCCTTCAGAATACACCCAGAATCCAACCACTTCCCTTCACCTCCACCGCAATGGCAGCGGGCTGAGCACCATCCTCTGCCCCCAACTCCCCAGTGGTCTATTCTCTACACTGCAGCCACCGTGATCCTATTAACAATTGAGTCACGTTACATCACTTGTCTGCTCAAAACCTCCAATGGCTTCCATCTCACCTGGAGTAAAAGCCAAGGTCATCACAGCAGCCTCAAGGTCCCACAGGATCAACCTCTCCATCTGTCACTGTCTCTGCTATTCTCCCCCATCTTACCTCCTTCTAACCACACTCCTCTCCTGGCTGTTCCCCAAACATGTCAGCTACAGTCCTGCCTCAGGACCTTTGCATGTGCTGTGTCAGCTGCTGAAATGCTCTTCCCCTAAATATCCTCATGGCTCCCTCTGTTGTGCCCTTCAGGTCTTTACCCAAATGTCCACTCCTCTGTGAGGAATACCTTGCCCTTCTTTCTGATTTATTTTTGTCTGTGGCACTTATCACCCTTCAGTATACCACACCATACTTTTCACTTATTTCCTATGTTGCTTGTCTCTCCCCAAGAGAATGTAAGCTCCTTGAGAGCAGGGATTTTTATCTTTGTTTCCACCACCTGGAATGGTGCTCAATAAATTTTTGTTGAAGGAATGAACTGCTTGTCCTTTTGGAGAGTCCCAAAGCAGAGGAGTGGCTGTCCACCAACTCAAGCAATCAAAGGTTACCATGCTCCTGTAGCTCTGGACAGGGGACTTCAGCATTATTTCATTAGTGAGGCAGTGGGGACACTCAGGAGGAAACCTGCCCCCGGGCTTCCTACTAAGGGCAGCCAGCCCAGGAGGCAGCACCCGTGTGCTGATTCCTGACCCAGCCTGTGAGTCAGCAGTGTGTCCTCATGCGCCAGCCAAGGCCAGGGCCGCCTGCTCCCTGGCATTCTCCATCTTTTATCTCCATGCACCATGGCTGCAAGTGAATTCAAGGCCAATGTGGTCTTTCTTGGAGGCTCACCGTCACCTGGGACGCTCCACGGGAAAAAGAGCATTCAGACTAATGGAGGGAGTCCAACGGGGCGCTGGGAGGGTCAGCTATGAGAAGGGCATGGGACGGGCATCAGGCCAAGTGAGCAGCATAGGCAGAGCCCAGCATGTAAGAATTCCTTGGTGTGCTGGGGAAGGGCGGGCTGCAGGATGTGGCTGGAGTGTGTCTCCCTTACCTAATGAGAGCTTCCAGAAGCCTGGATTGGGTCCCAGCCATCTTTGCCTGTCCCTCTGAAACAGTGCTCAGCCCTCAGTAGCGCTGTCAATATCTGCTGGGTGGCCTCATTGCCTCAAGGCACAGAAGAAACAGGATTGTGAAGGTCACACTTGGGAGTCGGTCTTGGTCTTACCCACCTTTACTCTAAAGTAATTCATTCACCTTGTACACTGATGGTGGGAATGTAAATTGGTGCAGCCGCTGTGGAAAACAGTATGGAGGTTCCTCAGAAAGCTAAAAATAGAACCACCATAAGACCCAGCAATCTCACTCCTGGGTATATATATACCCCCAAAACAAAAACACTAATTTGAAAAGATACATGCATCCCAATGTTCATGGCAGCATTATTTACAATAGCCAAGATATGGAAGCAACCTAAGTGTCCATCAACAGATGAATGGATAAAGAAACTGTGGTACATATATACAGTGGAATACTACTCAGCCATAAAAAAGAACAAAATGTTGCCATTTGCAACAACCTGCGTGGACTTGGAGGGCATTACGCTAAGTGAAATAAGTCAGACAGAGAAAGACAAATACCGTATGATATCACTTATATGTGGAATCTGAAAAATACAACTAGTGGATATAACAAAAAGAAGTAGACTCACAGATATAGAGAGTGAACTAGTGGTTACCAGTGTGTGTGGGGGGATGGGCAATATAGGGCTGGGGAGTGGGAGGTAGAAGCTATTGGGTGTAAGATGGGCTCAAGGATGTGTGGTACAATGTGGGGAATATGACCAATATTTTATAATAACTGTAAATGGAAAGTAACCTTTAAAATTGTGTGAAAAATTAAAAATTAAAAGAAAAAATAAGGCAGTCCCTTCAAAGGTGGGGAGGAGGGGTTCTCCAGAGCCGGGAGACACGCCCGGGCCAGAACGACCTCCCCAAACCTGCCACATTCAAGGCCAGAAGAAGCCTGTGGACCCATCTCAAATAGTGTTTTTAAATGCATAAAATAAGATACATGGGATTACAAAGGAAACTCATTCTAGAGTTCTAACCATGGACCCCAGGTTCAAATGACCAGTTACGCTCTTGGAAGACAAATATTCCACCCTCTGCAAACGGAGCACCGCCCTGGCTTCTCCCCCTGCATACTTGGAGGGCGGGGCTGGGGGAAGAGTTCGTGCCTATCTTTGCAAGGCTGTCCTGGGCTGGACAGAGCCACACTATCCCACCCCGCCCAGGAGGTGGAGTTTGGAAGCCCTGGAGGAAGCCACGCGGATGGCCAGACTTCCCCCAGGGATGGGTGGGCAGGACTGAGCTCCCCGTTTCTGGAGGTGGTGAGCTGGAGGCCCATCTGCCAGGGGTTCTGGGGTCGGGGTGGGGTGAGTGATTGCTGCTTGGGTGAGAGAGGATTCTGATTGATTTAAAATCAGTCTCTTGGAGGTAGATCTAGGAGGTACCCATGGCAGTCGGAGCTTTCTCCTTCACTGAGCCCCGAGCCAGCCAAGCTAGGCTGGGAAGAAGAGAACGGTCACTTTCTGGCGGCTTCTCCTTGCCAGCCCCCTGCCAGGAATTTGCACCAGCACCACCTCGGTGTTGCCTCGCAACCAGCCACCGACTTTGGTCTTTTGAAGATACTGGGCTTCAGGCTTGGAAAACCTTTTCCTATTTGGAGTCTGCCCCCCAAAACCATTTCTGGCCACGAGGAGCGTAAACCGTACCACCCAGCGTCCCCCAGCCGTCTAGAGTTTCAGTTCCGAGCCTAGGAGGGTGTCCCTCCTTTTTACATCTGTGGCATTGTCACCCTCCCCTGCACCTTCAAGGCCCTCAACAGTCTTTGAAATTGTCTGGGCCAAGCCCCCTGTGCCATAGATGGGGTAACTGAGGCCCAGGTCACATAGCCTCTGGCTGGCAGAGCTGGTCCCAGAAGCTAAGCACAGAGGCAGCCCAAGGTGGGAGAGAGTGCCGTGGGGGGTCAGCCCTGGGTCCCTTTGACAAACACATCATGCTTCTCACCTGCACCACCTCCGCGGGTGGGGAGCCAGGGACTGGTCTGTTAGCTTTCTCCCGCTGTCCCCCGAGGATGCATTTGTCTGTTTTGCATTTTTCGCCTGCTGTAGTTAGACTACTCCTGGTCCTGGGGGGAGCGCCGCAAAGCGAAAATGTCAGGGCGACACGCCACCAAGATAACATTAGCGAAATATCAAGTCCTTTATGATGTCAGGAGGGATTCCTTCCCGCTGCCGAAGCTGCCTAATGACATCATAAAATAGGCCTGCGGCAGCCGCAACCCCCCTGAGCCATCAATCAGGCCTGTCTGCACGCGGGGTACGGGGGTGGGGTGCGGGATTTTCAACCCGAAGGAGGCCCCAGTGCAGCCAATCTGTGGTGGCCTGAGGGTTCGAGGACACCCACATCCCCCCGGAAAGGGTCAGCCCCCTGGGGCGGTGCCCCTTCACAGCTGGTCTGGGCGCCAGGGCAGGCATGGCTCCCGAGGCCCCTCAGAGATCCCGAGGCTGAGTTGGCCGCCGCCTGTCCGAATGGCTCCCAAGGCTCCTGCATCCCGCCCAGAGCACCTCAGTGGTGCTGAGCAGGAGGAGGGGCCCAAGCCCAGCCGTCCTCTTTGTTGATTTTGTCAGGGACAGACTCAAGCCTGACGTCTGGGGCGTCAGGACCAAGAGTCACATCATGGGATTCAGATCCAGGAGGCCTTTGACTCCTTTATGGCTGGTGTGTGCTCTCACAGATCCTGGGTTTGCTCGTGTGTCCATCTATCTATACGCCTGGGGTGTTTGCAGCACGTGGACTAATGGGTCGTCCACGTCTGGTTTGTCTGGGTGTGTACACTCATGGCTGCAGCCTCCTGCCTGCCTGCCTCTGTGTGCTTCCGAGTCTCTGCCTGCCCTGTACCTCTTCATGTCCTGTACTTGTGCTGATGTGTGTCAAATGTCTGCAGATGGGACGAGCAGATGTGGAAAGAGATAAGGAGGGCCAAAGAGAGAAGGGGGAAGCCAGGGGGCGTGGGAACCCAGGGTGTATATGTATCAAGCCTTTCTTACCACCATCGGCTGGGAACTTTGCATGTGGGTTAGAATCACCAGGGAGATTTAAAAACCTACCTATGCCTTAGTTTTCACCGCAGATCAATTACATCAATTACCCTCTGGAGCCAGATCGATTACATCAATTACCCTCTGGAGCCAGGGCCCAGATACCGGTATTTTTAAAGGCTCCCCGGGTGATTCAAAGGGCAGCCAGGGTTGAGAAACAGGGCGTCCAGAGCCTTGCGACTCCAAGTGACAACTAGCACCATCGGCCTTACCTGGGAGCTTCTAAGAAATGAGGAGTAGCAGGCCCCTCCCAGACCCCCTGAATCATAATCTGCATTCCCCCTCCCCTAGTCTGTATTTTAATAAGATCCCCAGGTGACCTGTATACCCATTAAAGTCTGAGGAGCAAAGCGCGGCTCTCAATGGCTTCAGATCTGAGAGTTTCTGAATCAGTAGATACGGGGTGGGGCCTGAGAAGGTGCTTTCCTAATGAGTTCCCAGGTGATGCTGACGCTGCGGATCTGGGGACCACACTTTGAGGACCCTGGCTTAGCTGCCGTGTGTGAGGGAGGAAGACAGAAGGAGAGGAAGTGGAGGGGGGTGTGCTGGGTGTCGGAAGGTGGAAGGAAGTGGGGAGCCTGTCTCAATCCCCCAGGAAGGTCAAGTTCCCACAAAAAGTGTGTGGCCTGTCCTCCTCTTAGGGCCTGGATTTCCCCGACTCAGGGACCAGTCCAGGGATGAGGGTGGTAAAGAGAACAGGAAATATAAGCAAGTCTCCTGAGAGCTGCTGGCCTATGTGCCCCCTTCCTAATTCCCGCCCCCGCCACCCCACCCCGCACTAGTCTGTCAAGAAGAGTCCAGGGCTGGACCCTTCCCTGGTCACTGAGAAGCCCTGGCTGAAGAATCAGGTTTTCTTGGAGCCGAGCTCACCAAGATGCTCGTGTGCACGCAGCTGGGGCACACAGTTAGGGCAGCCGTATATCTGGTTTGCCTGGGACAATCTTGGTATATCGTTCTCATCTGTTCATTCTCAAAAGTTGCCTGATAAATCCTACTACTGATAATGGTGGCTGGAATCATTACCCCAGAGGGGGTGGGTGGGTGGGAGATGACTAAGGGGAAAACCCTCTGGGAACCCGCCCCCAGTCTCTCTTCTCCTGGCCTGGCTTCCTGGGGGAGGAGGGGAGGGAGGGTCCTTTGCAGGACACCCAGCGGGGAGCAGACCTCCTTCCCAGGGTGCAGCCAGCCCTGTCTGTCTCTCTCTGTGGTGGGGTGAGGGGGAGCTAGCTGCAGGCAGACAGGCCAGGCCCGCAGCAGCCCCGTCGGGCCTGATCTGTGGTACCAGCACCTCTTCTGCCTGCATCTTCACTGAGTTACCTGAGGGCTGGGGGAGGAGATAGCGATCAGCCGGAATACCAGAGGCGTGAGGCACGCATGACCTCACCCAGGGTGTGCCGGCTCTCTGAGCCACGTCAGGCCACCCTCCCCGCTGCTTCCAGGCGCCTCCAGGCCAGTTTAGACAGCAAGCTTCAGCCAGCAGTGCCAGGGGTGCCCCTACGTGCTTGGCTGGGTCTCGGCCAGGGCTCAGGCCACCTCTTCTGGGAACAGCCTATAGGTCTCTAAGGGGACCCCAGCCCCTCCAGCTCCCTGGGGGCTGGGGTGTTTGGGGGAGGGGCAGGGAGGAAGGGCTGGGGCTGGAGAAAGCCATTCACGACTGACATTGAGAGCTAGACCAGTGGTCCAGGAAGAAGGGAAGTTGATACTCTCCAGGGACCCAGGGAGCTTAGAGACCCGTCCCAGCTTGGGATGGAGTTGAGGACCAGGAAAGTCCCGCAGAAGCACCCACTGTGTGCCAGGCAGTGTGCTAGCAGGAGCTGATTTGAAAACCAAAGCCAGAAGAGCCTGGAAGAGACCATGGGAAGTGTTCACCATGCCAAACATACTAGAACACCTCTTGGTAACTTCAGATGGAGCCCAGAGATTCACACCGTGGTAAGATAGGCTGTCAATGTCAATTGGTTGACAGGGGGCTGGGGGCGGGGGGTGGTCCCCCGGGGAGCTGTGGGGTTCCTGGAAACCTGTGGGCAAGGTCTCTAGAGGAAAATGCCCCTTTCTCCCAACCCCTGAGTGACTAGAGCAGAAAGTGAGCACAGCGGCAGAGGGAACTGGGTCTGAGCCTTCTGGCTGGGCGCTGCCCTTGGACCCTCCCGCCCCACCGTCCCGCCTCTGTCTTGTCCCTCAGCGGCTCCCACCTGGGCCTGCAAGCTCACTCCGGCTCACGTCCGCTCATCCCACCCCCACCCCTGACAACCTTCCCACCCTGTGTCCACCGCCTCCGTGCACATCCCACACCAACACCTGCAGGGAGGCAAGCGGGCCTCACCCAGGAGTGTCACACAAACAGCCACCCGAGACACCTTTGCATAACGAATGAACGACCCACATGTGAGCCGCTGGCCTCTGCTGGCCGTGCTCCGTGTCTGTGGGCCCAGTCTCAAACCCAGCATTTGCCCCGGCACCAAGGGACACAACCCCACTGTCCAGAGCGCCCCCCGGTGGCTGCCTTCCAGGCCTTGTGTATCAGAGCAGCAGTCCAGGGCCCCTTTCCTCTATGTGCTTTTGAGGGACATGGCTGCCTCTTAGTGTATGTTGTTGTCTGAGTTATTTATTCAGTTCAGTAACTGTTCCCTGAGCTTTCCATGTGCCTGGCCCTCTCCTGAGCTCTGGGGCCCAGAGGCAAGGAGAATCACAGTGCTTCCAAAGCACATCTGGGGCTTAGCAAGACCCTCAGGCTGGCTCCCACTCTGTCCTGGGGTTCCACCCTCTCCAGGCCTGTCTCCCCCAGTTCACTCCCCACTGAGCCCTCGCACACACTTTTCTCTGCCACGTGACAGCCACCCTCCTCCGCATCATTCTCTTCCACCCCCTCGTTTCCTCCTGCATCCTGGCTTTGGATGGATGACGTTGCCCGGTTGTGTCCTCTGATTCTGGGGCAGCGTCAGGAGTGTTGTGGAGACGCTCGGATTTCTTCCTGCGTCTCCCACTCCCTCCCTTTCTGGCTTTGGCTCTGGGGAATGCAGGACCACGTGGAACCTGGGGGTGGGGTGGAGGTTGTCCCCACTGGGTTCTGGGTGAGGCTCTTGGCTTCTTGAAGGCCTGAAGCAGGGCCAGAAGTGGACACAGGAAAGATAGAGGGGTGGATGGAGGGATGGAGGGAGGGCCGGGGAGGGGGCGAGGGGAAGAGAAGGGAAGAGAGAGAGGGAGAGAGAGAGAAAGAGAGAGACTGGGAGAGAGACAAGAGTTAAAGTCAGAGTCTGAGAAAAGTAATAGGGACAAACAGACCAACAGAAAGAGATTCTGACCTGATCACCAGGCACTTCTAGAAAAATCACCTTTTTTTTTTTTAAAGAATGTTATCTTTTTTTAAAATTAATTATATTTATTTTTGGCTGCGTTGGGTCTTCGTGGCTGCGTGTGAGCTTCCTCTAGTTGCGGCGAGCGGGGCCTACTCTTCCTTGCGGTGCGCGGGCTTCTCATTGTGGTGGCTTCTCTTGTTGCGTAGCACGGGCTCTAGGCATGCAGGTTTCAGTAGTTGTGGCATGCGGGCTCAGTAGTTGTGGCGCACGGGCTTAGTTGCTCCGTGGCATGTGGGCTCTTCCCAGACCAGGTCTCGAACTTGTGTTCCCTGCATTGGCAGGCGGATTCTTAACCTCTGCGCCACCAGGGAAGTCCCCACACTCTTTTCTTAAGGGTGGACTTGGGTCTCTCAATACATGGTTGTACAGCCTTGGAATGGGCCTCAGAAAGGGGCCTGAGTCCTCCCCTGGCCTTGGCTCCCACCCTGCTGTTCTGGGTTGGAGAGTGCCCTGGGGGAGACCGTGACCGTGGACAGTGGTAGTGAGGTTCCTTGGCGGGTGTTTCAGCCCAGGGATTCTCCCGTCTCTGCTCCCTGGGCTCCTGCCTTGCTGTGTTCTTGACACCCTCAGCTCCAGCCTTGAGGGAGCTTCGTCAGCCTTGCGGGCAAATTTTGTAAATTCCCAGCAGCCTCTGGCCCCCACCTTGCGTGGGCGGTCTTCAGCCTTTTCTCAGACGCCGGCTCCCTGGGCCTCCATTCTTTTGCCCCCTGGTGCCCGCCAGGACACTATGACCCCCCTTCCTCTTGTCCTTGTGAGGCTGCCTGGGGTGGGAATGGGAGCGGGGGCTTGGGATTAAGAGACTGAGCTCTCCTCTTTCCCAACCCAACTGCCAAAGAAGCTCCGGGACAGGTTTTGACCTGCTCTGTAGGCCTTCCTGGGCACCTCCCCTTTGCCCTTGGCCTGGGGGAGCCCTCCTCAGCCCCGGCCCTGGCCGAGAAGCCCTGCTGAGAGCCAGGCCTAAGAGTAGCCACGGCTTCCTCTCCCTGTTACTAATGTCCAGATGCTTCACCATCCTTTTCTGTTTCTCTTATACCTGCCTCTCCCTCTCAAATCAAACAATCCTCAGTAAAGCCTTTTGGGGTATGCCAACTTTCCCAGGCTGATTCCAGTGCAGATCCTAACCGGACCTCCCAGCATCTCCCATGCTCACCCTGCTGTTCCGTGTCTTCAAAACGCCCTGGGCGCCCAGCTCTGCCACCCCTACTCGCTGAGTCTCAGTGGCTTTGGGTCCCTGGGAACTCGCAGGATGATGCTGGAAGAGACAGGAACGGACTGGAATGATTCTACGATGACTGCCCCTTTGGTCCCTGCAGCGGAAGGAGCCTCATCCCGTGCCCTCTTGCTGCCAGCACTCCCTCCAGGCAGAGCCGGCAGCGTGTCTGGGTGGAGACCTGCCCAGACCTGCAGCTCAAGGGCAGCCCCTGCAAGATGAGGCCAGGAGCGGCCTTTGTCCCCCCCACCTGGCGCTCAGCGCCCGCTATGCCTGCGTGGTGGAAGCTCTGGTTTAATTAAGGATCTTAGGAGAGAATTCTCTCTTGTTATTTTCTGAATAAATTAAGGAAGTAACTTCGACGCAATATGATTTTCATCTAATCAGGAACATTCTGAAATTACCATATTGTTTTCCACTAGAAACCCCATCAGCCCGCATATCAGATAACCAGGCTGGAGACTACCAAGGCCCCTCTGTCCTGGGGCTGGTGCATGCTGTGGGGACAAAAAGGGACTCACTGCTCCTGCCACAACCCTTCCTTGAGTTCCTGAGGCAGGCTTAAGAGAAACAGCAAAGGATGGTGAAGCATCTGGACATTAGCAGTAAGGAGAGGAAGCTGTGGCTACTCTTAGGCCTGAAGAGGCAAGAGAAGGAGGGACAGAGACAGGGGCCACTGACAGAGCTGCGGCCGTGGACTATCATAGCAGGTACTGAGATGCAGTGAATCCAGGGAGAAACGGGATGTCTTCCCAACCTCTCTCTTTCCCTCCCCTCCATCTCCTGCTGGTGCTGCTGGGCTGGACTGGAAGCCAGTGGGTGGGGAGCCTGGGTGACATCCTTCATATTGGTGAGGCTCCTGGGGCACAGAGCAGGGCAGAAAATGGATCTGGGGGAGAGCAAATGGAGAATGACCAGCACAGCCCCAGGGGTGACGCTAACCTTTCAATGTCTGATGCTTCAGAATTTCTCTAGCACATTCTTATTCATTTTCCTGGTCACTCCCCACAGTAGCCCTAAGTAATGATTCTTATCTGCATGAGGAAACAGGCTCAGAGAGGTCAAGTGATGTCCTGGAAATCACACAGTAAGGAGGTTATAGATTTGCATTCAGTTTTGCCTCACTCCAAATCCCCCCTTTTCCCCCTGAAATAGAGGCTTGGATGCATTAAAGTGATAGCCTGAGCTGGGTGTTACAAAAGGTTCCTGGTGTGAAAGGGCCCTGTCTAGAAGCTTCCATGGGGTCATGAGGGAAGTCCTGCCTGCCACTCACGAATGAAGATCTGGAGGGCCCTCGGCACTTTGCAGAGCAGCCGGCAACAAACTACCTGCGAAGCAAACATTTCTAATTCTGGTGGGAACTCCTGCCCCCGGGGCTGGTGTGGAGGGCTGGCTGGGACCTGCCGCAGCAGGAGCTGAGAAAGGAGACCTCACTGCTGAGTTGCGATCATTTTGGAAGGAACGCCCATCCTCCCAGGGACCATCCCCGTTTGCCCACATGCCTGCTGGTCACACTGCATCAGCTTTATTCCCCTTTCTACCAGGCGCCAGCACTCCAGTCACTGCGTGTGTAGGGGACCAGGTCCTGGCTGGGGATACAGAGGGGAGCTCCTGACTTTGGATTCAGATGTGGCAAAGGGGTAGAGAGGCAGAGACCAGGCTCTGACACTGCGGCTGCAGAGGATCTCAGGGTGCAAGAAGGGTTCTGAGGATGAGGAGGCTGGTGTGTGAGCCTGTGGGCACGTGTATGCATGTGTGTATGTGTGTGTAGGTGGCTGTGTGTGCCCACGTGCCTCTGAATGTATGAAGCCGGGCATATATGTGTGTGTGGATACGGAAGAAAGGGAAGAAGAGGAAGAGAGAGAAGGAGAGGAAGAGGAAGGAGAAGAATGGGGAGGGGGAGAGAAAAGAAGAGGAGAGGAGGGAGGGAGAATTTGTTGGGGTCATCAGAGATTGAAGGGGTCAAAGTCAAAGGAAGTGGGGCTCAGATGGGCCATGTGAGATAATGAGGGTGGTAACAGTAACATTGATAATAATGATAATAATAATAACAGCTAACATTTATATAACACTATATGCAAAGCCTGTTCCCAAGCCCTTTATTTATATCCAAGCCTGTTCCAAGCCCTTTATATATATATATATATTATATGTATAATATACATGTATATAAAACATTTTAATCTTTGAAACCATGTACTATACTAGATACTATGGTAACCTCATTTTACAGATGGGAAACTGAGGCACAGAGATACATATATATTTTTTAATGATATCCCCAAATACTAGAGCCAGAAACTGAGCCCAGGCCCAAATCTTAACTACCGAGAGGTACTGCCTGTCACACTTGCAGGTGTGGCCCAGGACTCTGCCTCATGCATGCGGCTCTGGACCCCTGCTTTGGTGCTCTATCTCTGTGTCATGCTCTTTATTCCCAGCAGGACTTTTTCTGGGGGCGTGGAATATGAAGTTGATAATACAAAGCTTGAGTATCGGGCAGGTGGCCTAACTGAGCCAAAGCAGGGAGGTGTCAGAAGAGCTTGGGTTTGGGAGGGCTATTCGCTTGGAGTGGTGGGTGTATGGGGTACATAGGGGTGGCCTGTGAAGGGTCTTTGCAAGCCAGGCAGGTGGCACTGGTGGTGGGAGCCCCCGGGAAGGTTTTACACAGGAGAGTGGCAGGTCACTGTGGAGGGCTCACTCTGGCTCCAGCATGGATTAGAGAGACTGGAGGCAGGGAGGCCAGTGAGCTGAGTGATGCAACAGTCCAGGTGGAAGGATGATAAGGCCAGGGCTGGGGTAGGGTGATGGGCAGAGGGGAGGGGATGCAATGGAGGAGGTGGAAGCCTCAGTATTTGGTGGTGGAGTGGATGTGGAGGGTGTGACGGAGCTGTTGAGGATAGCTCCTTGGTGTCTGGGCACCTGGGTGGATGTAGATGACAGGAGGAGAGTAGCTTCTGCTATACCCATGGGTCCCTCAGCAGGGCAGGGAAGCCCACGGCCCTGCTGACTGAGACAAGATGCCCATGAGAAATGGCCAGGGCATTGCGTGGCCCTGGAGAGATTTGGATCGGCCCTGGATTCTCTCCTGATGGACACCATAGGTTGGGAAGGCAGGAGGTCAGAGGCATGGCCAGTGGACACATCGGGAAATGGGGGAGGGGTATTGACTTCCCCTCAAATATTATTCATTTTCTTTAGGTGTCTCCAATTCTAAAAAGCTCACACGGGGGATTGTAAGAGAAATGGAGCTGTACGTCATTCTTAAATCTCAAATCCCAGCGAGGCCCTGTGGTACAGTGGTTAGAACTCTCATTCGATGGTCATTTTGGGTTCAGATTCTAACGTCACCACTCTAGCTGTGTGTTCTTGGGCAAATCATTCCGCATCTCTGAGCCTTAGTTTCCTCATCTGACTAATAGAGAAATAGAGGTCATTACAGCATGGGCCTCGTAGGTCTAGTTTTGAAGATGACATGAGATTCGTCACCACGTGGCAGCTCTAGTTACAGTTATTCAGATCTAGGCAGGATGACGTAGAACAGGGGAAGCTTGGGCATTTTTTCTTGCTCAGGTCTCATAGGCACCCTTTCCCCCTTGTCTCCACCTTCCCCACACGTGGGAGACACCCCCGTTCCTTTGGGACCCGGAGCAGGACCATCTGCCAAATGAGAAGGAAGAGGACTTTCTGGCCAGGATGGGGCGCTGACGAGCCCTTCCTCTGTCAGGCCCCTTCCTTTCCCAATTCTGCAGCTCTGGGAGGAGGTGGCAAACCCAGACAGAAGCCGAAACTCCGATGCCCATCACCCCTGCCTAGACACAGCCTCCCCAGATAGGATCTGGACAAGCCATTTCTCAGCCTTCCCCCGGCTGCAGGCAGTGTCCACCTTCTCCCAGCCTCAGGGCAGAGCCTCAGGCCGGAGTGGCCCCTAAGCCTATAGGGCCCGATCCCTGAGCTCTCCCAGACATCCCAGAGGTGGATCTGGGGTCGGGGAGGGACCCAGTGTGGCTGCAGACCCCTCAGCCTGGTTCCCCAGGGAGGCATCTGGAGAGGATGGCTGCCTGCCTTCTCCTCCCCCGCCTCCCCCACTTGCCCTGGGGTCTGGGGTCCTGAGCCCCGGGCTGAGCTCAGCTCTTACCCGAACCCCAACTCAGAGAGTTTGCTGGCAGCAGCGTAGATGACTTTGGTGTAGTTTCTGTGGTTTAATAAGCTACAAAAACGACATTATTTTAAGCCAATCTGGATATAGCACAAAAACTCTCACCCCGTCTGTTCTGTGAAACTCAGATACCCTGACGAGAACACAGCTCACAACCAACTAATACAATATTCTACTGGGCTCGCTGTCAGCGGGCCCCACGCGGGCGCCGGCTCCCCGGAGGACTGCCCAGGCGCGCTTGCCGCGGGCCAGGGAGGGGAGGGAGGCGGGCGGCCTGGGGACCGGTGAGGAGGCGGCTGGGGATGCGGCTGGGGATGGGGCCGGGGTGAGGGCCTCGCTGGGGGGGGCTGCCTCTCCTCTCCCTGAGGAGCTGGGGCCTTCCGCGGCCCCTCTGGGCTCCCCGCCCCCTTCCACGGGGACTCGGGGAGGAGAGGAGTGTTTCTGGCCTGCTGACAGCAGTTTCACTCCCACAACTTGCATATGTCTGAATCCGAAGCAGGGAAGTGTGTCCAACACACCCAATGCAAAGACAGGTTGTTGAATATTTTTTCTCTCATCACTAAAAAGGATTCCCTGCTGGGTGCAATCAAGATCCATAAACTCACGGCTCAGAGTCGGTGTGAAAGCAGCGCTCCAGCCCAGACTCCCTCGCTGGCGCTAAATGCAGTCTCCGGGCGGAGATGCACAGACATCCGCTAGCAGTCTGGCCTTGCGACCGGCAGTTCCCGGCACATTAGGCAGTGCGCTTATTTTGGGCTATGCTTCAGTGGATTAACTTTCAGTGTAAAGTTTCCGAGCTCGGGCCTCGTCCCTGCGGCTCCGCCCCCCCTCCTCTTTCGGTGGGTACCATGCTTTACAGAGCCAGAGGCAAGGGAAACTGGCTGACACGCTTGTTCAGCAGCCGCAGGGTTCAGCCCTGGAAGAGGAAGGCTGGGCAGGCAGAGGCCCTTCTGGGACCCCTGGCAGCCTGGAGAGCCCAGCCTGTGACTGGCTTGCCTCAGGGTCGACCAGATGCCCAACGCCTGACTCCCACAGACACTGAACTTGCAAGCTTGGGAGATCTTGCAAAGTTCCCTTGGGGGGATGGTCCTGGGTGAGAGCCTCCCCTCTTCTGCTGGTGGTGGCGGGTCTGGCATCCACCCATCCCTTCCCCACTGGGCTCCGGGCTCCCCCCTTCTCTTCAATATCCCAAGACACTTGCTGGAGGTTGGAATCTGCTGTGTATGAAAAGGCAAGGGTGCCTTCTTTTTCTTCTGAGTAGCCCCTCTCCATCCCTCAAGTAAGGAGGCTGAAGCAGAAAGGGAAGTGGCAGGGGTCTTAAGTGAGCCATAGGAGAGCCCTTGGGGACTTGAGGAGGGTGGAGAGAGGACGTGACGGACAGGAGGAAAGGGAACACCGTCAGCCCCCAGTCTCCATTCTGATGGCTTGGGAAGGAAGAGCTTGGGTTCTTGCAGAAACGGAGGGACCCCTGCCTCCCATCCCCCATAGCGATCCACTGGGAGGTGCTTTCAGATCCAATAATTTAAAACGCTAGTTCTCATGAATTCTTAAGAAGCAACTAAAAAAGTAGTCTCCAAAAAGCCTCCTCTCTTCCCTGACATCCTGTTTTTTTGGGGGGCATGGGATGTGCCAACAGAATGAGCTTCAGAAATAGCAGAGTAAAGGGCAGCCTAGCTGGAGTGCTGAAGCCCTGTAGGGTGTGGGATCTATTATTCACTCACTCATTTATCCAAAATACAAAATCGGTGCTGACTTTGTACAAGTTGTTGGACTGGGGCTGTGGGAGGCACAAGGGGTCTCCTCATGGGGTGCGAGAACGATGCATACCCATCTTCCGTTTGTTCGTTTATCTTAGGCTGCTTTGGGTCTTCATTGCTGTGTGTGGTCTTCTCTAGTTGCGGTGAGCGGGGGCTACTCTTCCTTGCAGTGCAGGGGTTTCTCATTGTTGTGACCTCTCTATTGTGGAGCACCGACTCTAGGGCGTCCGGGCTTCTGTAGTTGTGGCTCACAGGCTCTAGAGCGCAGGCTCAGTAGTTGTGGTGCAAGGGCTTAGTTGCTCTGCGGCATGTGGGATCTTCCTGGACCAGGGCTTGAACCCGTGTCCCTTGCACTGGCAGTTGGATTCTTAACCACTGCACCACAGGGGAAGTCCTGTTTGTTCATTTATTACCACAACTACGGGGCAGGCACTGTGTTTGGGTGCCAAGCACAAGCAGATGCAGTTTGAATACAAAGCAGAATGTGAGAAGGGCTGTGAAGGAGGGAAGGGGGCTTCGGAAGAGGCAGCACCGCTCAGCACTGCTCCCCCAGCTCTGAGCCGATGCTCAGGTCCACGTCCTTCTAAGCTTTCCATGGGCTTGCGGGGGCCTATAGGGGTGGGATCATTTGGCTTCAGAGTTACCCCAAGGCAAAAATAAATGATGAGGGACTTCGTTGGTGGCACAGTGGTTGAGAATCCGTCTGCCATTTCAGGGAACACAGGTTCAAGCCCTGGTCCGGGAAGATCCCACATGCTGTGGAGCAACGAAGTCCGTGCACCACAACTACTGAGCCTGTGCTCTAGAGCCTGCGAGCCACAACTACTGAGCCTGCATGCCACAACTACTGAGCCCGCGTGCCTAGAGCCCCTGCTCTGCAACAAGACAAGCCACCGCAATGAGAAGCCCACGCACCGCAATGAAGAGTGGCCCCCACTCGCCACAACTAGAGAAAGCCCGCGCGCAGCAACAAAGACCCAATGCAGCCAAACATAGAAAAAAAAAAAAGAAAAGAGAGAGAGAGGAAATGTTGAGGCAGTTTTGGGGAGCCCAGGATTAAAAAAAAAACCCTTCTCCTCTCTCACATATTGTAAGTCACTCTCTCTTTCTCTCAAACCCCTCCCCCACTCCCTCCCACTCTCCCTTCTCTCCAAGAGATCAGCACATTGCAAAGACAGGTTGTTGAATATTTTCTCTCTCATCACTAAGAAGGCCTCCCTGCTGGGTGTAATCAAGAACCATAAACTCGACTCAAGGCTGAGTCGGTGTGAATCCAGCCCCGCTCCACTCCCAATGATTCAGACACTCTCTGGCCGGCTGACAGCGGCAGTCAGGCCAGGCTGTTCTCCCAAAGGGCCTGCAGCCAGGGGGGCTGGTCTCCTAGAGTCTCTGGGCTCTGTAATGTTGGGGCATGGAATTCAGGGCATCTCTCCTGAAAGGTCAGGAAGGAGAGGAATCGATGCCTGCAGACAAGGAGTCAGGGCATTGACAAGTGCGGCAGGCACTCCTTGACCTTCACCCCAGGTCCCCAGGTCCCCGGGGAGAGGACACAGGGGGCAGGATGGCCTCTCAGTCCTAGCAGTGATTTCCAATGGGCCGCCCGACCGGGTGGAGTGGCTTCTGTCTGGTTTTCAGAACCATCCCTTTAATGGTGGAAGAGGGTGCGGACCTAGTGTTTCTGCAGAGGGCTTCGACCAAGTGGGGGGCTGGGGAGGCTGGAACGAGGGGAGAAAGTGAAGGAGAAACACCAGGGAAGCCGGGCTGTGGACTGCTCAGCTGCTAAGTGTGCTATCCTGCTCTTTGTCTGAAAATCCATTAGCTGGATTGGGAATAGTCTGCAGATGCAAAGCTGGGGAGGAGCCCTTCCCACCTTCTCTTGATTTTCTACCTTCGATATGACCTCTCCAATGTCACTGCCACGGCCTGAATCCCTGGGCTGGTCACCCTTCCTCCCTGATCTCTGTATGTCCACCATGAGCTTTCATCTGACCGTAATTTCCCCTTCCCAAAGTGCTTGCAGGCTGCCCCATTGCCTGAAGAAAATGAACCATGGTGAATATTCAAGATCTGCACCCAGTATTCCTTTCTGACTCCCTCCTGCCCCCCACCTCCAGGCCCCCAGCCGGCAATCCTTCTGGATACCCTGCAGTTTTCCAAAGTATTTGTTTTTTTTCTTTTACCTCTGGGCCTTTGCATTCCCCAACCTCATCCTCCCTGCCAGGCACGCCCCTTCTTCCTCATCTTTTTTTTCTTTTTGCGGTACACGGGCCTCTCACTGTTGTGGCCTCTCCCGTTGCGGAGCACAGGCTCCGGACGTGCAGGCTCAGCGGCCATGGCTCATGGGCCCAGCCGCTCCGCGGCATGTGGGATCTTCCCGGACTGGGGCACGAACCCGCGTCCCCTGCATCGGCAGGCAGACTCTCAACAACTGCGCCACCAGGGAAGCCCCTTCCTCATCTTTAATGAACATCTCCCTGTCCTTCCAGTCTCAGCAGAAATGTCCCCGCTTCTGAGAAGCCTTCCCTGATCCCCTAAGCAAAGGTAATCCATGCTCCCTGGGCAGTTTGCACATTCAGCCCTTAACGTCTGTACTATGATTGTCTGTGTCCCTCTCCCCACTGGGCATGAACTTCTCTTCGAGGGCTGGGACGGAGTCTGCTTTAGCTCTCTGTGCCCAGGGCCCAACACCTAGTTTGTTGGGAAGAATAAACTCAGGAGTTTCATCACCAAGTTTCAACATGGCTCTCTGTCTGTACCTGCATACCTGTGTACCTGCGCAGGCATGTACACACTTCCCGTCCACACTTCCCCTCTCCATACTCCCAACCAGATAGGGAGCTCCTTGAGGGCAGGATGGAGTCTTGTTAATCTCTGAAGCCACACATGCAAAGTGGTCATTGGTAAAGATTTGGGGAACTGGATTTGGATTTTGCTAGAATGGATGAGCTCAGGCCCTGCTTGAGAGATGCAGGGGCTCTCTCTGCAGGGTTGTCTTTGGTGGTGATGATGTGCTTCCCAGGAAGGGTCCGGGGGAGTCACTGCGCAGGGATTGGACGCTCAGCCTTCTTTGGGGAGGGGTTTCCATCCAAGCTTGGAGGGGCTGCTGACCCAGAATCTGTGGGCTCAATCCCCGTAGGGTTTTACAGACCCACACTAGCTAGTGGGCGGCCAGCCCCGGGGCTTTTCTCCCAGGGCTGCCAAATACTGTCACTCTCCAGGAGAGAAAAGGTAGCATCGGCCCTGGGGCAGCCTCCTTCGCCTCTCTTGGGAGGCCAGGGCCAGGAACTCAGAAAAAGCAACAGTTTCCTTCTAGGCAGATGGCATGCCCACTCTCCCGCCTTTACAGAGGCCACAGAGATATTGCCTACCAGCTTCAGGGCTCTCATAACTCTTTCAAGACAATCACTTTATTTATATGAGTTTGTTTTAAAAATCCCACAGACGATCCACTGTGGGGACCTCTCCTGCTGCCTCAGCTTGATTCTCTCCTATCCTCCAAGTCCATAACTCTTAGTCTTTTGATTCTCCCAGTCCACAAACTATAAAAATCTTATTTCTATAAGGTCTTTTATGGTTACCGAGATAGTCAATAGTGTCATTTTCATTCATATCATTCTGCAGGGAAGTTAGAGGAAACGAACCAGACAGAGGAGAGCTATAAATAAGGCTCAGCTACACAGGGCCCCGAGCGGATTCTGCTGCGTTCTTTTAAAACGATGCATGCACGAAACACACACACACACAAAATATACACATATGCACACAAGTACGTGCTTGTGGGCCCACTTGTGCAGAGACAGGAGTACACGAGCTCCCCCATGCACACAGATGTACGCACCATGCTTGTGCACACACACATACCCACGTGTGCACGCACGTGCTTACACAATTTGTCAGGCTTAGAAGAAAAGCCATGTGTGGAATTTGCCCAGCTTTGAAGGGCCAGGAGCAGGCAGCTGCACTTGCTCTGGAGAGATGGAGGGGGACTGATGCAGGCCAGCCTGGAGAATATATTCCAAAGCCGTGCAACGTGGGATTGGGCGCCCAGCCACCCACGAACTCCTGGGAGGGAGCTTTGGATTCCCCGTCAGCACAGGAGTCTGTGGGGTGGCCGCTCAGCCAGCACTAGCAATGTCCAGGCAGCCCACAAGGCCCCCTCCGACTGTCTGTTGTGTCATCTGAGAGCCCAAACCCTCATTCCTGGAGGACAGCCAGACAGCTTCACGATTCTGATTTGCACCTAGCTGCCACCTGTCCACAGCCTGCTGCCAGCGGTTTTGCCCTTAGGGCAGGACCCCAGAGGGAGAGCCCCAGGCATGACACTGGAGCAGGAAGCTGGAAGTCTCCGGTAGAGGGAGAGCTGGCACGTCTGTGTGCTGGGGTGAAGGCAGGCAACCCAGACCCAGAAAAGCACAGATGGAGGAAGCAGACCCAGGCATGGGGGCAGACTGCCAGCTTTCCTCAGGTAGGCATGGTCAGGCCTCAGTCCTCACCCCAGGGAGCAGGCTGGGAAGGACGGGGCTGTGTGGCTGGTGCCAGAGAACCGTGCTCTCCTTGGAGAGCTCTGGGCTTATTGGCCAGGGGTGCAAAGGAAGGAACGGCCACTGGCGTTAGGAGGCAGGGGTTCTGAGGCTAACTCCACACTGTTGCCGTGTGTGATATCCTCCAAAAGCCTTCCCATCTTTGAATGTCTGTGCCCCCAGTGAACCATAAGGAGGGATGCTCTCTCAGACCCCTTCTCATTCTGGAGATGCAGATGAATTAGCTGCACTCCAGAGCCTTAGGGCAGGTGTATCGCCTTCATTTCCTGTCTGCAAAATGGGCACGATAATTGTTGCCATTAGCAACATTCCAGGGAGGGCATGAGGCTGGGCAAAGGTCCAGGAGTTCGACTGAACTTGTTTGGGAACTGGTGCCTTTGGAAATTGTAAGGGCTGCAACTCAGCAGGGGGCCTTAGATGCTGCAAAGCCTCTCCTCCCACCCCCAGCTTTTTCCTCCCTCCTTACATCCCACCCCCAGCACCCCCTAAACAGCTGGGAATAGAGCCCAGGGCTCTGAGCTCAGGCCTTCGAATTCCTCTATCGCCCCTCCTGCCTTCTTCAAGGGAACTATTAATTGTAATTGAAGCCTTCTAAGTTAAAAGCTGCACACAGATTTAAGGATTCTTTCATCCCAATTACACATCATTTCTGGCTGCACTTTAGTGCCAGGCTTTTATCTGTTGTTCTAGGGAATCACTTATCGGCCAGAGCAGCGGGCTCCACATAGATTTCTTCCTGATTATGTTTAATGGCAAATGGAGAGTTAACCAGCCTCCCTCCCAGGAGCTGTGTCTGCAGTTTCCCCAGCCCAGCCTGAGAGCAGCCCAGGGGAGCAGGAGGGAATGGACCAGGAAAGCCATGGGGACCTCCATGTCCTGGACTGGTCAGTGCAGGGTTCGGAGGGATCCATGTGGCTCAGGGTGGCTGAGGGGGGAATTCCACCCCAACTCTCCAGGCGACCCAAGTGCTCCTCCCCGAAGGCTGATAGCAGCTATTTGTTTACTCCGTGCATTTTGCAACTATAGGCATCTATGGTGTGTCAGGCCCCGAGCTGGCATCATCTCCTCACTCACATCTGTGTGCGCCCAGCTGCCAGAGGCACTGTGTCACCCACGTACACACACGCCCAGGAGCATGCACACACACAGAATCAAAGAAGCCTACACACACACACACACAGAGGAGCAAGCACATACATAACGTATTCATAGACGCATGCACACACATTCACACGCTTACAAGAGCACGCACAGACAAGCACTCATGCATACCCACACCACCACCTCCATACACAAGGACATACTCTATTTGCACTGACCCCCCTGCTCTTAGCTCCAAATACACTCTCAGCTCAGCCCCACACGGGCACACAGTTTGACTCTTTATTGTCACATGGAGGCTTCTCTGTTTGTCATTCACAGATCAGGCTGTCATAGGAGCTTGGAATGGATCTTGGAATGTCAGGTGACAGGACCCTAGAGTCAGGCCCTTGTGCCACAGAGCCCCCTGTGTCACCCACTTCCATTGTGTCCCTGAGCCCCATCTCACACCCACTTGGATTGTACCGTGTCACGGAGCTCAGCTGGCTACTCGGTCCCAAGGTTGTTCCTCTGTAAATTTCAAACTCAGCATGTCCAAAGTGGAACTCCTGGTCTCCCCCAAACTTTCCTCAACTGCAGTCTTAACCACCTCAGCTCTTGACAAATCCTTCCTTCCACTGCTCAGGATGAAACACTCTGATTCTGACACCAATTATAATGTGTAGGTGTTTTTTTTTTTTTTTCCCCACACCACCAAGCAATTCTCTGTTACCAGCTGGGTGTCCTACAATTCAACCCACTTCTGACGCTGTCTGCTGGGAGACAGCACCAGATCCGCAGGTTAAGGGCTCAGTCCCATAAGACCGCCTCCACTTCAGATGTCAATCATTAGTCCAGGTTGTTACCTGTGCTTCTGACCCATCAATTCTAAATCAGAAGTTCCCACAACCTCCTCCTTGTGTTCGAATAATTTGCTAGGGAGGCTTACAGAACTCAGGAAACCAGTTTACTTACTAGGTTACCAGTTTACTGTGAAGGGATATAACTCAGGAACAGCCAGATGGGAGAGATGCACAGGGCAAGGTATGGGGAAAGGGCTTTCATGCTCTCTCTGGGCACCACTCTCCTAGTACCTCCAAGTGTTCACTAACTGGGAAGCTCTCTGGACCCCGTCCTTTCGGGTTTTACATAAGCATGATTGATTAAATCACTGGCCATTGGTGGTTGAACTCAGTCTCCAGCCCCTCTCCCCTTCCTCTAGGTGAAGGGGGAGGGTGTGGGGGGACTGGAATCGAAAGTTCCAACCCTTTAAATCATGTGGTTGGTAGCCTCCATCCTACCTAAGTGTTTTCCAAAAGTCACCTCATTGACATAACAAAGGACACCTTCATTGCTCTCAGCACTTAGGAAATGCCAAGGGTTTTAGGAACTCTGTGCCAGGAATGGGTACCATTATTATAATAAATACCAACTATGTGTTTATTATAAATCACAATATCACAAACACCTTGGCATCCTCCTGGACTCCTCTCTTTCTTTCATTTCCTACATCCAGTCCATCAGCAAATTCAGCTGGCTGGATTTTAGAAATACATTCCTAATCTGACCACTTCTCACCACCTTCACTGCCTCTGCTAAGACCTCTACTTGTGTAACAGAGAAGAGCAAACCTGACTCCATATTGGATCTGTTCCTTTAGCTTTACCCTTTATGCTCTGTTGCCTGTGCTTAGTCATGCTGGCTCTGCACCTTTTGTAAAAGAACCATTGTCTATAGCCTGAAATACACATGACAGCCCGTTCTCAAGGCTCTGACCTTTAAAGGTGCAATACTTCTCCATTCACGTAGAGATAAAAGTTGCAGAACAGAGAATAACACTTGTTTTGTTGGAAGTTTACAGGAACTTTGTGGCCAGACCACCTGTGAACAGCTGTAAGAACAAAGGATTCCTGAGCTAAGAAGTTTGCAACAACCAGACACACCCCCTTTCCTTTTAGCAGAAAAGAAGCCTGAATTCTAACTCAGGGAAGATGGTTCTTTGGGATGCTAGTCCACCATCTTCTTGGTCTGTTTGCTTTCTGAATAAAGTCGCTATTTCTTGCCCCAACTCCTGGTCTCTCAATTTATTGGCCTGTCGTGGGGTGAGCAGTACGAGCTTGGACTCGGTAACACTTGGTTTACTGCAAAGACCTCCAAATAGGTTGGCTTGCTTTTGCCTGTCCATGGCAACCAGAGAAAGTTCCTTTCATTTTTTTTTTAAAGATTTTTTTTGATGTGGACCGTTTTTAAAGTCTTTATTGAATTCGTTACAATATTGCTTCCGGTTTTTTATGTTTTGGTTCTTTTGGCCTTGAGGCACATGGGATCTTAGCTCCCCAACCAGGGATCAACCCCGCACCCCCTGCATCGGAAGGTGAAGTTTTAACCACTGGACCACCAGGGAAGTCCCCCAGAGGAAGTTTCCAGTCAGAAGTTTCATGCAGTTCTCTACTCCTTTCAGAGAAACGGTTGAGGACCTTGCAGTGGCTGCAAGTCTCCCTGGGACCTCTCCCCTTTCCCAGCCCGTCCTGTCTTCTCTTACTTTCCCTCCTTCCTGTCACTCCAGCCACACTGGCCTCCTGGCTGTGCTCTTTCCTTTGGGTCTCTGCTGTTCCCTCTCCTCCTAGAATGCTTTCCTTCCACATCTCTGCTTGGATAACCCCCTTTCCTTCTTCAAGTCTTTGCTCATTTATCACTTCTTCATGAGATCACCTTGACTATTATATTTAATGCCCCTATCTGCTGCCCCATCAGCCCCTACCCTCCCAAAGGCCCTTATTCCACTCTGGTTTTCCTTTTCCCCCCACAGAATGTAGACTTTCTGTCGCAAGTTGGGTGCACCAGGAAACAGACTCTCATATCATTTTGCTTGCAGGATGTTTCTTGGAGGAGTTCTCAGATCAATACCTTTGGGGAGGAAGGAAGCAGAACTGGGCAGAGCGAAAAGCTGGATTGTCGCAAAGACCCCAACTGATCCCATGTGGAGCTGGGATGACACTCAGAGTTGCTCAGCATTGGGGCAAGGGCATAGGGGCCTTTATGACCACTTATGGACCAGATGTTGGATGTGGGGAGTCACTTTTTTTTTTTCTTTCAGTACGTGGGCCTCTCACTGTTGTGGCCTCTCCCGTTGCGGAGCACAGGCTCCAGACGCGCAGGCTCAGCGGCCATGGCTCACGGGCCCAGCCGCTCCGCGGCACGCGGGATCCTCCCGGACTGGGGCACGAACCCGCGTCCCCTGCATTGGCAGGCGGACTCCCAACCACTGCGCCACCAGGGAAGCCCTGGGGAGTCACTTTGAAGGGAACAGAGCTACCTTCTCTAAGGGCCGTCCTGGAGGAGAGGGACTCAGCTGACTGCCAGGGGCTACCAGTACTCCTGGCAGCTGGAGAAGTGACTGCCTCAGTTCAGATGTGGGAGAGCTGGGAGCCATACTGCAGCTCACCTTTCAACATACCCAAACGAGTAAGTGTAATTGTACTATAGTTAGTGTCTATGTCTATCTCTCCTGCTAGAAAATGAGGACCAGGGAAGGGAAGGGCTCTCTGTGGGCATAGCTCCCTGAAGTTTCCTAAGTGCTTTGAACAGTTTGGCCCACAGTAGGCTCTTCCTAAATATTTGCTGAATGAGTGAATGAGCCTGCCCATTCTCCATGTTCTGCTTGTCCCGAGGACAGTGAGTTTCCAACCTTATTGGAATCACAATCGCAGTTCTGCTGTCAACGAGGTGTTGCGACCATGGGCAAGTTGTCTAACTTCTTGGAGCCTCTGATTCTCCATCCGTGAAATGGGATAATAGAAATGCCCACCTCACAGGGTTTGGAGAGGATGAAATGAGCTAATGTTTGTAGAGCACTAAGCAGGTACCTGGGACAGAGTTGGTAATCAGTAAATGCTGTTGATGATGCTGTTCGTGCCTTGGAATCTTCCTGCTCTGGGTTGCTGCCAGGATTCAGATCAGACTTAAAGACAAAGCTGAAACCCCAGTGGGGGTAGCTTGACCTTCCAGGTATACGAGGAGAGGTGGGTTCTGTTTCTGCAAGTCTGATATTCAGAGCTCAGTTTTCGGCGAATGAGGGTAGAGATCTGCTCATAAGCTGATGGCTGGAATCCCCACCTCTGGAAATCTCAGTGTGTAACTGAGTGTGCATATGTGTCTGTATAATGTTTGTATGGAGATAATGCAGGCCGTGCTCAAAGACGTCCATTCATAAAGGATCATTCGTCCCAGTTATTAGGCCCACATAGGAAGCCAGACATTGGCGGAGTCTGGAGAGGTCAAATCAATTATCTCCCCTTCCCCACCTTCCGCTCACTCTTTGCCTCCTGCATGGGCTCCTCCCTCTTTGCTCTCCTAAATGGCCTTGCTTCCCAGTCTCCAGTGACCTTGTGGTCAAATCCAGTGGACCTCCTTGATCTCAGCAACAACTGATACTGAGCACCACTCTCCAACTTGTGTTGCCTGAGATCACCCTCTGGGTGTTGTGGGTACTGGGGAATGGCCCCAGGCACTGCCCCCTTGGGACTGAGGTACTCACCCTCCCAGTCAATGGGAGCGTTGGTGGCCAAGAGCGTTCCGCTGAGTCTCTTCCCAAGAATTGTCTTTGGTCCAAGGGAATGGTCTCTCCCAAGGTTACTCCCCTCCCTGGAGGCAGTTCGAATTCAATAACCGAATGATGGTTTTTGCCTCATTTGGGGACATCTCTATAGGGTTATACCTGCTCTAAGATTTCCGTGGGTTTGACTGAGGCCTTCGTTGCAAGTGCATCAGAGTTCATCTCCCTCTGCCCAGTCCTGCTACCCTTCCTCTTTCACAGATGTAGACGTAGGTGCTGAGATCACTGCCCAAGAAGCCCCCTGCCCCCCGCCAACCCCCGCATGCACATCTCCATCTTTGATCTGTTTCTAGGGAACCTGACCTCCTACTACAGTTGGTGCTAGGAGTGGTTCCTAGGAAACAGACTCTAAAGCGGGAGTTTGGAGTTGTATCACCCACTGGCCAGTTGGTAATGAGAACCCCATCGCTGGTGGTAGGTAGAAGTCCTAATAAGCCCCTGACATGCTCCAGCAGTGCAATTGTTCACACTTTTCCCAGTGGTGAACTGGGACAGGCACTGTTGGAAGGGAACACACTGATAGGAGTAGTATCACGGACACTGGAGAGGCTCAGAGGAAATCATAATGATAAAGAATACGGAATTAGACGATTGTTGCTGGGGGCTATCAGTGCATTGGAAAAAGACAATGAAGGCTGAGGGTGTTTCATCACCAATTTGAGGTGAAGTGTAAAAGCCAGAGGGCCTGCTTGCCATCGATAAACAGACTTTCTTCTGCAGCTGGAGGGCAGAAAAAACTGAAGTTTGGCCCAGGGTTTAATTACGAGAGTAGCAGATTTCCAGAGAAAATTGAATTCTCAACATAGCAAGTTGGCTATGCCTTGATTGGTCAGGGCAATATTTGATTGGGAAGGAGTAGGGCTCTAACAGTTGGGACAGGGACATCTGGGCTGATGAACCTGAATGCCTTCAAATGCCAGGTCACGCTGAGCCCTCTGAGGCAGCCGAGTGTCCTTTGCTTTCCCACTTGAGGCTAGAGCTCCCCATGCTTGAAGAGGATGCAGAGGCTTCTACCTTGCAAGAAGCCAAGCATCATGTAACATCCTGCCCCTTACCCTCAAGCTCTACTCCCCCTCCCCTTCTGGCAACCCAACAGAACCCACCTGCTAAGGGAAGGAGTCACTTCAGGGCTGGGCCAGGCTACATCAGCAGGAGCCAGGTGTTAAGCTTCATTTCTCTCCTGCGTCACTGGCAGTCCCTCTGCCTCTAGTCTCTACTCTGCCGGTCCACCTTCCATGTTGCCAACAGAGGAATCTTTCTAAAACACATCTCATCCCGTCTCTGCCATGCTTAGAACTCTTCAGCAGCTCTTCATTGCCTCTGGATGAAGTCCACATTTTGGGGCTCAGTGTTGCTTCATCTCTTACCTCCTCTTTTATGTATTTTTCTTTTTGTACCTGCCATGAAGGCTACCACCTCTGAGCCTTTGGCTTTGCTGTTTCCTTTGCCTGGAAACTCTCTCCTTTTCCTCACGTCACCAGGCACCTTCCTGTCCCCCGTCAAGTGCCATTGGATCACCTCCTTTGGAAGACACTGTGTTTGCCTCCCAGCTCCCCTCTTCAGGCCTGGCACCTCTGTCCTCAGCTACTGAGAACACTGGCTCTGAGAGCTTACAGCTGTTTCCTTCCATGGGAACGCTTCTCAGTTACAGAAGGCACCTTGCCTAAAGTTATGCCCCCTGCCAGGGCCAGCCCCCAGCCAATGCTGACTGAGGAGGGGGGTAAAAAGATGCAACCACCGTTGCTGGTCAATTGCTAGCTTCTGTACTTATTTATAGGTTTATTGCTCCAGAGCACTCCTCTGCTTCTTCCACCCCCATAAACCTCTTGCAACATTATTTCTAAGTCTGTTCCCAGAGAACCCAATCTAAAATACCTCTTAGGGTAATCTGAGATCCTCTTTCTCTGGGCTCCTTTAGGACCATGCATATACTTCTGATACTGTGTGTTTTTCACTTACCCATTGCTGTGTAACAAACCAACCCAGGACTTAGTGGCTACAAATAATAATTGACTTTTTTCCTCATGACTGGCCTCGACTGGGCAGTTCAGCTCCATCTGGTGAAGTTTAGGTCACTTGTGTGGCTGCACTCAGCTGGGAGCCCCACTTATCCTCCAGGGCCTCTCTCCTTCTGGCCTCTAATCATTTAGTAGTCTAGCTTTGGCTTCCTTATAATATGGCAGCTGGACTTCAAGGGGGGAAGACCTGGAAGTGACCATTCCTCTTAAGACCTGGGTTTGGAAGGCTGAGAACCTCATTTCTGCTGCATTCTACTGGTCAAAGCAAGTCACCACCAGGCTGGCCTGATTCAAGGGGAAGGGAAATAGTTTCCACCTGTTGATGGGAAGAGCATCATTTGTGTCTAGGGATGAAAGGGAATAGTCAATGACCATATTTGGAAACTATCAACCACAACATATAACAGTCATTATGCTGGGAGCTCCTTGAGGGCAGGGATTCACTATTCCTAGCCGGGGCACTTCCAGGAGATGTCAGAGATTTTTGGTGACAGAGTGAGCTCCCTCAGGCTGTGTTTGGTCCCCATAGAGCCTGGGGAAGGGGTAGAGAGGTAGTCGAGCCAAACCTTAGGCTGTCAGCTGCCTCTATTGGAACATCTCTTTAATTTCCAAGAGAGCAGATCCAAATGTGTCTGGGAGTCTATTTCTGGGCACAGACTCTGCCCCCTGGGGCACGAGTGGGGCACATTTTATTCATCCACATAGTTGCACAGGGCCCAGGATCCAAACACAGACTTAATAATTAAGGCTCGTCTCTCCTCTTTCTTGTCATTGTACGTTTACAGCATGTGGAAGTCATTAGTGTTGTTTGTCAAATATTTCGGCTACGTACCTGCTGAACACATGGAAGGATTGTACTTCTTGGCCCTCTTGTGGTTGGGTGCAGACTGGTGATTAATTTTGGCCCATGGGTTGTGAGTGGAAGTGACTCATGCCATGTCTGGGCATTTAATTGCTGTGTGGAGCTCTCTCCAGAGTTCTTTCCTTCTGCCTCGGTGACTGGCAATGTTGGAATTGGTGTCCGCTCCCTTCAGTCGGGTAAGGAGCCATGAGCAGAGCCCCAGCTGACCCATGATGTGCAAGAGTAAGAAATCGTCTTTGTTGTGTGAAGCCACTACCATGAAGGGGTTGTTTGTCACGGTAGCATGACCTTGTAGCCTGACTGATACAGGGTCCTGGCTTGACCCAAGCTAGCTGAGCTCATCTTAGATCTACCTTATTTCAGGTAGATCTGGAGTGAGATGGGGGCAGGGCTCTTTGGAAAGAACTCACTGTCAGGGAAAGAGGAATAGTTGTTGGAGCGGAGATCCTAAACACAGGCCACCTAACATAAGAAACGAATTCTAATGAATTCTAAGGAATGTGTTAGAGTTATAAAGGCTTCATATTAAAATTGAATGGAATAAATATTCAGGAAAGTGGGAGCATTTTAAAGATTCCTACCCCTTTCTCCTCTCCATATATATATTCTCCCTCTCCCCCCACCCCATCCCATCACCTCATTCACTGCTAAGTCTTTGAATAGTCGTCTTCAAGGCAGAGTGATTTGAATGCCCAGACATTTGCATATGGGCTTTCCTTCTGTGGCTTTCTTTATTCTAGTTCAATGTCTCTCTAACTTTGGTGTGCCTAAAAATTCTTGTTCATCGTTCTGTAAACAAACCCATAGATGCTGGACTTTATGAGTGGTTTAAGAGTTTTTCAAAGGGACTTTTGACTACGCAATTCTTATCTTATGCACAGACTTCAAAATCTAACCCCTATGTAAGATGAGATTCCGTTGTGCAAAACCAAAAGAACCTTGCAAATTTCATGAGATGCTGAGAGCACAAGATGTCAGCAACAGCTGCTCTCAGCCCATCATCCACCCATCACCCAAATCCTGTTGATTTTTACACCCATGGTCTAAGCCTCCATCGGCTTGTGCCTGGGAAGGGTTCCTCACTTGTATTTTTGCTTCTCCTCTTGCCGCTTCCGGTCCATTATCTACAGTGCAGCCAAAGTGATCTCTTCCAAACACCAAATTCCTCCTTCACTGGCCTCCTATAAGTCTTCCCCAAATCTTGAATGAGGTCTTAAGGCCCACAGGACCTGGCCCTTGCCTGCCTCTCCAGCCTCATTTCATGGCAACCTCCCCCTTGGCCTCTGTGATCCCTCCATGCTGGCCTTTCACTTCCACCAACACTTTCATCTCTCTCTCCCCCCATCACAGAACCTTGGCACCTGCTCTACCATCTGCTTGAAATGTTCTTCCTCCACCCTCTCTTTTTTGTCTGGTTCACTCCCGCTCGTGTTTCAGATGTCAGTTCAAGTGTTATGTCTTCAGAGAAGCATTTTTTAAATTGAAGTATAGTTAATTTACAATGTTGTGTTAGTGTCTGGTATACAGTAAAGTGATTCAGTTATACATATATATTTTTTTCATATTCTTTTCCATTAAGGTTTATTACAGGATACTGAATACAGTTCCCTGTGCTATACGGTAGGACCTTGTTATTTATCCATTCTATATATAATAGTTTGCATCTGCTAATCCCAAACTCTCAATCCAACGCTCCCCCATCCCCACCATCCCCCTGGCAACCATAAATCTGTTTTTTATGTCTGTGAGTCTGTTTCTTTTTCGTAAATAAGTTCATTTGTGTCATATATTAGATTCCACATATAAGTGATATCATATGGTATTTGTCTTTCACTTACTTTGCTTAGCATGATAATCTCTAGATCCATCCATGTAGCTGCAAATAGCATCATTTCATTCTTTTTTTATGGCTGAGTAGTATTCCATTGTATATATGTATACCACATCTTCTTCTTTTTTATTTTTAAACATCTTTATTGGAGTATAATTGCTTTACAATGGTGTGTTAGTTTCTGCTTTATAACAAAGTGAATCAGTTATACATATACATATGTTCCCATATCTCCTCCCTCTTGCATCTCCCTCCCTCCCACCCTCCCTATCCCACCCCTCTAGGTTGTCACAAAGCACCAAGCTGATCTCCCTGTGCTATGCGGCTGCTTCCCACTAGCTATCTATTTTACGTTTGGTAGTGTATATATGTCCATGCCACTCTCTCACTTTGTCACAGCTCACCCTTCCCCCTCCCCATATCCTCAAGTCCATTCTCTAGTAGGTCTGTGTCTTTATTCCCGTCTTGACCCTAGGTTCTTCATGACCTTTTTTTTTTTTCCTTAGGTTCCATATATATGTGTTAGCATACGGTATTTGTTTTTCTCTTTCTGACTTCACTCTGTATGACAGACTCTAGGTCCATCCACCTCACTACAAATATCTCAATTTCGTTTCGTTTTATGGCTGAGTAATGTTCCATGGTATATATGTGCCACATCTTCTTTATCCATTCATCTGTTGATGGACACATAGTTTGCTTCCATGTCCTGGCTATTGTAAATAGAGCTGCAATGAACATTGTGGTACATGACTCTTTTTTTTTTTCTGTACTCGGGCCTCTCACTGCTGTGGCCTCTTCCATTGCAGAGCACAGGCTCCGGACGCGCAGGCTCAGCGGCCATGGCGCACGGGCCCAGCCGCTCCGCGGCATGTGGGATCTTTCCGGACCGGGGCACGAACCCGCGTCCCCTGCATCGGCAGGCGGCCTCTCAACCACTGCGCCACCAGGGAAGCCCTACATGACTCTTTTTGAATTATGGTTTTCTCTGGGTATATGCCCAGTAGTGGGATTGCTGGATCATATGGTAGTTCTATTTTTAGTTTTTTAAGGAACCTCCACACTGTTCTCCATAGTGGCTGTATCAATTTACATTCCCACCAACAGTGCAAGAGGTTTCCCTTTTCTCCACACCCTCTCCAACATTTATTGTTTGTAGATATTTTGATGATGGCCATTCTGACAGGTGTGAGATGATACCTCATTATAGTTTCGATTTGCATTTCTCAGAGAAGCAGTTAAATCAATTCATTCTTTATTTGCTCTCATACAGTGGTTTGCTTTCCTTCAGAATATTTATGTCAGTTTATCATTATACACTAATTTATTTGATTATGTGATACCAAATTGCTTCTTCCACTAGAATGTAAGCTCTAGGAGAGCAGGGGCTCTGACTTCCTTGTTACGCTTTTATCCCAGACCATGCAATAGATATTTGGTGCGTGAATGATTGAATGGTGCTGATAGTGGTGCAGTGATAGCCACAGTGGCAGTGACATTGATGCCAGTGATGGCACATCCATTTCTTGCTCTTTTGGGCTATGGTTTGCTGTCATTCTTGTGTGGCCTGAGAAATAGGAGTTAACCTCCAGGTGCCAAAACCAAGACCCAGCAAGTTGACAAGACTAAGGGTCAATGGGTGGCCGAGTCAAGGCCAGAATCAATCTTCGAGATTCCAGGTATTGAATACTTTCTCAGACAGGCTACTACTTCTTGGCCTTGACTCTGACAAAACAGAATATGTCTTCTGAAGTCTCCAGGGTGGATAATTTGTGGGATACAGATAGCACAGTCGCATCTTTTACAAACGGTCCTCTTATCTCTCCTCCTCTTTCTTCCTTTTCCGTTTTCTCTCTTTTTTTTTTTTTTTTTTTTGCGGTACGCAGGCCTCTCACTGTTGCGGCCTCTCCCATTGTGGAGCACAGGCTCTGGACGCGCAGGCTCAGCGGCCATGGCTCACGGGCCCAGCTGCTCCGCGGCATGTGAGAACTTCCCGGACCGGGGCATGAACCCGTGTCCCCTGCATCGGCAGGCGGACTCTCAACCACTGCGCCACCAGGGAAGCCCTCCATTTTCTCTTCTTACTTCTCTTCCTTTTCCTTTGATTCAAAAATCTTATTATTATTATTATTTTTGGGAAAGGATGAGCATGGGTAAGAGTTTTTGAAATGTTGGTGAGAGAATAAAAGAAACTGGGCTGAGCACAGCCTCGCCCAAACTGCGGGGCTGTTGAGGACCCAAGTGTGGTATGAAGGCTGGAAGTTCAAACTTTGGGAAATATATTAATGTTGGATAATTGTTTAATGGTCTTTTGGGGGCTTTAGGGCCTGATCATATCTTTGTGGGTGGGGGCTGAGATTTCTCTGGGAAGGGACTGGCATTCCCAATTTCAATCATCCTGGGAGAAGGTTAATCCTGAAGAATGAGGGGTTATGAGATAGAATTTAGATGTAAGGGAAATTTTTCCTCCTACTTCTTGAAGTCAGTCAAGAAGTGACTTCTTGACTTCAGTCAAAACTGACTTCTTGGGTCAGTTTGTCCTGGGTTCTAAGGCATGGAGGTAACTAGAGCATTATATTAGTTAAGGTAAAGCCAACTGCTGTAAGAGGAAACCCTTAGCATCTCAATATTTTAACAGAATCAAAATTATTTCTTGATTCCAAAATAGATGTTCCCAATCACTGGTGACTTTCTTCCAAGTGGCAATTAGGGACTCCCTTAATTCTGTTTTGTGACTCCAGTATCCTTAACATGTGACTCCCACGGTTATCATAGAAATATTAATAGAAAAACTAACTGGGGTCCGATTTCAGCATAGCTTGAGCGGGGGAATTCAGATCCTGCTCCTGATGGAAACAGCTTTTTTACCCGAAGAGCAGCATGAACTGTCAGTATGTACCCGTAGGACCCAGGGTTATACACACAGAGGTGGATCCTGAGGTTTTGGGCTGGGGTGGCGGTGGGTGGGAATAATAAGTCTAGACTGGGGAATGTTTACTGGTAAAGGAACACTTTCCTGGGAGTTAGGATTTAACGTCTGGCAATGACACTTCGAACCAGTGCTAACATACTTCAGGGATATCTCCATGAAGCTTGGACATAATGGTGGCCTGCAGTAAACTAGGTGGAGATGGTGGAATTGCCTTGGAAGCATATTGAGGAAATGGTCAGAGGATTTAGAGATGTGGCCCAAGACTGTGAGGCCAGCTGACTATGTCCTCTGGTCCAGAGGATATTCCCTTCACTAAAGTAAGAAGGAATGAGCTAGTCAGGGGTATAGAGCATCACTGAGGATCTCAAGGGTGGTCATCTTCTGGAGGTGAAGGTTAATGGTAAGACATACTGCCATGGAACTGGGTTCCCTGATGACAATGGGGTTGATAGTATTATGGAACAGCAAGGACCACATGCCAGCAGATAACTGATAGAGGAAAGGTGGACTTGTTTACCACAAGTAGCAAAGTTGCTAGAGGCCTTGACCCAAAAGGATCTGTGCTGTTAGCTAATAGACCATGTTCCTAGGGGCTAGATAGATGGGCAGCCAACAAGGGTATTGCTTGACTTATGTAACCAAAAAAAAAAAAAAAAGATCAAGAGCAGGTGAACAAAAGACTTATGACAGCTTTTGCAGTAGACATTAATGAATCTTTTCCCATTTTTCAGATCTGAGCCTCTTGTTCAGAATCCACTGATTGAAGGGGGCGCCAGTGGCCATTGAGGAAAGACCCTGCAATATCGCTTTGAGTATATACAATAAATATTTTCCCACTCTTCCTCTAAAGAGACCTTCGGCTACTTTTCAGAGTAACATTGGGAGAAAGGAAGAACATAAGGTCTTTTGAAGATCATTCGATTTAGGGTCTGACCTGAGAACCTAAATGCCACAATGACCCCTGTATTAGAGTTAGGGCATAGCTTACCTCTGGCTCTTTGTTCATTTTCCTGGTTTCTGAATGTAAAATTTGTATAAAATAAGTATACAATATAGTGTATAAGTTCTGAACGTTATGGTCAGAAGCCCAAGTGGAGGCCTTTAAAAGTGCTCTCCAACTCCGCGGCCGAGATGCTAACTTTGAAGCAATTCCAAATCTTAGGTGGCATTGTTGAAATTAGTGCTGCCATCAAAGACGTAAGGGATTCAGGGTTGATTTTCCCCATCAGATTCTTGTTCAATTCATCGGTATGGCCCCTGAAAAATCCAGACTGGTCACGATGGTGACAGTGAGAGCCCCCGTTGTAGCTGCTGCGCTGGAAATGGTATCTTTACTAGAACAGATCAACATAGCCTTTAGCATTTAATATGCAGCATTGGATCTTTGTAATTCACATCAGGAAAAAGGATTAGAAGCAGTTTGTATTCACATGGGAAGGACAACAAAATATATTCACTGTCTTACTCCAAGCCTATGTTAATTTTCTCACTTTCTGTCACGATATCATCGAAAAGGACCTCCATTTTCTTGACATTTCAAAAACGTCAGGCTGATCTACTGTATTGGTGGCATCATTTTCATCAAACCCAATGAATGGGAGGTAGCAAGTACTCTGGATGCCCTAAAAGGAGAAAAGCATGTCAGGAGGGGGAGAAAAGCCCTGCAAAGATTCAGGGCTGGATACACTGGTAAAGCTTTTAGAGGTGTTGCTCCTTGAATATCCTTACACTGAGAAAGAGGACAGTGCTTGGTGGGCCTCTCTGGAGTTTTGAGGCAATGTCTACCACGGTTGGAAGTAGTGTTCTAACCCATTTATTGAGGGGCTTAGGAGGTTGCCAGTTTTGAATGGGTCCTAGATCAAAAGAGGGTTCAGCAGCAAGTCTGGGCTGCAGTGTCATCTGTCCCACTGCTTGGGCCTTGTGACTTGATAATTATGATATTGTCAGAGGCATTCATGTTAGAGTCTGGCAAGAGCTATTAGGAGAATTACGGAGCAAGGCCAGGTCTTCTGTAGCAGAAACGACTTGAAGCTTGAAAACCAGCTCCTGGAATGTTACTGGGCCCTAGCAGAGATCGACTACCTGACCATGGGCCACTAGGGGACTATATGGCCAGAGCTGCCCATCGTGAGCTAGATATTATAAGATCTGTGTCACAAGGTTGGATAGATTCATCAGCAGTCCATTGTATAGGGGAAATGGTACATATGAGTCAGATTTGCACAGGTCAAGGGGGCACCAGTAAGTACACTCACAGGTGCATTATCCTCCCATGTCATCTGTCTTTCTTGAGCCAACACCTTCCCCTTGGCTTTGATCTACCACCTTGTGAAGAGAACTCATGACCAGCTGATGACGGAGAAGGAAAAATCCTGGGTTGGTTCACAGATGGGTCAGCTCAATATGTTGGTGGCCCTAAAGGACAGGGTTGAGAGAATGTCTCTCACTAGGTAGAGCTTCAAGCAGTACCGTTTGGTTGTCAGCTTTTTATGGAGGTCTGAGGTGAGGGTATACATATTCTATTGGGCAGTGGTGAATTGCTTGAGGGCCTAGAAGAAGCCAGATTGAATGATCAGAGATAAGAAGGCTGGGGATAAGGGGTGTGGATGGCCCTACGGGAATGGACACAGAATTTTGTATCCAGTGTATAAAAGGCATCAAACAAGAGGACAAGAGGACTCCTAAAGGGAACGGTACTTCCTTATAGTGTTGTTTGCAGGATGAGTTCTTGGCTCTGGTCACTGGTCAGTGGTGTAGAGGCAGCTGCTCTGGCAGGCAGGTGAATGGGTGTAAACCCAGAGCGTAGCAGAGAGATGCGTCTCCTTAGACTGCCACTCTCAGGACCCCATGCTCACTCTACTTAGAGCACACTGGTGTACTTATAGCCGGCTTCTCACTGGTGTTTCTCTCCTGTGTGCTATTTTCCGAATACCACCTTTTGGCCCTAAGGCTCTGTAACTGAAAGAAAATGTAATTTACTATTTGAAAAAAATCCCTAAATGTTGGATGTTTCTGACATCCAGCCTCCGTCCTCAGTCATGCCACCTGTGCACAAAAGGCCCATGTAAGGAGTAGCATGGTGGTGGGGATGGAGGCTATGCATAGGTCTAACAACGTGGGCTACCTCTCACTAAGGCTGATCTAGCTAATGTAGCTGCTAAATGTATGACCTGTCAGCAGAAGAAACCAACAGCCTCAGAACGCTCAGTGTGATACTGATCCTTGTAGCAAATGACCAGCTACTTGATGACAAGTTCCCCTGCAAGAGGCAGCAATTTGTACTTACTGAGAATGACAAATGCTCTGGATATGGATTTGCCTTCCCTGCCTGCGGTTCCTATTCCAGTACTACTGTCCAAAGGCTTACAGAGTACTTGATTTACTGACCTGGGCTTCCACATAACATCATCTCAGACCAAGGGACCCACTTTATAGCAAAGGAGGTATGACAGTGGACACCTGACGTTGAGATTCATTGGTCCTATTGTATATTGTATCACCTGGAAGATGCTGTCTGATAGAATACTGTAATAGCCCCTTAAAAACTGAGCAAAGTGGTGGCTTGAAAAATAGTACCCTGCAAGGTTAAGATTCTGTTTTTCTAGGATGCAGTATATATATTACACTAATGGCCGTTAAGTCATGTTGTGTTGCAATAGCTAGAATATATGGACTTGAGAACCAAGGGGTGAAAGTGGGATTGGGCTCTCTCACCATCCCTTCCAGGGGCCACCTTGAGGAAACTTATGCTTCCTGTCCTAGAATCTTAAGGCTCTGTGAGACTAGAGGTCCCCTAGTCCAAAAGGGGAAAGAGTAAGGATTCCATTGAACCTAAAACAAAGACTTCCAGCTAGTCATTTTGGATTCTTCATGCTAGTTGACCAGCATACAAAGAAAGGAGCTAGGGTTGCTATTACATAATGGGGGCAATGGGGAATAAGTCTAGAACTTTTCTACTTCCTGTGAACCTACCCCATTCTCTACTTTTCTTATGCTCCTTGGGACTACTTCCTGCACTCAGGTCCATGTCTCAGGGTGTGTTTTGTGGGGAACAGAATAAGACAGTAGGATTTTAAATTTTGTCCTAAGTGCAATGAAAGCCCTTAAAGCATTTTATGCAAAGGTAGTGCATGATCAGATTTGCATTTTAGAGAGTTGACTCTCGTGGCTGTGAGGAGAATGGATTGGAAGGGAAAGAGTGGACAAGGTAGTCTGGTTTGGAGGCAATTCCAATAGTCCAGACAAGAGATAGTGGTGGTCTGGACTCATATGATGGTGGTGGTAGAGATGGAGAGAGGAGTAAATGGATATTTAAGGAACAGAATCAATAAGACAAGAGTTCCGTTGATTGGTTTCAAATCAATTTGTTCAGCGCTTACCCTTAGTGCATGCACACATGTTTGTGCACTCATTGTTCTCTCTAAGGCCAGTCAGTGGCTCTAAGACACGCCCAGCTTGTATTCCTTGTTAGTAGCTATCTTCTGGGAGGAAAAGGCTGTAAATGTGAATCAAAGACCTTGATCATTGAATATTGAAGCAATGTGATGCTCAAGAGCACTGCGGCGGGACCTTCCTAGTTTAGCCTGACAGAGAGAGACTGTTCTCTTCAGCAGAGCAAAGCCTCTGGGCTCCAGCTCTGTTTGAGCCACTCTTAAGGGCACCCCTGCAAGTCTCTTGAGTCCCAAGGCTCTGGTGTGTAGCTGATAAGCGCTGCAAAGAGCAGGAGTCAGGACTGATTTACGGAACATGGTGGCAGCCCTTACGGTTCCAGAAAATACTTGGTAGGGGAGATACAAGGAAGTAGAGCGGAAGATAACTCTTTTTTTTTTTTTTTTTTTTTTGCGGTACGCGGGCCTCTCACTGTTGTGGACTCTCCCGTTGCAGAACACAGGCTCCGGACGCGCAGGCCCAGTGGCCACGGCTCATGGGCCCAGCCGCTCTGTGGCATGCGGGATCCTCTCGGACCGGGGCACGAACCCACATCCCCTGCACCAGCAGGCGGACTCTCAACCACTGCACCTCCAGGGAAGCCCGGAAGGTAACTCTTTGAAAGACTGGATTTCTTGCCATCAAGAAATGGGGGGCTTCAAGTGGTCAAAGTAATGTGACTGTATATGGACTCAGGGGCAGTCAGGGTATGCTGGGCCAGGTGAGAGGTGGAGCAGAGTCTGATGATTCCTAGGTTTCTGGCCTGGGTAACTGGTTGGTGAGGTATTGAATTCAGTTTTAGATATGCTGAGGAACACCAAAATAGTAATGTTGAGCAGTCTGTTGAATATATTTGTATTTCTAGTGTCTAAAATAATGCCTGACATGTTAGGAACTCAATAAATATTTGTTCAAACAAACACATTAGTTAAGTTTTTCTCCCCAAATTCCCCCAGCAACACCCAACCTCAGTGATAGGCCAGTTGTTGTTACTTTCAGTTTGGGATAATTTAGTCTAAGTGAGGGACTAGTTAGCTAAAGTCCAAGACCTCTTACTGATGGAGCATGGCTTTGGACAGTCTCCACTAAGCACTTGACTCACTGAAGCTTTATTTGGATAGTCAAGGCCGTGAAGACCTAGGAATGGGAAATGAAGACCCACATGCATCCTAAGACCCAGCTTTTCTGAATGAGACGGTGACTGTGGGATGAAGGTGGGGTAAAGAAGGCAACTTTCTCCTTCTGGATCAGGATCTACTGTATCCTGATTATAGAAGTTATAAGTTAGGCTTTGGAGTTGGATAACTTGAGTTCAAGTCTTCATCCCACCATTTCCTAGCTTTGTGACCTTGGGCAAGTTATTTAACCTCCAAGCCTTATTTTCCATACTTGTAACATGGAGATATTCATGTCATCTTCCTTATAGTGTTGTGAAAATTAAATGTGATAAAAAGTATATCGGTTCAATGTGTGGCATACAAAAAGCATCCAATAAATGCTATTAATAATAATTCAACAATCAATAATACTACTAATCATTTTTATCTGTATTGCAATAGCATACATTCCTTATATTCTTACTTGTGAGTAAGGTGTCGTTATTACTCCCATTTTATACTTGGGAAAGAGGACATTGGAGAGGTGAAATGACTTTGCTCAGCCAAGAGTACGGTGAGGCTAAGTCAACTCATCAAGTCTTCTGACCCCAGAATCCGTGTCTCCTGTGACTCATTTCATGGAAGACTTAGGCATAGTTGTGTGAGTCCATCCAGCCCATTCCAGCAGCAATGCCAAAAGGTGAGACTCAATTTCTAGGAGGCAGGACGTACTGGACAATTCAGCCAGGGATGCATATATGTGTGCGCATGTGTGTGTGTGTTGGAGGGTGAGGGTAAAATGGTGAGACATCTCCCCCAAATCTCCAAGTCCCTAGGAATCCCCAATTCATAGATGGCATATTTCTATTCTGTTCTTTCAATACCCTTCTGAGACCTCCTACCTTCATCTGTCTTTTGAAAAGCTCTGTTCAACGAAGCTGAGTTCAAATGAAAGAAAAAAATCCTTTCTGTGTGGGTCTCTGTATCCCACTGTCCAACCTGAGTCAACTGAACAACTCAGGATCTGGGGGAAATCTGAGATCAGCATAGCTAGATTTTAGTTTGGATTCTGGTACTCTAGGACTCTGAATAATTCCTTTTCTCTCTCTGGGCCTCCATTTCTCTGTCAGCACCAGATGGGGACACTCCGTCGTTCAATGTTGCACCCACATCTCCTACTTCTGGGGGAAGGAGGGAAGGATGGGGCGGTGGCATCAATCTCCTTCCTGGGATGGCTCCTCTGAGCTCTATATTTCTTCCCTGTAGTGACCAGGGAATTTTCCCCTATTGATTGCTTTCTGTAATCGAGCTTAACAAATAGAACTTCCCTCAAATGATTCTTCCAACTAAACTGATAGAAAGTTAACCTTGTTATATTTATTGACAGAACATTGAAATAAATATTATAGGTCTAGAGGGAATGTTTCAGCCCATTGATTTTTTTAAGGAAATAATAAATGGAGCCTATTCCCTTTGGCATATTATGCTGGGAATAATCTGAAAAAATGCTTAGCTTGTTCAACACAGAGCTTAGAAACCCTCCTTTCACTCCCTATGGAGCCAGGGCCCTTTGCATAAATCTGCTCTGGCCCAGACAATCAATTTTTAATTTTAATTATTTTCAAAACTCGTTTATTATTTGCTTGTTCTGAGTTGGAAGCTTTACTTTCTTGGTGAGTTTATAGCCACGAGTGGTCAGACCTCTGGTCTGGGTCTGGAGGCATGACATTTCTTAGTTCTACACACCAGAGAGGAAAACTCACCATCCCTTTTCCCAGGGTTCCTTGTTTGAGAATAGGGGTCTGCAAATGGGGCCCGCTACTTATTTTTGTAAATAAAGTTTTATCGGAAAACATTCACTCTCATTGGTTTGCATGTTGTCTGGGGCTGTTTTCCATCACAATGGTAGAGTTCAGTAGTTGTAACAGAGACCAGATCGTCCACAAAACCTCAATTATTTACTGTCTGGTCCTTTACAGAAAAAGGTGGCCTATGCCTGTTCTAGATTCCCGTCTTTCCTGCCCTTCTAGATGAGACCAGCATGCTTCACCCACTCACTTGGGGGTTTCTCCTCAACCAAGTGGCTACCATAGTGATGACGTTAGCTAATGCAATACAGTGCTTTCTATGTCCCCAGCACTAACCTAAGGACTTTATATATATTATTCTTCATTTCATCCTCACAACAACCCTAGGACGTAGGACAACTATTAACCCTCTTTTAAAAATGAGGGGACTTCCCTGGTGGTGCAGTGGTTAAGAATCCGCCTGCCAATGCAGGGGACATGGATTTGAGCCCTGGTCTGGGAAGATCCCACATGCCGCGGAGCAACTAAGCCTGTGCACCACAACTACTGAGCCTGCGCTCTAGAGCCCATGAGCCACAACGACTGAGCCCTCATGCCACAACTACTGAAGCCCGCGCTCATAGAGTGCGTGCTCCACAATAAGAGAAACCACTGCAATGAGAAGCTCGCACACCACAACGAAGAGTAGCCCCTGCTCGCCGCAACTAGAGAAAGCCCGCGCGCAGCAACGAAGACCCAACACAGCCAAAAATAAAAAAATTAATTTATATAAAAAAATAAGAGGAAACAAGACACAGAAAAGTTCAGTAACTTACCCAAGGTCACACAGGTAGAAAATAGCAGAGCTGGAATTTAAATCCAGGTAGATTGGCTTGAGAGAGAGCGTCAGAGGTGGTGCATGCTCAGAGAAGGTCTAGGTTAATGTCCCTAAAGTACAGATGGGGAACTGAGCCCTGAAAAGATGTCACATAGTCGATAATAAAGCTAGAGGTAAAATCCGGATAACAGTTCCAGTGTCTTTTTGTAGTTATTATTGCATTGTTCTGCTCAACTTCTGTTTATCAAAGCCAGGCAGGGGAATTCAAAGGCCCTTAAAGCAGACTTCACCCTCTACCCCTCCAAGACTTTTAGGGTTATATTATCCATGACACTCATTACTTCTTTCTCACTGTCATCTGTTCCTTTTACTCTCCCATGTTGGAGGAGGAATTTGGTACCTGGCTCAAGGGTTTCTTTTCTTGGGCAGTTTCAACATTCATTCATACCAAAGATATTGCTGAGTACCTAGAACACACTGCCTTCAGTGATTTGCATGGTCATTAGCAGCCCCGTGGGAGAGAATTTAAACCACGTTATAGACTCACATATAATTACAGGTTTGGGCTATGTACAGGCCCGTCTTTTCCAATGAAAAATCATTCTTTGACCCTTTGCCCCCCTGGGCTATTACCACATCTTTGACTTTCCATTCAAAGCCAGATTGATTGGAGGAACTTCTACTCCATCACTGTCTCCATGAACTTCCCTCTCATTCACTCCTCAACCCCCTCCAATCTGGTGTCCATCCAGAGCCCGCCACTGAAACTGCTCTAAGGAGGCCTCTAGTGATCCCCAAATTGCAAGGGCAACACCTTCCAGTCTGTATCTTCAGGATCTTTCTTGCCTTTGAAACTATTGACTGCTCTCTTCTCCTTGAAATGTTTCTCCCTAACAACACTCTCCTGGCTCTTCTCCTGTCTCTCCAGACACTCCTTAGGATCCTTTTCTGCTTCTGCTTTGTCTGCCCTGTTACATTTTCTTTTTTAATTTTAAAATTTTATTTAATTTATTTTTTTATACAGCAGGTCCTTATTAGTCATCAATTTTATACACATCAGTGTATACATGTCAATCCCAATCGCCCAATTCATCACACCCCCACCCCCACCCCCCTGCCGCTTTCCCCCCTTGGTGTCCATAGGTTTCTTCTCTACATCTGTGTCTCAATTTCTGCCCTGCAAAGCGGTTCATCTGTACGATTTTTCTAGGTTCCACATATATGTGTTAATATATGATATTTGTTTTTCTCATTCTGACTTACTTCACTCTGTAGGACAGTCTCTAGATCCATCCACGTCTCTACAACTGACCCAATTTCATTCCTTTTTATGGCTGAGTAATATTCCATTGTATATATGTACCACATCTTCTTTATCCATTCATCTGTCGATGGGCATTTAGGTTGCTTCCATGACCTGGCTATTGTAAATAGTGCTGCAATGAACATTGGGGTGCATGTGTCTTTTCAAATTATGGTTTTCTCTGCGAATATGTCCAGTAGTGGGATTGCTGGATCATATGGTAATTCTATTTTTAGTTTTTTAAGGAACCTCCATACTGTTCTCCATAGTGGCTGTATCAATTTACATTCCCACCAACACTGTAAGAGGTTTCCCTTTTCTCCACACCCTCTCCAGCATTTGTTGTGTGTAGATTTTCTGATGATGTCCATTCTAACTGGTGTGAGGTGATAACCTCGTAGTTTTGATATGATGTTGAGCAGTTTTTCATGTGTTTCTTGGCCATCTGTATGTCTTCTTTTTTTTTTTGCGGTACACGGCCCTCTCACTATTGTGGCTTCTCCCGTTGCAGAGCACAGGCTCTGGACTCGCAGGCTCAGCGGCCATGGCTCACAGGCCCAGCCACTCCGTGGCATGTGGGATCTTCCCGGACCGGGGCATGAACCCGTGTCCCCTGCATCGGCAGGCGGACTCTCAACCACTGTACCACCAGGGAAGCCCCTCATCTGTATGTCTTCTTTAGAGAAATGTCTATTTAGGTCTTCTGCCCATTTTTGGATTGGGTTGTTTGTTTTTTTAATATTGAGCTGCATGAGCTGTTTATATATTTTGGAGATTAATCCTTTGTCCGTTGATTCGTTTGCAACTATTTTCTCGTATTCTGAGGGTTGTCTTTTCATCTTGTTTATGATTTCCTTTGCTGTGAAAAAACTTTGAAGTTTCATTAGGTCCCATTTGTTTATTTTTGTTTTTATTTCCATTACTGTAGGAGGTGGATCAAAAGGATCTTGCTGTGGTTTATGTCAGAGAGTGTTCTGCCTATGTTTTCCTCTAAGAGTTTTATAGTGTCTCGTCTTACATTTAGGTCTCAAATCCATTTTGAGTTTATTTTTGTGTATGGTGTTAAGGAGTGTTCTAATTTCATTCTTTTACATGTAGCTGTCCAGTTTTCCCAGCACCACTTATTGAAAAGACTGTCTTTTCTCCATTGTATATCCTTGCCTCCTTTGTCAAAGATTAGTTGACCATAGGTGCATGGATTTATCTCTGGGCTTTCTATCTTGTTCCATTGATCTATGTTTCTGTTTTTGTGCCAGTACCATACTGTCTTGATTACTATAGCTTTGTAGTATAGTCTGAAGTCAGGGAGTCTGATTCCTCCAGCTCCCTTTTTTCCCCTCAAGACTGCTCTGGCTATTCTGGGTCTTTTGTGTCTCCATACAAATTTTAAGATTTTTTTTTTCTAGTTCTGTAAAAAATGCCATTGGTAACTTGATAGGGATTGCATTGAATCTTTAGATTGCTTTGGGTAGTATAGTCATTTTCACAATATTGATTCTTCCAATCCAAGAACATGGTATATCTCTCCATCTGTTGGTATCATCTTTAATTTCTTTCATCAGTGTCTTATAGTTTTCTGCATACAGGTCTTTTTTCTCCCTAGGTAGGTTTATTCCTAGGTGTTTTATTCTTTTTGTTGCAATGGTAAATGGGAGTGTTTCCTTAATGTCTCTTTCAAATTTTTCATCATTAATGTATAGGAATGCAAGAGATTTCTGTGCATTAATTTTGTATCCTGCAACTTTACCAAGTTCATTGATTAGCTCTAGTAGTTTTCCGGTGGTATCTTTAGGATTTTCTATGTATAGTATCATGTCATCTGCAAACAGTGACAGTTTTACTTCTTCTTTTCCAGTTTGGATTCCTTTTATTTCTTTTTCTTCTCTGATTTCCGTGGCTAGGACTTCCAAAACTATGTTGAATAATAGTGGTGAGAGTGGACATCCTTGTCTTGTTTCTGATTTTAGAGGAAATGCTTTCAGTTTTTCACGATTGAGAATGATGTTTGCTGTGGGTTTGTTATATATGGCCTTTATTATGTTGAGGTAGGTTCCCTCTATGCCCACTTTCTGGAGAGTTTTTTTTTTTTTTTTTTTGCGGTATGTGGGCCTCTCACTGTTGTGGCCTTTCCCATTGCGGAGCACAGGCTCCGGACGTGCAGGCTCAGCGGCCATGGCTCACGGGCCCAGCCACTCTGCGGCATGTGGGATCCTCCCGGACCAGGGCACGAACCCGTGTCCCCTGCATCGGCAGGCGGACTCTCAACCACTGCGCCACCAGGGAAGCCTGTCCTGTTACATTTTGAATTGCCTGGGGTTGCATCCTCGGTCCTCCTCTTATTGAACTCAAGGTTGGACCACAGCTCTGATGACCTACCACTTACCTACCATCCATGTCTTCCCCAAATCTCAGCCAGCTGCCCAAATCTCCTTTCATTTCTCCAAAATGTGTGTACAACGGGCCATCAACTGGAAGTCAGCTTCCCAATGTTGAAATCATTATGGTCTCCTCCAAACCTGCTCCTCCCCATAAATTACCAATATTGATGAAGTATTTCACCACCTACTAAGCTGTTGGAGCCCAAGGCTTCTGTTGTCTCATCTCTTATTTAGAATTGGCCTTGTTGATTGTGATTCTTAAATACCTCTCACATTTATTCTCTCCATTTCACTCTCAATGCCCTTAGTTTATGCCCCTATCATCTCTCCCTTGGTTAATTAACTAGTTAATTAATTCAACAGCAATTATTGCATATTACTGTGTGCTGCTCACTGGGGGAAAAGGGATCAAACAAGGCAGACACTTAGTTCTCATGGACAAAGATTCTTAGTAGGGGGAGACCCTAAATATATAGACAAGAAAGCACATACTTAAAAGAGATAAATTTCAAATAATGTTAGTCCTGCCAGGAAAATAAAACTGAGTGAAATGACCACGGGTGAACTCCTTTAGATGGGGGATTCAGGAAGGGCTCCCCTAGGAGGTGACTTTTTAGCTGAGACCTGGGTGAATGTTCCAAGCAGAGGGAGTCCCTGGGATGGTGATAAGCCTGGCTGCGTTCAAGGGACAAAAAAAGGCTGGAGGGTAATGAATTTGGGGAAGACTAATAGGAAATGCATTTCAAAACGTAGGTGAAGGCCACAGCATACTGGGCCTTACAGGTCATGGCAGAGAATTTATTCTAAGGGTTATGAGAAGTCTTGGGGGAGGGTTTTAAGCAAATGAGATCTGATTTACAGTTTAGAAAACTCACTCTTGTTGCTGTGTTGAGAATGGGTGGCGTGAGGTCAAATGTGGAGACTGGGGGATGGTTAGGAGGTCATTGCAATAGTGTGTCTGGGATGAGGGTGGTAGAAATGGACCAGAAGAGATGCAGTCAAGACTTGTTTTGGAGGCAGAGCCATCGGACTTGCTGATGGATTGCATGTGGTGGTGGGGGGGGGGAGGAGAGAGAGAGGAATCAAGCATATCTCCTCAAGATGTCCCCCCTGACCTCTCTGTGCCTACATCACAGAGAAAAGAGAGGCCCATGGGCAAGAATTCTAACCCCTCTGCTCTGACAAGGCTGGCTCAGAGAAGGGCAGAGGGTCAAACTTGTCTTGTGTGGAGGCAGCCTAACGTGGGGTTGAGCCAACTGGGTGAACCCTGATCATGAGCTGAGCCACGAGGAGGGGGCTGAACCCAGGCAGGCTCAGTCTCCCACCCCCAACTGCGTTTTGTCCTGAGAGCAATCAGGCCAAAGAGCCATTGGCCCTCATCCCTGTTGCCCTGTCTTATCCAGGCAGGTCATGGGCGATGTTCTTCACACGGCCTTGAAGGCTGAGGAGGCCTGTGGTACCCAGTGGACTGTGGTTTACATCTCAATGTGGCAGAATGGGAGGCCTGGCCTGAAATGGCTCCTTTTTGAACTTTGGAGACTCTGGGTATCAGAATTCCCCTCTTTGGCCTGTGGGGAGGACAGACTTGTGCCTCTGGAGGTTAAAGGAGAAAAGAGGAGCTTGGGTTTAGTTTCACAGAAGCAGGCGAGTCCTTCATGGGGGAAAGTGGGGACGAAAGGAGGAGGACAGTTTTCTAGAATCTTCTAAAAATGACTTTTCCCGACTATGACTGATATGATAACACTGAAACTGACTCAACAGGAGGACATCACCTTTTAGTAACCCCCCTATCCAGCCATCTTTCCACCTCTAATGACCAACCTTGTGAACAGAGACTGAAAATAGTGATGTCTTCAGGGACCAGGCAGGTAATAAGTGAAGTGGGCTTTGTGGGGACTCTGGGGAGTTTATATTCTATACAAAGTGTGAGAGTAGGGGGCAGCCAGGTGGGGTGGCCGCTGCTGGGAACCAACAGATTGTTGACATGTAGGAAGTGGAAACTGGTGTTGTTGGATCTTCTGAGTTTTCAATAAAAGTCAAAAGTCTGAAACTTTATGTGTAATCTCCTGAATTTTATTTTTAAAATTTTATTTATTTTTGACTGCTTTGGGTATTTCTTGCTGTGTGTGGGCTTTCCCTAGCTGTGGTGAGTGTGGCTATTCCCCCTGCAGTGTGTGGGCTTCTCATCGTGGTGGCTTCTCTTGTTGCGGAGCACGGGCTCTAGGCACACGGGCTTCAGTAGTTGCAGCATGTGGCCTCAGTAGTTGCGTCATGCAGGCCCTAGAGTGCGCGGGCTTCAGTAGCTGCAGCGCACGGGCTTAGTTGCTCCATGGCATGTGGGATCTTCCCAGACCAGGGATCGAACCCGCATCCCCTGAATTGGCAGGCAGCTTCCCAACCACTGCACCACCAGGGAAGTCCTCTGAATTTTAAATGTTGGCAACTAATCAACTGAAAATAAAATATTACCAGTGTGGGCCAAACAAGGCTGCAGGAGGAGGTTGGTCTGCAGGCGGTCAGTTAGTGATGCCTGATACAGAATCACAGAGGGACTGGAGGCATACTTGGGTCTAACAATAGCCAAGTGCTAATACTGGATGCAAGTGAAAAGCACTAGGAAACACCTACAGTTTAATATCCACGTGTCTCCAGCTGACCGGGGCAATTTCACTATTTATACCGTAAAAGATGGAAATGCTTATGAATTTTGATTTGAACTAAATACTGAACAACACCCAGTGTCTCTGTTAACATTGGTTCATCCATTGATTATTGAACACAAATTGTGTTATTTCTATTCTCATAGATATAAATGTTTGTTGTTCATTCATTCATTCATTCAACAAGTTCCTATGGTTATGGTGTAAGACACAACCTAGGCTTTGTGTCATGTTAAAAATGGCCTATCATACCAGGCAGGATGAAATAAGTGATATAAAAGATACGAGCAAAGGGCTGTAGAAGAGAAGCAGAAAGACAATAGTGATTACCTTTAGGGCACCTGGGGAACGCTTCAGCAAGGAGGTGACATTGGACCTGAAAGATGAGTGAGTGGAGTGGGGATGAAGTCGATTTCAGTTTGCATTCTTGTGTGTGAGCATCAGAATTAACTCGGCATACCTAATCAACAAGAGGCTGGGGGACCAGGCCTGGGAAAGGCAGGAATTGAGGAGGCTCTGGAAGCCTGGGATTCAGAAAGCAGGAAGCTGAGAAACTGGTCCTCAGCAGGAGCAGATGGGAGAGGATACAGCTGCCAGGGCCATGGCTGTTTCTGCCGCTGTTGAAATTAACCTCCAGTGGCCCTGTGATCCTTGAGGCACTTGCTCAAGATTCGGGGTCCTGGGAGACAGTGACTGGTCGACTTTAGATCATGTTGTCCTCTCAGTCCGTCAAACAGATGAGGGAGATGACTCTCCTTAGGTGCAACGTTGGTGATAAGTGGCGGGTGGCGGACATGGGGAATTAGTTCCTGCCATGACTCTGTGCAATGATGACTATTTCTAACCCATGCTCACCGGGAGAGGACACCCCCAAATTCTCCAGACTGAGCAGTTCTGTGATGGGGCAGTGCAGGGTCTCAGGAGGACTCCAGGTTCTGCCAGGTGAGGAGACGTGTGACAGACTGATGGGACGCCTTACTGGCCTCCGTGTCCACTGGGGCCAGTCACTGCCTGCTCCTGCCTCTGCTCCGCACTGCAAGCAGGAGCTCAGTGACTTCCTGTGTTCTACTGGGACTGTGTTCCCATCTCAGGCTTCGTTCCTCATAGTTAACTGGAGAGATAAACTTATTTCTTCAAGATAAGCACCTTTTAGTCCTACTTATAAACTGAATGAACAAAACTGAAAAGTAATTGAATTAGTATTGGAAACAATCTAAATATATAGCAATAAGGGATTGAGTAAATAAATTTTAATACATACAATAGAATGTAATCTGTCCAGATTGCAAAACAGCCTGGCTATTCCAAGCCTATTAAAAATTTACATGCACGCACACACGCACACAGAGAAATGACTGGAAGGGTAGGTGCCAAAATGCCAGCAGTGATTATCTCTGGGGGGTAGGATTCTGGGTGAATTTTATTTTCTTCTTTTTGCTTATCTTGTCTTTTCTGTTGTTTCTATAATAAACATGAAATACCTTTAAATCAGAAAAAAAGTTTGCTTTAGAAAAATACACTCGGTGAGTACAAGTGTCATTATTGTGAATACCACCAGTCATGAGAATCAGCTGAGTGTATACCGAGTGACACGTAACAAGGTCTGAATAAAGTCAAGAATGTGGCTGAGAAACGGGCTGGAGGACATCGCCGTTATCCCCACCTTGCCTTTCCCTCGCCGCTATCAAGGGCAGCCATCTGCCTGACGGTGCCTTTTAGGGGGTAGGGAAATGGGGTCACACCTCCATCAATCCAAAGCCCATGTCTCTGCCCTGCTCAGTGATTTTGCCCATGAGATTTAGGACACTTTTACCATAATATTTATTCAGTTTTATGGCTTTAAATATAACACTAACTCCTAATAATCAATATTGATTTAACTATAATATCTTATTTATAGACACAGCCCTCTCTGGTTTGCATATGGACTCAAACTCTAATGCAACAGAAATAAGCCACTCACTCCCCTGGCCCTGGGCCAGCAATGAAGGAAATGTCGCCTCTGATGAATGGCTCTGAGGCCAATGCAGAGTGTGGGGTTTTTCTGACGCCCACTTCTCCCCACTCCCTCCAAAATGGCTGCTAAGGATGCCTGTTTGTTTCATGTAACATGATTGTCCGTCTTAAGGAGGCAAACATTCCAACTGACTTCACTGGAGGGCAGTTAATAACCAGCTCCAGGTGAAAATGCACGTAAAAATGGAACCTTGGGGGAAAGACAAATAGGCAGAAGTATAAAGGATAAGATAGGGCCTGGGAAAGTAAGGGCCTGCCTGTCCCCACCCCCTCACCCCACCCCAAGGGATCTTGATGGGACAGTGCGGATTTCTAGAGAAGTTATTACAGTGGCTATAATTAGTGTTGAAGAGGTGTCCGAGCACCACAGCTGGTAGCTGCCACTTGTAGGGGCAGAGCACGGGCCTGGCAAACATGACTCAGTGTGACAAACGTTGGTGAGGAAGGGTAGAAGCGGCCAGAACTTAGAATCTGGAGAAGAGAAGACTCAGACTGGTGAAGTTCGTCTAAGTCCAAGAGGTGGAGGAGGTGACCAACTCTTATTTACAAAGTAGCTGTGCCTTCCAGTGACCACAACACAGGTCCATTGCTCAGAACACCCTTTTCTCCCTCTTGAGGTTCCTGGGTAGCTCCATTGATATTTGATATGTATGGTGGAAATTTATTATTTAACCCGTTCAACCTCCAACACACACACACACACACACACACACACACACACACACACACACACACACACACCAACATCCATTCACCCTTCCTTTGGAAGCAGGTCTAGACTCCACAGGTGGAGTCCATGATCCAGGCCTGTCCAGTCAAAGCATCTCTTGCCCTTGATTGCAAACTGATTCAGGACTTTTGGAGGAGTTACCAGAAGGGTCTGGTTCTCTTTCACTGCACTTGAACCCAAGAAGATGTAGTGGCTGGAGCTGCTGCAGCCATCTTGCCATCATGTGGAGCTTGAGAAAAAAGCCAGCATAGAAGAGGTACCCACTATTTTCTCCATAACAGTACCTTCCTTAGGGAATTCTGCCCCTGACCCCCATACAGTACTAGGCAGTATGTGACCTTCGTTCTTGATCATTAGTGATCTTATAGGGGTGAACATGTAACTCAACCTGACCAATCAGGTTTTCTCTCCTAGTCATTTGGAACAGAGACACAGGGAGTAAGTCAGTAAGATGGTCCTACTTGGGCATTAGAACTGAAAAGTCATGTAAAGTTGGGGCCAAAAGTGGATGCCCCAGCTTGCCCACTTGCTTCTGGGACATACTCCATTCACACACAAGTAGGAGTTACAGGGAATCACAGAGAAGCAGATATAATAATTATATTAATAATGTTTTGGTTACCTATTGCTGTGTAACAGACTAGTCTAAAACTTAATGGCTTAAAACAATTTATTATTATTTTTTGAAATCACAGAAATCCAGCTTTCTTTTTTTTCCTACAGTTATACATGTTTTTTATGGTGTGTTAGTTTCTGCTTTACAACAAAGTGAATCAGTCATGCATATATCCCCATATCTCTTCCCTCTTGCATCTCCGTCCCTCCCACCCTCCCTATCCCACCCCTCTAGGTGGTCACAAAGCACCGAGCTGATCTCCCTGTGCTATGTGGCTGCTTCCCACTATCTATTTTACATTTGGTAGTGTATATATGTCCATGCCACTCTCTCATTTTGCCACAGCTTACCCTTCCCCCTCCCTGTGTCCTCAAGTCCATTCTCTAGTAGGTCTGTGTCTTTATTCCCGTCTTGCCCCTAGGTTCTTCATGACTTTTTTTTTTAGATTCCATATATATGTGTTAGCATACGATATTTGTTTTTCTCTTTCTGACTTACTTCACTCTGTATGACAGACTCTAGGTCAAACCACCTCACCGCAAATAACTCAACTTCATTTCTTTTTATGGCTGAGTAATATTCCATTGTATATATGTGCCACATCTTCTTTATCCATTCTTCTGTCGATGGACACTTACGTTGCTTCCATGTCCTGGCTATTGTAAATAGAGCTGCAATGAACATTTTGGTACATGACTCTTTTTGAATTATGGCTTTCTCAGGGTATATGCCCAGTAGTGGGGTTGCTGGGTCGTATGGTAGTTCTATTTTTAGTTTTTTAAGGAACCTCCATACTGTTCTCCATAGTGGCTGTATCAATTTACATTCCCACCAACAGTGCAAGAGGTTTCCCTTTTCTCCACACCCTCTCCAGCATTTATTGTTTGTAGATTTTTTGATGATGGTCATTCTGACCGGTGTGAGATGATATCTCATTGTAGTTTTGATTTGCATTTCTCTAATGATTAATGTTGTTGAGCATTCTTTCATGTGTTTGTTGGCAATCTGTATATCTTCTTTGGAGAAATGTCTATTTCGGTCTTCTGCCCATTTTTGGCTTGGGTTGTTTGTTTTTTTGATATTGCGCTGCAAGAGCTGCTTGTAAATTTTGGAGCTTAATCCTTTGTCAGTTGCTTCATTTGCAAATATTTTCTCCCACTCTGAGGGTTGTCTTTTCATCTTGTTGATCGTTTCCTTTGCTATGCAAAGGTTTAAGTTTCATTAGGTCCCATGTGTTTATTTTTGTTTTTATTTCCATTTCTCTAGGAGGTGGGTCAAAAAGGAGCTTGCTGTGATTTATGTCATAGAGTGTTCTGCCTATGTTTTCCTCTAAGAGCTTGATAGTGTCTGGCCTTACATTTAGGTCTCTAATCCATTTTGAGTTTATTTTTGTGTATGGTGTTAGGGAGTGTTCTCATTTCATTCTTTTGTATGTAGCTCTCCAGTTTTCCCAGCATCACTTATTGAAGAGACTGTCTTTTCTCCATTGTATATTCTTGCCTCCTTTATTAAAGATAAGTTGGCCATATGTGTGTGGGTTTATCTCTGGTCTTTCTACCCTGTTCCATTTATCTATATTTCTGTTTTTGTGCCAGTACCATACTGTGTTGATTACTGTAGCTTTGTAGTATAGTTTGAAGTCAGGGAGTCTGATTCCTCCAACTCTGTTTTTCTTTCTCAAGATTGATTTGACTATGCAGAGTCTTTTGTGTTTCCATACAAATTGTGAAATTTTTTGTTCTAGTTCTGTGAAAAATGGCAGTGGTAATTTGATAGGGATTGCATTGAATCTGTAGATTGCTTTGGGTAGTATAATCATTTTCACAGTGTTGATTCTTCCAATCCAAGAACATGATATATCCCTCTATCTATTTGTATCATCTTTAATTTCTTTCATCAGTGTCTTATAGTTTTCTGCATACAGGTCTTTTGTCTCCTTAGGTAGGTTTATCCCTAGGTATTTTATTCTTTTTGTTGCAATGGTAAATGGGAGTGTTTTCTTAATTTAACTTTCAGATTTTTCATCATTAGTGTATCAGAATGCAAGAGATTTCTGTGCATTAATTTTGTATCCTGCAACTTTACCAAATTCATTGATTAGCTTTAGTAGTTTTCTGGTAGCATTTTTAGGATTCTCTATGTATAGTATCATGTCATCTGCAAACAGTGACAGCTTTACTTCTTCTTTTCTGATTTGGATTCCTTTTATTTCTTTTTCTTGTCTGATTGCTGTGGCTAAAACTTCCAAAACTATGTTGAATAATAGTGGTGAAAGTGGGCAACCTTGTCTTTTTCCTGATCTTAGAGGAAATGGTTTCAGTTTTTCACCATTGAGAATGATGTTGGCTGTGAGTTTGTCATATATGGTCTTCATTATGTTGAGGTAGGTTCCCTTTATGCCTACTTTCTGGAGAGTTTTTATCATAAATGGGTGTTGAATTTTGTTGAAAGCTTTTTCTGCATCTATTGAGATGATCATATGGTTTTTCTCCTTCAATTTGTCAATATGGTTTATCACATTGATTGATTTGTGTATATTGAAGAATCCTTGCATTCCTGGGATAAATCCCACTTGATCATGGTGTATGATCCTTTTAATGTGCTGTTGGATTCTGTTTGCTAGTATTTTGTTGAGGATTTTTGCATCTATGTTCATCAGTGATATTGGCCTGTAGTTTTGTTTTTTTGTGACATCTTTGTCTGGTTTTGGTATCAGGGTGATGGTGGCCTTATAGAATGAGTTTGGGAGTGTTCCTCCTTCTGCTGTATTTTGGAAGAGTTTGAGAAGGTTGACTGGACTTGGCTAGATGGTTCTCGTTGGGGTCTCTCATGTTGTTTCTTTTTTTTTTTAATTAGAAAAAATTAGTTTATTTTTGACAGTGTTTTGCCTTTGTTTATGTGTGTGGGTTTTCTCTAGTCATGGTGAGCAGGGGCTACTCTTCATTGCGGTGCACGGGCTTCTCATTGTGGTGGCTTCTCTTGTTGCGGAGCACAAGAGAAGGCATGCAGGCTTCAATAGTTGTGACATGCAGGCTCAGTAGTTGTGGCTCACGGACTCTAGAGCACAGGCTCAGTAGTTGTGGCGCACAGGCTTTGTTGCTCTGCAGCATGTGGGATCTTCCCAGACCAGGGCTCGAACCCGTGTCCCCTGCACTGGCAGTCAGATTCTTAGCCGCTGTGCCACCAGGGAAGCCCTCTCATGTTGTTTTAATCAGAGTGTGGCTGGGAACGGTGTCATCTCAAAGCTCAGTTGGGCTAGATGTCCAAGATGGTGCACACACTGGCTAACAATTGTTGCTGATTGTAGGCTAGGAGCTCTTCTGAGGATACTGCTTGGAGTACCTACAGGTGGACCCTCAATGTGGCTTGGGCTTCTCACTGCATGTGGTAGCTGGGTTCCAAGTAGGATGTCCTAAAAACAAGTGTCTGAAGAGAAGGGAAGCAAAGATGTCCAGTCTTCTTAAAGGCTATGCTTCAAACTGGCACAGTATCATTCCTACCCTATTCTATTGCTCCAAGCACTCACAGGCCAGCCTAGAGTCAAGGGGTGGGAGGAATGGACTCTATCTCTAGATGGGGAAATGTCAGTGGTAAAGGGAAGGAAGGACTTCATGGTGGCCATCTTGGAGACAAGCTAGCACAAATAGTAATGATTTTTAACAGTAACGATGGCTAACAAGTGTGCAAAGCACTGTTCTAAGTGTTTTACCTTCATAATCTCCTTTAATCCTTAAAACAATCCTATTCTTATTCACAATTTACAGATGAGGACATTGAGGTGTGGAGCAAATGAAATAAATTATGATGGATGTTTTAGTGTCAAGAAGCAGAACACCCAACTACAAAACGTTTAAACAACATGCCCATTTATTACCTCACTTAACAGGGACACAAGGAAGTGAGGCAAAAGAGGGACGGCATAGCTGGTGACTCAAGAATCTCCAGTTTCTTCCCAGCTCTCCACTCCGCTACTCTCAGAGTGTAGGTGATTACTCCTTTTGTCTTGGCAAGATGGCTGCAGCAGCTGATCCACATCTGCTCACAGATGATTGGACCAGGGATAAACACCTGGCCAATCTGGAGCAATCACATGGCAACAACCTCACATGGCCGCATCTAAGGCAGGGAGGAAGGGATAAGCTTCTCCTTGTGTTTTTTTCTTTCATTGAGCCCCCTGCAGACTTCCTTCTGCCTCATTTCTCAGAACTGGGATAAATCAACCACTGGCAAAGGGGAATAGGATTATCAAGACTGGTTTAGAACAATCATGATGCATCTCTTGGGCTGGACGCAGTACTGCCTGATTTCTGAACAAACTCTGTGTCCTGTTGGTGCAGAAGAAGGTGGGGAATCACTATTGTACAGGCAGCCAATAGTTTCTGCCACATGTGTCTTTAAGAGGCAAAGAGCATGGCCTCTATCCCTGAGGTTACATTCTCACTTCTGGGTCTAGTGGGCTGAATGCACTCTTTCCTATCTATGAGATTGCCTGTCATATCCTGACAACAAATTCTCCTTTACTTAAGCTAACTTGAGTGAGTTTCTAGTCTTGGCAACCAAATGTATTATGCCTAAGACAACCACTGAGACACTTTGAGATGTCCTTGTTTCACAATTTTCTAGAACAGAATTTTCTAGAATGTTTCATAATTAACTAGAATGCTTGTGCCTGCTGGGCATTGGACTTGCATCAGGACACCTGAAACTGAATCATGGCTCTAACACAGGATTGGGGTCACCTGACATGTTTGCTACCATTACTTCTTCCCGAAGCCATGGTGGTCACTCACAGGGCCGTCCAAAACTTGATGGGCAGGGCTCTGACCTCTGTTCTCTTCTCACTTCATGCCAGGGGCTCTCAACTCTGGCTGAACACCAGAATCACATGGCAGCTTTCTAAAAATACCACTTCCTGAGTCCCACCCTGGAAAACACTGCTGAGTCAGTAGATCCTGGGGTTGAGCACTGAATCCCCATATGCTTCCCTCAAATCCCCTCTTTTCCTTGAGTTACTGGAGTAGGTTTTGCTCTCTTAACACCGAATGACCCACAAATGAGAGGGACCTGGACCTCCTCTCCCTGGACATGGGAGCTTTTGTTGCTTCTGGGTGGTGACACCATGCCAACTGAGGGTTGGCACACATGAGCCTTGACTCTGAGGCCCTGACTGTGCGGGTCGGGTAGAGCTGGTGAGGAAGAAGCCTCTTGTCCTCTGTGTGAGGTGTCGCTGGATGGCTCAGACTCTCAGCACATAGGGGACCTTCATGCTCTTCCTCCCCACCTAAGGGGGCATGAAGAATCTCATGGGGTGCCCTGGTGCCTGTGGCCACCTCATGGACCGGGTGACGAGGGGCATCCCTGGGAAGCAAACAACTTGCGAAGACCCTAGACTCTCACTCTGGCGCTCCTGATACCCAGGAGTTTTCTGGAGGCACTGACAGTTGTTCGTGGGGGTTGTGGGGCAGGTAGAGGGAGAGGGAAATACATTTTTAAAGATAACCTGGAGGCGAATATAATATTTATACTTATTTATCCTCAGAGCTCACTCACAAGGCCCCAGACATGTCTAATGAGCAGGAATTGCAAAATGGCCACGAATCCTACTTGTTTGCCTTTGCAGAGCCTCTGAGCAGTCACAGGGACCCAGATTTTTCAACTGTGTGACTGCTGCAGGCAAAAAGGCTGTAAGGAGCACCAGGGCGTGCAGTGAGCGCTCAACTCCCAGAGGCGCTGAGCCACAAAACTGCCGACCCAGGAAAATGAGGTTCTCCCCTCCACCCCCTGCCTCTGCAGAACACGGAGCATCCACACAACCACATATCCGCACACGGGCCCATGGGACACACAGATTCTCATGTAATCGTGCGTGTACACACACACACACACACACACACACACACACACACACACACACGGTGAGGTTCACAGGGTCTCCCTCACAGGCCTGCAGGCACATCCCCATCCAAATCCCCTACACACTCTCCAAAACAGGTGCCTCGGGAAGGATGCTCCCTGGCTAAGTTTCTGTGCTGGATGAGGGCTCTGACCTGCTCGACTCGCTCTGGACACAAGTGATTGTCAACAGTATCTGAAGGGGCTCACTAAGTCAACGATAGGATTAGAGAAAGACAAATGTCATCTCATATCACTTAGATGTGGAATCTACAAGAACGATCCACATGAACAGAAATAGACTCACAGACATAGAAAACCAATTTATTTATAGGGGAAAGGGGGCAGGGATAAATTTTGGGGATTAGCAGATACACACTACTATATATAAAATAGATAAACAGCAAGGACCTACTGTATAGCACGGGGAACCATATTCAATATCTTGTAATAACCTATCATGGAAAAGAATCTGAAAAAATATATATATATATAAAACTGAATTGGGCTTCCCTGGTGACGCAGTGGTTGAGAGTCCGCCTGCCGATGCAGGGGACACGGGTTCGTGCCCCGGTCTGGGAGGATCTCACATGCCGCGGAGCGGCTGGGCCTGTGAGCCATGGCCGCTGGACCTGCGCGTCCGGAGCCTGTGCTCTGCAACGGGAGAGGCCGCAACAGTGAGAGGCCCGCATACCGCAAAAAAACCCCAAAAACTGAATCACTTTGCTGTATACCTGAAACTAACACATTGTAAACCAATTATACTTCAGTTAAAAACAAAGTCAACACCAGGATTAACTGAGACCAGAACAATCTGCTTTGGAATAAGAATGATATACAGGTTACTCCATGGCTAACTCAAGCATCTATGCTTAGTGTGTGTATGTATATTTATATAAATACACATGCAAACATATACGACGCAGACAAATAGAAAAATATGTGCGGCAGCCCTTCGCTAACAGGAGTACGTCTGTCCTGGTCTCCGACTCCCCAGGCTGGGTCAGGTTTGCTGCTATAAGATCTCACAGTCACTAGTGTTGCTTTTTGTAGCGTTTACCCCCTCTATTTGCGATGCTAGCTTTTCCAATCTGTGTTGCACTGGCTCTGAGCTCTGTGAGGAAAGGCCCCTGTGTCTTTGCTCACCGCTGTATTCCAAGTGCCTGGCTCACGGAAGGCACTTAGTAAACAGACGATTGAATGAAGCGCGGTCCTTTCCTCCCGTTGTGTCTCTTCTCTGTGTGTGTTGCTTGACAATCAAGTCTCACACCTTGGCACCAGGAGGGTCATTTCTTGTAACGCTAACAGCAGAAGATTCCCAGGCTTGGTCTGAAAAGTTCAAGTTTCAAATACAGCACCGATGTCAACTGTATTTCTAACGAGGTGATTTGACTTCTCTGTGCTGCTGGTGGCCTGTGTAACAGGGAGATGGCATCTCTCTGCTTACTTCCTTTCTCATGGTCAGACTGTGGCTGGCCTGACGGGGCTGCAAGGGCAGGGGATGTGGTTTGGAGAGTCACAACCGATGTAGCTTTTCAAAGGACAGTGTCATTTCCAGATATTTTATGGCCTGAAAAATAGCTTTATGAAAAGAGCTGTGTGTTCTTAAGGCTGTGGTCTGGAATCTTCATGTACAGCCATCACTCTGGGTCAAGGCTGACCAGTTTTTGCCTCAAGTCAAAGGGAAAGTTGGCAGGACCAGTCTCTTGACTGATCAGGGCTAGAACAGTTATAGGTTCTGACCCATTCGTTCTGCTAATTTCTCTCAAAATGCTTGCTCCGGCTTCTACGTGGCTGGATGCCTGTCCCCTTGTCTCCAAAGAAAAAGAAAGAACAGCAGTTTCCTAGATGCCACTGACATGATTTTATCTGAACAAATCAGGAGTGTCTTTGATAAACAGCTGGTTTTGCTGGCTAACTGCTGTTTAAAAGAAGGGCTTCTGGCTAGCAGCTCCCAAACCCACATCAGCCTTTTTTTTTTTTTTTCAGAGTTCATTTTACTCCACATTTATTTGAACTTGTAAAATGGTACTACCAGTTTATTTGCAATATTAACGGTTTATATTACTTAAAAAAATTAAAGTGTAATTGATTTACAATATCTTGTTAATTTTAGGTGTGCAGCACAGCAGTCATATAATATATACAGTATATATATATTCTTTTTCAGAATCTTTTCCCTTATAGGTTATTACACAATATTGAGTATAGTTCCCTGGGCTATACAGTAGGTCCTTGTTGGTTACCTATTTTATATATAGTAGTGTGTATATGTTAATCCCAACCTCCTAATTTATCCCTCCCCCCCCCAAACTTTCTCTTTTGATAATCATAAATTTGTTTTCGAAGTCTGTCTGTTTCTGTTTTGTAAATAAGTTCATTTGTATCATTTTTTTAGATTCCACATATAAGCAATATCACATGATATTTGTCTTTCTGACGTAGTATGATAATCTCTAGGTCCATCCATGTTGCTGCAAATGGCATTATTTCATTGTTTTTTATGGTTGAGTAGTATTCCATTGTGTGTGTGTGTGTGTGTGTGTGTGTATCACGACTTTATCTATTCACCTGTTGATGGACATTTAGGTTGTTTCCACGTCTTGGCTATTGTAAATAGTGCTGCAGTGAACACTGGGGCACATCACCCTTTCTTATCAGAGCCCTTCCAATTCACAACCTGTGTATTAGGACACCTGTTTCTTCATATAACAAGATGAATTTCCAGGTATCATCAATGTCATGGATGGATGGGAAAATCCTTGACTCAGATGCTCACGTAGTATCCCTCGCTCTCTTGTTTCAATGTATACGGGCTGTATAAATAAAACAAAACCAACAAAAACATAAAGCAAAGTTGACTCCCAAAAGGCCACCCTCAGCCTTGGGCCTCTTTTGCCTGGAAAATTCTTTTGGTTTTGGGCAACTGTAGTGGGTACTGTGGTGTGGTGTCCAGATCCTTCTTCAGGATGGAGGCAGTCATCCCCCTAGATTCTGGAGTGGTGACTGCTTCCTGCCGAGTCCCTTTCTGGGAACTGCCCTTGGCTGCAGGTACCTGCCTTGCTCAAGGTGATACCTCCTCCCCGGGGGAGCCCACATCCAAAGACCAGCTGTGTGAGGGTGAAAGTCCTCAATGCAAGCCTTCTCTGCAGCCCCATTCAAGTCCCAGAGCTCCCCATTGGTTGGTCGAGGGCTTTGCTGATGTTGCATCCCATTCAAACTCTCCCTCTGCTCAGTGCTGCGGCCCTCACTCCCTGGCAGGTGTTGGATTCCTTAAACTCCATACACGCAAACCCCCATCTCAGAGTCTGTTTTCTGGGGAATCCAACCTATGTTAACCACGTTGACCCTTTTCAGCCTTTTGCTGCTCAGATTATTTTGAACATTTGAGATTATGTTTTGTATGGATGAAGTTTGCCACGGCCTTGACTAGTGCTGGGTAGCTGGGATTCAGGGGTCAAGGGTGGTCATATTTCAGGTGCCCTCTGCCTGGACTTTGCTGGGTTTTAAGTCCAACCCATGACTTCCACTGAGCTCAAAGCTCTGGGCTCTGCCCCTGGGCTCCAGTGACACCGCCTCCTCCTCCCTTTGTCCCTAATCTAGAGGTGACAGTGGCTTCCTGCTAACCTCTGGGCACCTCACTGCCACCTGGTTGGGTTTCAGCTTTACTATCACCTAAGGAACCAATTGTCTGCATTAAATTCCTTCTGTTATACATTCTTAAGTTGGTTTTTGTTTTCCTGGTTAGACTCTGACTCATACAATCATTTTATTGTTCCCGTTGAGTTGGGGTCTGATTTAGAAAGGGAAGGATCTGTTGAGAACAGCTGGTCTCATGACTGAATTATTCCTCAGAATTACCAGCAAGCACCCTAGACCACCCGGCGCTTCTCCCGTCCCCAGCTCAGGGTTCCATCTCAGAAGGGTTCTTTTCTCCATGTTTGCCCTTTCCAGGGACTTGGGGTGACTTTATGTCTGCACCTTATTGAATTTTAGTTTGGCCAGTGTATTGGGAAGAATTTGAATGAGTGAGATGGAACAAGAGCTAGATTTATCCCACAGGCTAGAATGACGACCATGGCAGAATTTCCTAAAGGTGTTCCAGTATATTATGGCTCCAGCTTTAATAAGTGTTATGAAGGGCAAATGGGTTTGGGAGGCATTGGGTTAAACAGAATTGGGAGACTTCTTTACTCTAGGACTTTTCAGAGCCATCAAGGTGCTGGGGTCCTTTGTGAGTGTCCAAGACAGGAACGTAGTCTGGAGTTTCCTAAGCTCATTTAACCTCAGAATCCCCTTCTTATGGAAACACAGCCAATTAGACCCACTCTGGAAAACCTTGTCTGTGACCCACACTTGAGGTTTTCTTTTTTTTTTTGTGGTACACGGGCCTCTTACTGTTGTGGCCTTTCCCGTTGTGGAGCACAGGCTCCGGACGCGCAGGCTCAGCGGCCATGGCTCATGGGCCCAGCCGCTCCGCGGCATGTGGGATCTTCCCGGACCAGGGCACGAACCCGTGTCCCCTGCATCGGCAGGCGGACTCTCAACCACTGCGCCACCAGGGAAGCCTCACACTTGAGTTATTGATGGTCCATTTGTCCATGGGTTGGGTTGGAGTTAGCGCTGTTTTCAGAGGAGGAGTATTGTCCTCTGGGTGGAGAGGAGTGGCCATCCATTTGGGTGCAAGTCCTGGTTTGCCTGGTTCATGAGCTAGACAACATTTCTTATTGCCTTAGTATTTCACCCATACCCAGACACAGGAGAAAGATGGTCCACATCTTCCAGTTATAATTAGGGAGCTGAAGCAGGACTTCTAGTAGGACCGAAAGGGGTAATGCATGGACTGTGCTTAGTGCAGTGCTCGGTGCTTGGGAAGGGCTCCGTGAATACTAAGCTGTCGTGAGCTCTCAGCTGCGTGGGTCCTGTCTCTTTATGTGTCCTCACTGAGGTCAATGAGGGTGCTAGAACTTACCGCCAGACTCAGTGGGTCCCACGGCTCCTTCCCATGGATTCTGAGATCTGGTCATTGCCTCAGGGATCCAGGCTGCATGGGAGCCTCCAGCAGCCTCTTGGATGGTTTGATTAAAGCCCACAATTCCTGCCCCCCTCAGACCTTATCCAGGCCTCACCTGCCCTCTCTCTGGGGGTCTGAGCTGCTCTCCAGTCCTGTCTTCTGGAGGCCCCCCTCTTTATGTATCCCCAAGTTGTTAGTTCTCTTCTGCCTGGCCCAACCCAGGGTTTCTTCTGCCTGGAAACCCCTGGAAGCATTCCCCCAAATCTCACAAACATCCCCTGCCCAGGAAGCTGGAGCCCCATCATCCAGCAGAACTAAGAAGGTGGGAAGAAGTTGCTACAGGGGCATCTGGAAATGGGAACCAACAGCAGCTCTCACACCAGGGACCAAAAGCTCAGACTGATGAAAACAAAGGCATGTTTGTACCAAGGGGCTGGTGACGATAGTCACCTCCTGGTCAGGGAGAAGTGAGCTTCACAGAATGCTCCTTGCTCCAGCCTCCCCAGGGACAGGGCCCTCCTTGATGCTTGAGGAACTGACCTTTCCAAGAAGGGGGTAAGGGGGATGTGGGGCTGCAGCTGGGTCCCCAACCCCTTGCCCTCCTGCCCTCCCCAGCTTGAGCCAGAGCCAGAAGGACTGCTTCCAACAGTGACTCAGCCCTTGTCCCCCGATGGCCCGGCCACACTGCCAAGCAGGGCCTCTGCAGCTGGCTGAGTTTGCTTCCGCAGCTCTGGATCCACTGTCTGGTTTTTTGCCCCCACCTCCAGCATTTTATTTTGGGGGTTTTCAAACTTACAGACAAGTTGAAAGACTAATCCAGTTATTACCCATAAATCCTCCATCTAGATCCCGCATTTGTTAACCTTTTGCCATATTTGCTACATCTCTCTCTCTCTTTGGTTTAGTATTTGAAAATAAGTTGTAGACATCATGACACCTCACCCCTAAACACTTCTCATGCTTCTCCTGAGAATAAAGACATTCTTCTTCACATCTGCTGTACCATTATCACACATGAGAAGATCAACAGTAATTCCATAACATCAGTCAATTTCTAGTGCACACTCATATTTCCAATTATCCAATTAAATTGGATATATCCAATTAAAATGCTTTTTATGGCTGTTAAAAAATTTTTTTTGAACTAGAATACAATCAAGGTATATGTTTTGCATTTGGTCTTTAAATATCTACAATGGTCCTCTTAGCTTTTTTTTTTTTCTTACTACTACATTAACTTTTTGAAAAGTGGAGGCCAGTTTTCTTGGAGAAGATTCTAGATGCTAAATTTATCTGATTGTCTCCTCCTGGTGTCATTTAACTTGTTCCTCCTTCCGATGTTTATCCTGTAAACTGGAAGTCAGTCCAAGATGCTTAATTAGATTCAAATTAGATTCACAAGAATATGCCCCAGCTACACTTCATATCGCAACACATCAAAAATGCATGTCGGTTTCTTTGAATTTTTCTTGAAGTTTACTTTAAAAGAATGAAATAAGGTTTAGTGGTGGTGTATTATATGCAAAGTACTTTGCAGAGTTCTCTTACCTAGACTCACAAAACAATTTTGAGGAGAGGAGACGGATATCCATGTTTTACGCCAGAGGTGGTGGGGTGAAGAAAGAAGTGAACATTTGCTAAGCAACTATTGAGGGTCAGGCACAGAGCTGGGTATTTTCCATCTATTCTCTGTCACCCACTTCATGCAGGAGGAAGTTCTGAGAAGTTAATTCCCTTGCCTAAGGTCACAAAAATCAATTAAATAGCAGAGTTAACTTAAATTTCTTATTCCCCAGAAGTTCTGGGTTCTTTGTGCCCAACCATGCTGTCCCCTCTCCCTGGATCCTCCATCTTCAGGATTCTGCTCATCCAATGGATGAACTGCCTGGATTTAGCTGTGCTGGGCAAGTTTGGTGAGCCCATGTCCCCAGAAGGCCCTGAGGGGCTGGATGCTGGGATGGGCCTGTGAGGAAGAGGCATCTGGTCAATGGCCGTCTCTTTCAGTCTCCCTATGACATCAACAGGGCCAGGGAAGATGCTGAGTGGGTGAGTGGGCACATCTCCTGCCTCTCCCAAGACTCCAAGCACAGATGGAACAAGGTGGGCAGTGAGGCCTGCGGAGGCCTCCTCATCCTGGGAATCCAAAGTACCAGGTCACAAACCCAGTCTAAGCAGAAGGCATTGGGGGAAACTGAGGCCCAAAGAGGGGCAGAGGCTTGCCTCAGGTCCCATAGCCAGTCGGAGGCACAGCTGGGAGTGGAGCAGAGGGGAGAGGCTGGGCTCTTTGTCTAGTGCTCTTTTCAGTTTCCACTCTGTTGCCTCTACTATTTTTGTAATTCCTTCTTGGAGTAGAGAAGGAGCTGGAGAAGGGGTGCTAAGTGGAAAGGTGAGGGGGTGAAATGATGGAGGGAGAGAGACCAAGGTAACCAAGGGTGTTGGGTGCGTGTGTGCATGTGTGTAAGGAGCAGACTTAAGACATGCTTCAAAGACATGCTTCCCTGACATCATTGTGTCTCCCTCAGGGACCCTAGGACAACTCTTTCTATCCATCCCCATTGTCTTGATTAGATCTTCATCTTCTCAACTGGACTCTGACACCAGTCTCCTTAAGGGTCCCCAGCTCCAATTTTACCACTCTTAACCTATCCCCTGCATCGTAGCCAGATTATCTTCTTTTTTTTTTTTTTTTTTCCCACCATGCCGCCTGGCTTGCGGGGTCTCAGTTCCCCGACCTTGAACCTGGGCCATGGCAGTGAAAGCCTGGAATCCTAGCCACTAGGGAACTTTTTTTTACATCTTTATTGGAGTATAATTGCTTTACACTGGTGTGTTAGTTTCTGCTTTATAACAAAGTGAATCAGTTATACATATACATATGTTCCCATATCTCTTCCCTCTTGTGTCTCCCTCCCTCCCACCCTCCCTATCCCACCCCTGTAGGTGGTCACAAAGCACCGAGCTGAATTCCCTGTGCCATGCGGCTGCTTCCCACTAGCTATCAGTTTTACATTTGGTAGTATATATATGTCCATGCCACTCTCTCACTTTGTCACAGCTTACCATTCTCCCTCCCCGTGTCCTCAAGTCCATTCTCTAGTAGGTCTGTGTCTTTATTCCCGCCTTGCCCCTAGGTTCTTCATGACCTTTTTTTTAGATTCCATATATATGTGTTAGCATACGGTATTTGTTTTTCTCTTTCTGACTTACTTCACTCTGTATGACAGACTCTGGGTCCATCCACCTCACTACAAATAGTTCAGTTTCATTTCTTCTTATGGCTGAGTAATATTCCATTGTATATATGTGCCACATCTTCTTTATCCATTCATCTGTTGATGGACACTTAGGTTGCTTCCATGTCCTGGCTATTGTAAATAGAGCTGCAATGAACATTTTGGTACATGACTCTTTTTGAATTATGGTTCTCTCTGGGTATATGCCCAGTAGTGGGATTGCTGGGTCATATGGTAGTTCTATTTTTAGTTTTTTAAGAAACCTTCATACTGTTCTCCATAGTGGCTGTATCAATTTACATTCCCACAAACAGAGCAAGAGTGCTCCCTTTTCTCCACACCCTCTCCAGCATTTATTGTTTCTAGATTTTTTTGAAGATGGCTATTCTGACTGGTGTGAGGTGATACCTCATTGTATTTTTTTTTTTTTTAATGTATGGCCTTTATTATGTTGAGGTAGGTTCCCTCTATGCCCACTTTCTGGAGAGTTTTTTATCATAAATGGGTGTTGAATTTTATCAAAAGCTTTTTCTGCATCTATTGAGATGATCATATGGTTTTTTTTCTTCAATTTGTTAATATGGTGAATCACATTGATTGATTTGCATATATTGAAGAATCCTTGCATCCTTGGGATAAATCCCACTTGATCATGGTGTATGATCCTTGTAATGTGTTGTTGGATTCTGTTTGCTAGTATTTTGTTGAGGATTTTTGCATCTATATTCATCAGTGATATCGGTCTGTAATTTTCTTTTTTTGTAGTATCTTTGTCTGGTTTTGGTATCAGGGTGATGGTGGCCTTATAGAATGAGTTTGGGAGTGTTCCTTCCTCTGTACTGTTTTGGAAGAGTTTGAGAAGGATGGGTGTTAGTTCTTCTCTAAATGTTTGATAGAATTCACCTGTGAAGCCATCTGGTCCTGGCCTTTTGTTTGTTGGAAGATTTTTAATCACAGTTTCAACTTCATTACTTGTGATTGGTCTGTTCATATTTTCTGTTTCTTCCTGGTTCAGTCTTGGAAGGTTATACCTTGCTAAGAATTTGTCCATTTCTTCCAGGTTGTCCATTTTATTGGCATAGAGTTGCTTGTAGTAGTCTCTTAGGATGCTTTGTATTTCTGTGGTGTCTGTTGTAACTTCTCCTTTTTCATTTCTAATTTTACTGATTTGAGTCCTCTCCCTCTTTTTCTTGATGAGTCTGGCTAATGGTTTATCAATTTTGTTTATCTTCTCAAAGAACCAGCTTTTAGTTTTATTGATCTTTGCTGTTGTTTTCTTTGTTTCTATTTCATTTATTTCTGCTCTGATTTTTATGATTTCTTTCCTTCTGCTAACTTTGGGTTTTGTTTGTTCTTCTTTCTTTAGTTCCTTTAGGTGTAAGGTTAGGTTGTTTACTTGAGATTTTTCTTTTTTCTTGAGGTAGGCTTGTATAGCTATAAACTTCCCTCTTAGAACTGCTTTTGCTGCATCCCATAGGTTTTGGATCATCATGTTTTCATTGCCATTTGTCTCTAGGTATTTTTTGATTTCCTCTTTGATTTCTTCAATGATCTCTTGGTTATTTAGTAATGTATTGTTTAACCTGCATGTGTTTGTGTTTTTTACGTATTTTTCCCTGTAATTCATTTCTAATCTCATAGCGTTGTGGTCAGAAAAGATGCTTGATATGATTTCAACTTTCTTAAATTTACTGAGGCTTGATTTGTGACCCAAGATGTGACCTATCCTGGAGAATGTTCCATGTGCACTTGAGAACAAAGTGTAATCTGCTGTTTTTGGATGGAATATCCTATAAATATCAATTAAATCTATCCGGTCTATTGTGTCATCTAAAGCTTCTGTTTCCTTATTTATTTTCATTTTGGATGATCTGTCCATTGGTGTAAATGAGGTGTTAAAGTCCCCCACTCTTATTGTGTTACTGTTGATTTCCTCTTTTATAGCTGTTAGCAGTTGCCTTATGTATTGAAGTGCTCCTATGTTGGGTACATATATATTTATAATTGTTATATCTTCTTCTTGGATTGATCCCTTGATCAGTATGTAGTGTCCTTCCTTGTCTCTTGTAACTTTCTTTATTTTAAAATCTATTTTATCTGATATGAGTATAGCTACTCCAGTTTTCTTTTGATTTCCATTTGCATGGAATATCTTATTCCATCCCCTCACTTTCAGTCTGTATGTGTCCCTAGGTCTGAAGTGGGTCTCTTGTAGACAGCATATATGTGGATCTTGTTTTTGTATCCATTCAGTGAGCCTGTGTCTTTTGGTTGGAGCATTTAATCCATTCATGTTTAAGGTAATTATTGATATGTATGTTCCTATGACCATTTTCTTAATTGTTTTGGGTTTGTTTTTGTAGATCCTTTTCTTCTCTTGTGTTTCCCACTTAGAGAAGTTCCTTTAGCATTTATTGTAGAGCTGGTTTGGTGGTGCTGCATTCTCTTAGTCTTTGCTTATCTGCAAAGCTTTTGATTTCTCCATCGAATCTGAATGAGATCCTTGCTGAGTAGAGTAATCTTGGTTGTAGGTTCTTCCCTTTCATCGCTTTAAATATATCATGCCACTCCCTTCTGGGTTGTAGAGTTTCTGCTGAGAAATCAGCTGTTAACCTTATGGGAGTTCCCTTGTATGTAATTTGTCATTTTTCCCTTGCTGCTTTTAATAATTTTTCTTTGTCTTTAATTTTTGCCAATTTGATTACTATGTATCTTGGTGTGTTTCTCCTTGGGTTTATCCTGTATGGGACTCGCTGCACTTCCTGGACTTGGGTGGCTATTTCCTTTCCCATGTTAGGGAATTTTTTGACTATAATCTCATCAAATATTTTCTCTGGTCCTTTCTCTCTCTCTTCTCCTTCTAGGACCCCTATAATGTGAATGTTGTTGCATTTAATGTTGTCCCAGAGGTCTCTTAGGCTGTCTTCATTTCTTTTCATTCTTTATTCTGTTCCGCAGCAGTGAATTCCACCATTCTGTCTTCCAGGTCACTTATCCGTTCTTCTGCCTCAGTTATTCTGCTATTGATTCCTTCTAGTGTAGTTTTCATTTCAGTTATTGTATTGTTCATCTCTGTTTGTTTGTTCTTTAATTCTTCTAGGTCTTTGTTAAACATTTCTTGCATCTTCTTGACCTCTGCCTCCATTGTTTTTCTGAGGTCCTGGATCATCTTCACTATCATTATTCTGAATTCTTTATCTGGAAGGTTGTCTATCTCCATTTAGTTGTTTTTCTGGGGTTTTATCTTATTCCTTCATCTGATACGTAGCCCTCTGCCTTTTCATCTTGTCTATCTTTCTGTGAATGTGGTTTTTGTTCCACAGGCTGCAGGATTGTAGTTCTTCTTGCTTCTGCTCTCTGCTCTCTGGTGTATGAGGCTACCTAAGAGGCTTGATGAGAGGGACTGGTGGTGGGTAGAGCTGACTCTCACTGTAGTTTTGATTTGCATTTCTCTAATGATTAGGGATGTTGAGCATCCTTTCATGTATGTGTTGGCAGTCCGTATATCTTCTTTGGAGAAATGTCTATTTAGGTCTTCTGCCCAATTTTGGATTGGGTTGTTTGTTTTTTTGATATTGAGCTGCATGAGCTGCTTGTATATTTTGGAGATTAATCCTTTGTCAGTTGCTTTGTTTGCAAATATTTTCTCTCATTCTGAGGGTTGTCTTTTCATCTTGTTTATGGTTTCCTTGGCTGTGCAAAAGCTTTTAAGTATCATTATGTCCCATTTGTTTATTTTTATTTTTACTTCCATTTCTCTAGGAGGTGGGTCAAAAAGGATCTTGCTGTGACTTATGTCATAGAGTGTTCTGCCTATGTTTTCCTCTAAGAGTTTTCTAATGTCTGCCCTTACATTTAGGTCTTTAATCCACTTTGAGTTTATTGCTGTATATGGTGTTAGGGAGTGTTCTAATTTCATTCTTTTACATATAGCTGTCCAGTTTTCCCAGCACCACTTATTGAAGAGGCTGTCTTTTCTTCATTGTATATTCTTGCCTCCTTTATCAAAAATAAGGTGACCATATATGTGTGGGTTTATCTCTGGGCTTTCTATCCTGTTCCATTAATTTATATTTCTGTTTTTCTGCCAATACCATACTGTCTTGATTACTGTAGTTTTGTAGTATAATCTGAAGTCAGGGAGTCTGATTCCTCCAGCTCCGTTTTTCTTTCTCAAGATTGTCTTGGCTATTCAGGGTCTTTTGTGTTTCCATACAAATTGTGAAATTTTTTGTTCTAGTTCTGTGAAAAATGCCAGTGGTAGTTTGATAGGGATTGCATTGAATCTGTAGGTTGCTTTGGGTAGTATAGTCATTTTCACAATGCTGATTCTTCCAATCCAAGAACATGGTATGTCTCTCCATCTGTTTGTGTTATCTTTAATTTCTTTCATCAGTGTCTTATAGTTTTCTGCATACAGGTCTTTTGTCTCCCTAGGTAGGTTTATTCCTAGGTATTTTATTCTTTTTGTTGCAATGGTAAATGGGAGTGTTTTCTTAATTTTACTTTCAGATTTTTCATCATTAGTGTATAGGAATGCAAGAGATTTCTGTGTGTTAATTTTGTATCCTGCTACTTTACCAATTTCATTGATTAGCTCTAGTAGTTTTCTGGTAGCATCTTTAGGATTCTCTATGTATAGTATCATGTTGTCTGTGAACAGTGACAGTTCTACTTGTTTTCCAGTTTGGATTCCTTTTATTTCTTTTTCTTCTCTGATTGCTGTGGCTAAAATTCCCAAAATTTTTTTGAATAATAGTGGTGAGAGTGGGCAACATTTTCTTGTTCCTGATCTTAGAGGAAATGGTTTCAGTTTTTCACCATTGAGAATGATGTTGGCTGTGGGCTTGTCATATATGGTCTCTATTATGTTGAGGTAGGTTCCCTCTATGACTTTCTGGAGAGTTTTTATCATAAATGGGTGTTGAATTTTGTCAAAAGCTTTTTCTGCATCTGTTGAGATGATCATATGGTTTTTTTCTTTTTAACATCTTTATTGGAGTATAATTGCTTTACAATGGTGTATTACTTTCTGCTTTATAACAAAGTGAATCAGTTATACATATACATATGTTCCCATATCTCTTCCCTCTTGCATCTCCCTCCCGATCATACGGTTTTTACCCCTCAGTTTGTTAATATGGTTTACCATATTGATTGATTTGTGTATATTGAAGAATCCTTGCATTCCTGGGATAAACTCCACTTGATCATGGTGTATGATCCTTTTAATGTGCTGTTGGATTCTGTTTGCTAGTATTTTGTTGAGGATTTTTGCATCTATATTCATCAGTGATATCGGCCTGTAGTTTTCTTTTTTTGTGACATCTTTGTCTGGTTGTAGTATCAGGGTGATGGTGGCCTTATAGAATGTGTTTGGAAGTGTTCCGCCCTCTGCTGTATTTTGGAAGAGTTTGAGAAAGAAAGGTATTAGCTCTTCTCTAAATGTTTGATAAAATTCACCTGTGAAGCCATCTGGTCCTGGGCTTTTGTTTGTTGGAAGATTTTTAATCACAGTTTCAATTTCAGATTGGTTTGTCAATATTTTCTATTTCCTTCTGGTTCAGTCTTGGAAGGTTGTGCTTTTCTAAGAATTTATCCATTTCTTCCAGGTTGTCCATTTTATTGGCATATAGTTGCTTGTAGTAATCTGTCATGATCCTCTGTATTTCTGCAGTGTCAGTTGTTACTTCTCCTTTTTCATTTCTAATTCTGTTGATTTGAGTCTTCTTCCTTCTTTTCTTTATGAGTCTGGCTAATGTTTTATCCATTTGTTTATCTTCTCAAAGCACCAGCTTTTAGTTTTATTGATTTTTGCTATTGTTTCCTTCATTTCTTTTTCATTTATTTCTGCTCTGATCTTTATGATTTCTTTTCTTCTGCTAACTTTGGGGGTTTTTTTGGTTCTTCTTCCTCTAATTGCTTTAGGTGTAAGGTTAGGTTGTTTATTTAAGATGTTTCTTGAGGTAGGGTTGTATTACTATAAACTTCCCTCTTAGAACTGCTTTTGCTGCATCCCATAAATTTTGGGTTGTCGTGTTTTCATTGTCATTTTTTCCAGGTATTTTTTGATTTCCTCTTTGATCTTTTCAGTAATCTCCTGGTTATTTAGTAGTGTATTGTTTAGCCTCCACGTATTTGTATTTTTTACATTTTTTCCCCTGTAATTGATATCTAGTCTCATAGCTTTGTGGTCGGAAAAGACAGTTGATCCAATTTCAATTTTCTTAAATTTACCAAGGCTTTATTTATGACCCAAGATATAATCTGTCCTGGAGAATATTCCATACGCACTTGAGAAGAAAGTGTATTCTGTTGTTTTTGGATGTAATGTCCTATAAATATCAATTAAGTCCATCTTGTTTATTGTATCATTTAAAGCTGTGTTTCCTTATGTATTTTCATTTTGGATGATCTGTCCATTGGTGAAAGTGGGGTGTTAAAGTCCCCTAATATTATTGTGTTACTATCAATTTCCCCTTTTATGGCTGTTAGCATTTGCCTTATGTAATGAGGTGCTCCTATGTTGGGTGCATAAATATTTACAATTGTTATATCTTCTTCTTGGATTGATCCCTTGATCATTATGTAGTGTCCTTCTTTGTCTCTTGTAATAGTCCTTATTTTAAAGTCTATTTTGTCTGATATGAGAATTGCTACTTCAGCTTTCTTTTGATTCCCATTTGCATGGAGTATCTTTTTCCATCCCCTCACTTTCAGTCTGTATGTGTCCCTAGGTCTGAAGTGGGTCTCTTGTAAACAGCATATATATGGGTCTTGTTTGTGCATCCATTCAGCCAGTCTATGTCTTTTGATTGGAGCATTTAATCCATTTACATTTAAGGTAATTATCGATATGTATGTTCCTATTACCATTTTCTTAATTGCTTTGGGTTTGTTTTGGTAGGTCTTTTCCTTCTCTTGTGTTTCCTGCCTAGAGAAATTCTTTTAGCATTTGTTGTAAAGCTGGTTTGGTGGTGTTGAATTCTCTTAACTTTTGCTTGTCTATAAAGGTTTTAATTTCTCTGTTGAATCTGAATGAGATCCTTGCTGGGTAGAGTAATCCTGGTTTTAGGTATTGCCTTTTCATCACCTTAAATATGTCCTGGCACTCCTTTCTAGCTTTCAGAGTTTCTCCTGCAAGATCAGCCGTTAACATTATGGGCATTCCCTTGTACATTGCTTTTCCCTTTCTGCTTTTAATATTTTTTCTTTGTGTTTAATTTTTGATAGTTTGATTAACATGTGTCTTGGTGTGTTTCTCCTTGGATTTATGCTGTATGGGACTCTCTGCACTTCCTGGACTTGACTGACTATTTCCTTTCCCATGTTAGGGAAGTGTTCAACTATAATCTCTTCAAATATTTTCTGAGACCCTTTCTTTTTCTCTTCTTCTGGGACCCCTATAATTTGAATGTTGGTGTTTAATGTTGTCCCAGAGGTCTCTGAGACTGTCCTCAATTCTTTTCATTCTTTTTTCTTTATTCTGGTCTGCAGTAGTTTTTCCCACTATTTTACCTTCCAGGTCACTTATCCGTTCTTCTGCCTCAGTTATTCTGCTATTGATTACATCTAGAGAAGTTTTAATTTCATTTATTGTATTGTCCATCACTGTTTGTTTGCTCTGTAGTTCTCCCAGGTCCTCTTAAACATTTCTTGTATTTTCTCCATTCTATTTCTGAGATTTTGGATAATCTTTATTATCATTACTCTGAATTCTTTTTCAGGTAGATGGCCTATTTCCTCTTCATTTGTTTGGTCTGGTGGGTTTTTACCTTGCTCCTTCATCTGCTGTCTATTTCTCTGTCTTCTCATTTTGTTTAACTTACTGTGGTTGGGGTCTCCTTTTCGCAGGCTGCAGGTTCACAGTTCCCATTGTTTTTGGTGTCTGCCCCCAGTGGGTGAGGTTGGTTCAGTGGCTTGTGTAGGCTTTCTGCCTGTGTTCTGGTGGGTGGGGCTGGATCTTGTCTTTCTGGTGGGCAGGGCCATGTCCGGTGGTGTGTTTTGAGATATCTGTGGACTTTGTATGATTTTAGGCAGCCTCTCTGCTAATGCATGTGGTTGTGTTCCTGTCTTGCTAGTTGATTGGCATGGGATGTCCAGCATTGGAGCTTGCTGGTCGTTGAGTGGAGCTGGGTCTTAGTGTTGAGACAGAGATCTCTGGGAGAGCTCTCGCCGATTGATATTACTTGGGGCCGGCAGGTCTCTGGTGGTCCAATGTCCTGAACTTGGCTCTCCCACCTCGGAGGCTCAGGCCTGACAGCCGGCCAGAGCACCAAGGTTCTATCAGCCGCACGGCAGTGAATGTGGCAGCCTCCATTAAAGTCAGATTATGAGGGTCTACAATAGCTGCTCATCTAGAACAGGCTGACTTGGGAGCAATTTGTCTTCTAGGCTGTCTCCAGCAGCCAGTGGCTAAAAGAGTAGGTCTCCGCATGTGCTGCCAGAATCTTAAACGTTTATATAGAGGTCTTCACTGGGTTCAGTCATGGATTCGGTACAGACGGTCTCAAGAACACCTTACTCTCTCAAGGTTGTGTGCTTGAAACAGCTCCTAAGCCTGAGGGTCTACAAGCTGCAGGAAGACGAGACCACCCGGGGAGGCTTGCAAGCCGTGATTCTTGCCGCAAACCCTGCTGCTGCCCCCAATATTCAAGCACTTTACAAACGTGTTGCATATGCTTTACACATCTGCTTGCATCACCTTTGCTAGTGTCCCACTCACCAAAGCAAGTCATATGACCGCACCCAGATGCAATGGGGAGATTGGGGTAAAGCAAGAGACTCCACCTCTTTATGGGAAGGGGCAAAGTGTCATCCTTTTTGCAGTCTACCACAACTTCACATGATTCCCAGTGTCCTCAGGATAAAACCCAAACCCTTTAACTCGCTCCCTATGCCCTCCTTGATCTGTTCCCAAATTGCCTTCCCATTACGTACCCCACACAAATCTTGTGTTGTAGTTATTCCAGAGTCTCACTATTTTCAGAGCACCTTTTCTCTGCTAAGCTTTTGCCTGTGCTGTTCCCTCTGTCAGGATGCCTTCTCTATTACCCACGCCTTACCTGACCCAGCCTCATGCCCAATCATTCTTCAAGGTCCAGCTCCAATGCTACCTTTTTCTAGAAGCCTTTTCTGCCTCATCTCCATTCATCCTCTCTTGCAGATCTCAGAGTCCTTGCTTACATCTCTGTGGCATCACATCCTTCCTGTTGTCTGGGAGCTTAAGCTGTGCTCATGGCTGGTAGAGTGAGGGGCTCAGGGTCAGGCTGTCTAGGTTGAAATCCCAGGTCCCAGCCCCTTCACTTACTGTGTGACCTTGTGTATGCCACTTTGGTGCTCTAAGCTTTAGTTTCCTCATTTATAAGAAAAGAGGATAATAGTGGTCCTGACTTCATAAGGCTGTTTTATGGATCCAGTGAAGCTCACATGAAGTGCTTGGCAGGGTGAACATGTAAGCACATGTGAATAGAGACTATGTTGGTTAAATCTCCTCCCTACACCCAGCACATGACTTGGCACAGGGCAGGTGGGGGAGATCCTGGCCATCATTTTTGTGAATTGACGTCTCCCCCAAATAACAAAGGGCTCCTGCAGATGCAGCAGACATGGAGTTTGCCTGCGTTTGGTCTTTTCTGTAGCACCCTTTTGTGTGGGATAGGCTTAGCTGGGCCCACAGCCAGCCCTGAAGTGGATGCTAATAATATCATTATATGCTGAATAATTAACTGTCATTTAAATATTCATATATTGTTGGGGGCAAGGCCTTTTATCAGCATCTGGGGATGTGTCGGCAGAGGAAGGAGATGGATGTCAGCAAGTCTGACTTTGCCTGTGAAGGGCGACCCGGGGTCCAGAGAGAGCTGTTGGAGTGGCCACCAGATAGTCAGCTAATATATAACTGCAATATCCCCACGTGATAAGCTACAGTATCATAAACACTTGACGCATATGAGCAAGCCTAGAACAATATTGGAAGCATTAATTTCATTTGACGAATGCTTATCTATATTTTATTCTGTTCTATCTTTAAAGAAGTCCCTCTTCCTTTCCTGCTAAGGGAGTGGGGCCAGAGACCTGCAGGTGGGCTGGAGTAGAGGGGGCAGAGGTTCTTACCTGTTTTCTGCACCTGGAGCTGCAGGTACGGGTGTGGGGCATGTGTGGTGGGCTGTCCCTGAACCTTGGAGCCCTACCTCGGGGGTTCTGCTTCTGGCTCTTTGGAAGAAGAACTCAGGCTGTCTGTTGCGGTCAGGGGAGAGGGGTATGGGGCCAGGTGGGCTGAAGCTGCTGTAGATTCCCCGTTTGTTTCTTCTAGGGATGGTCCTAGAGGGCGCCCTGCAGGGAGAGATTTGGGAAGGCAGGGACTGTGGCAAGGCAACTATCCCACAGTGGGGAAGGGAGGGGAAAGAGGAGAAAGGGGAGAAAGGAATTTGAGGGAGAAGGACAGAAGATTGGAGGAGGATGGAGAGGAGAAGGAAGAAGAGGAAATGTAAGAAGCAGCTGAGGGAGCCTGAAGTGCTGGTGACACGATGAGCTCTGGCTACCCTGGAGGGAGGGAGATAGCCTGGAGTCGTGATTAAGAGCAAGGGTTCTGGGCTTCCCTGGTGGCGCAGTGGTTGAGAGTCCGCCTGCTGATGCAGGGGACGCGGGTTCGTGCCCTGGTCCGGGAAGATCCCACATGCCGCAGAGCGGCTGGGCCCGTGAGCCATGGCCTCTGAGCCTGCGCGTTCGGAGCCTGTGCTCCGCAACGGGAGAGGCCACAACAGTGAGAGGCCCGCGTACCGCAAAAAAAAAAAAAAAAAAAAAAAAGAGCAAGGGTTCTGGAATTAGACAGTCCTGGGCTTGAATTCTGGCTGTGCCTCTAATCAGATATGTGACCATGGGGAAGGTACTCACTACCTACAAACTGTAGTTTCCCATTTGTAAAATGGGAAGAATACTAGTACTCAACTGATATACCACTTGTCTATTTCTGCACAAATTCTAACAAATTACCACAAACTTAGTGTCTTTAAACAACATACGTTTCTCAGTTTCTGTGAGTTAGGGGTTCAGGCATGGCTTAGTTGGAATGTCTTCTGAGGGTCTCACAGGCTACAATCAAGGTGTCAGCGGAATGTGTTCTCATCTGGAGGCTCGACTGCAGAAGAGTCTGTTTCCAAGCTTACACAGATTGTTGGCACAATTCACTTTCTTGCTGCTGTAGGACTGGAGGCCCTGACTACTCGCTTGTTGTCTGCTAGAGGTGGCCCTCAGTTCCTAGATGTGGCCCCAGCTCCTTGTCATGTGGGCTTCTCCCACATGGTCATCTACTTCATCAAACCTGCAGGGAGAGCCTCTATCTCCAGCCTGCAAAGGTGGAGTCTTATACAGATCTCCCTTGACTTATGGTGGGGTTATGTCCTGATAAACCCATCATAAGTTGAAAATATCTGAAGTTGAAAATGCATTTAATACACCTAACTTATCAAACATCATCGCTTAGCCTAGCCTACCTTAAACATGCTCAAAACACTTCCATTAGTCTACAGTTGGGCAAAATCATCTAACTCAAAGCCTATTTTACAATAAAGTCTTAAGTGTCTCGTAATTTATTGAATACTGTACTGAAAGGGAAAAAGAGAATGGTTGTCTGGGTACGGAATGGTTGTAAGTGTATCAGTTGTTTACCCTTCTGATTGTGTGGCTGACCAGGAGATGCAGCTCACTGCCACTGCCCAGCATCAGGAGAGAGTAATGTATCATGTATTGCCAGTCTGGGGAAAGATCAAAATTCAGAATTCGAAGTGAGGTTTCTATTGAATGTGTATTCCTTTCACACCATTGTAAAGTCAAAAAATCATGAGTTGAATCATCGTAAGTTGAGGAATGTCTGTATAATATAACGTATAATGTATATGTTATAATGTAACTTATAATGTAATGTATTATACGGGAGTGACAGTGCATCATCTTTGCCATATTCTATTGGTTAGAAGCAAGTCCCAGTTCTGCCCACACTGGTGGGAGGGGATTGCATGAGGGCATGAACCAGGAGATGGGGATCACCTTCAAGTCTGTCCAACATACCTGACAATGACAGCCTGCATCTACTCAGTGCCAGGCACTGCTCTAAGTGCTTTTCATGAACTCTCTCTTTTGATCTTCCGAACAACACCATGATGTGCTATAATTATCGCCACTGTACTGATGAAGGAATGGCAGCACAAGAGGCAAAATTACAGCTATATAGTTAGTAGCAGGTGGAGTTTGCTTGAGAACCATGTACTCTGGATCCAGGCGCAAGACTCTTAGCTGCTGTGAGATCTAGTCTCACAGGGCTGCTTGTCAAGATGCTGAGTACAGGTCCTGGTACAAAGCCTAATAAACATGACCTCAAAATAACTCACTGGTGGCTCGGCCTCCTTTGTCAGTCTCTGCTTGCACTCTGCACCCACGTGGAGGCCAGATCCACACTTCACATCCCCAGGATAACCCAACCCAAGTCCCAGAGCACAGGACACAAAATGGGGAGACAGAGGGATGACATTGGGTGTGTTTCCTTCGCCCCATCCCAAAGCTATTGATCTCTTGGGCCTCAGCTTAAAAGTCACTTATTTCCTATTGCTGCTGTAATAAATTACCACAAATTTAGTAGCTTAAACAACACAAATTTATTATCTTGCAGTTCTGGGGGTCAGAAGTCCAAGATGGGTCTTACTGTGCCATAATCAAGGTGTTGGCAGGGCTATGTTTCCTTCTAGAGGATCTAGGAAGAATGATTTTTCTTTTGTCTTTTCCAGTTTCTACAGGCCACCTGCATTCCTTGGCTTGTGGCCCCTTCCTCCATCTTCAAAGTCAGTCCAGTCTTTCTCACATCCCATCACTGTGACATTGACTCTTCTTCTGCCTCTTTTTTTTTTTTTTTTTTTTTTTGCGGTTCGTGGGCCTCTCACTGCTGCAGCCTCTCCCGCTGTGGAGCACAGGCTCCAGACGTGCAGGCTTAGTGGCCATGGCTAACGGGCCCAGCCGTTCCACAGCATGTGGGATCCTCCCTGACCAGGGCACGAACCTGTGTCCCCTGCATCAGCAGGCAGACTCTTCTGCGCCACCAGGGAAGCCCTTCTTCTGCCTCTTGATTCCACTATTAAGGACCCTTGTGATTCTACTGGGCCCTCCCAGATAACCCAGAATAATCTCCCTACTTTAAAGTCAGCTGATTTGCAAACTTAATTCCATCTGCAACCTAAGTTCCCCCATTTGCCATATAACATATTCACAGTTTAGGGGATTAGTTATGGACTGAATGTTTGTGTCCCCCCACCCCCCAAATTCATATGTTGACATCTACTTCCCTGTCCCTCTGTGCGATGGTATTCAGAAGTGGATTCAGAGGTGGGGCCTTTGGGAGGTAATTAAGATTAGATGAGGTCATGAGGGTGGAGCCCTCGTGAATGGGATTAGTGCCCTTATAAAAAAGACCGCAGAGAGCGCCCTCAGCCCTTCTGCCAAGTGAGGACACAGTGACATGATGGCTGTCTACAAACCTGGAAAGGGGCCCTCACCAGACAGTGACTCTGCCAGCACCTTGATCTTGGATTTCCTAGCCTCCAGAACTGAGAAATATGTTTCTATAGTTTAAGCCACTCAGTTTATGATAATTTGTTATAGGAATACTCCTCTGCCCACCACACTTCCATGGGGGTTCGGGTTGGGTGCTGTGCCTGGTGCTCCTGTGACATCCTTTACTTCTCCATCACCACTGTTCACCCTCTTCCAGGAGTCTCAGACTCATGTGCCCTTAGGGGCCAGGAGGTAAAGTAAAGGAATTCTCTGAGTGTAAGATAATAAGGTGTGATGGCAAAGGAAAACCTGTTTCCAGTTGAGAAATTTTAAACCACTGTGCTGACCACATAAAACCTTCAGCCTGCAGATTGCCAGTGTGCTCTTTGGGGTCCTGTTAGACTGTGAGAACCCCACGATCAGAGCCGGGCTGCAGGGAGGCTAGCATCGCAGTGAGAGCAGAGGGATGGTCCTGGGCAGCCCAGTCAGGAAAGGCTCTCCTTTCTCTGGGCTGAAGCAGCCTGTGCTGTGGCATATGGCAGCGACCACCCTTTCCCTGGGGGCTCTCCAAGCCAGGCTCATGCACAGGGTACAACCCGCACGCTGTCCATGGTCCTGTACCCGGAACCTCATACAGCGCGTGACCCACAGCACAAATGTGGACTAGATATTTGTGAATGCGTAATTGAATGAAATCTACTGCCTTCTCACTCACTCTCTACCCTGTTCAGGGATATGTGATCTCTTTCCAAAGAGCTCAGCTTCTCTTGACAGGCACCAGCCGTGGCCAAAGCACGTGCATCAATCACAGGCTTCCTCGACTTGGAACCCAAGGTCTTTGCACCTTTGTGGGAAATTACCATGGCCTGTGACTGAAAGGCTGGGGCCAGGGGCTGGCACACCCAGGGGGTTCCAGTCTGCCTTTGCTGCTGCCCCACCTGCCTCCTTCCTGCTCTCTCCCCTCTTCGCATTCGAGATTCCCTGGAGGTCGGGCCTGGTGTAATTACAGGGTATCTGCTGCCTTCCTATAAATCTAATGGACTTTTTGGCCTTGTCAGATTAAAACTTACCTATCAACCCGCCACAGTCCTCTACATCTCCCTAAATCTGTGCTTGGGAGAGAATTTATGGCCAGGAATTGCATTTTGCAAAATGATTAAAGTTGCCAAACAGCCATAAAAGGTTGCAGGAGGAGATATGGTTTTTTTGAAAGTCTGCTTAATTTATAAGGGGTGGAAGGTTTATTGTCATTTAGAGTCCACAGCGAGGCAGTGATGGAGCGTTCCGCAGCAGCTGTGCACAGCTGCTCTCGCTTTATGCCTTTTACATGTTTTTAAATTGCCCTGCTTGAATCCGGCCTTCTGCAGTAGCAGAAACGCCCTGGTGGCTCAGTTTGCAGGAGAGAGGCTGGCCCCCCTGCCTTCTGACGCTCAGCCCCACTCATCCCTGCTCCCCTCACCCTATCCAGGCTCACCTTCCGGAAGAATTTCTAGCTGATCTTGCTTCATCCCATCCCACAGTCCTCCGCTGCCCCCCTGAAACATGAACACATACTCACATGTGTAAAGGCTTTTAAGTTTAGTGTAGTATTTTAGTACTTATCACCCCAGATTAAATGATTAAATGAGATAAGGCACATAGAGGTCTAAACATAAGACTGCTACCTAGTGAGCTAATAAATAGGATTAGGGCTTCCATTTACTGACCACTTACGAGGTGCCAGGACCTCTGTTCTGAGCTTCACATGCGTTAATTCACATAATCCTCACTGCCACTCCATGAGGTAGCTGTGAGTTGCATCTATGTTTAGGAAGCTTAAAGAACTGAAGCCCAAGGTCATGCAGTGAATGCTCAATGAATATTCACTATTATTTTTTAATACTATTCAGGCAGGAGCCTTACCTGTTTTTGCTGCCAGCTTGGCACATAGTAGATGCTCAATAAATACAGCAGAATGCAAGCACGCATGTGCTAGAGTGTCCTCATGGCTAGTCTGATGCCCCTGCCCGCCATGAACACAAAGATCAGAGTCTGTTCACAGTATGTCTGACCCTAGTAGCGAGCCCAGTGCTAGGCACATAGAGGTGTTCTTCACGTACTTGAAAAATGATAGAATAAATGTAAACCTACCACAACCCCATGAGGAAGGTACTTGGAGTTCCAACTGTGCAGAGGAAGATTGGAAGCTGAAAAGGAGTTTGACACCTACTCAAATCACACTGATAGTGGCGGAGCCAGGGCTTCAGATTCCAAGTCCAAGTCTGGCAGGTTGTTGTTTTGTTTTTTTTAACCACAGCCCAGCTGCCCACCTATTAGGCATCTGGGGTAGATTCAGAAATTTTTCTTCTTCCTCATTATCATATCTAGTATTTATTAAAAGCCTATGACTCACCAGCTACAGACACCATGCCAAATAATCCTCCCAACACACTTGCAAGATATATCTTATTCCTCCAGTTTTATAGATGTGGAAGCTGAAACTTCAGCCCTGGTGTGTGTGTGATTCCAGAGGCAGACAATCAAGATACAGGATGATAATAGCTCTACTGAGAGAAGCTCTTCAAATCCAGCCTAGCAGGGGGCAGGGGAGTGGCAGGGAGGCTCCCTGGAGGAGGGGATTTCTAAGCTGACATTTGGAGAAGGAGAAGGGATTTGCCAGGTAAACCATGGGGAACTGTGTTCCAGGGAGAGGGAACAGCATGGCAGCAAGAAAGGGCAAGGCTGGTTAGAGGATGTGAACATTTCAGTCTGGCTGGTCCTGAACTCTCTCGGGCCTCAGACACAGTTCAGACCTCACTCCCCTCACTGGGTTGCAGAGATGTTCATGGTGGGGGAGGGGCCAGTAGGCTGTGTGCCAGGTGATCCCCAAGGTCTCCTTCAGCTTCACCCACATTCCCTCCTCTCTGTCTCAGGGTCAAGCCCACCCCCCTCCTTTGAGCTTCAGGGAAGCGGGGATCTGCCTGCTGGCTTGTGATGGACAAATCGGGTCCCACTTGGATTTGATCCAGTTGCTCTCAAACTTGCCTGTGTCCCACCATCCATCTTCTAGGGCTTCCTCCCCACAGCTTGGGCATGGGGGTCAAAGAGCCTCCTCTTCTGCTTTCCTTGCCTCTCAAACGTCCCCAGATTTGGAGCCCAAAGTCTTCTCCAGGCTCTTTACTTGCTCATTCAACAAATATTTTTTGAGTACATGGTATGTTTTGGGTACTGTTCCAGGGGCTGGGAACACAGCAGTGAACACAGCAGATGAGGCCATTGTCCTCCTGGAGGGGACCATGAACTAGTGGATAAACAAGAGGATTTTAGGGGGTGACATGTGCCTTGATATCAGTAAAGCAAGTTGGTGTGACAGGAAGTGACTGAGGGCATGGGGTATGTGTGTGTGTGTGTGTGTGTGTGTGTGTGTGTACTGCTTGGTTAGCATATAAGGGACTTTTGAACCAAGACTCGAGTGAGAAACCTATTGAAGGAAGATCTGGAGGAAGAACACCTCATGCCAAGGGGGAAGGGAGTGCCAAGGCTCAGCGGTAGGAATGAACTGTACCAACTCAAGGAACAGAAGTGAGGCTGGAGCTTGGGGAGTGAGGGGCAGAGTGGTGGGTGGCCAGGGGGAGAGGTGGGCGGGGTCAGATCATGCAGAGGCTTGTAGGCCACGGTCAGACTTGAGATTTTACCCTAAGTGCAATGGGACGTTCTTGGCGGGGTTGGATCAGGGGAGAAACATGGTCCCATTGACATTTGTAGAGGTTCACTCTCCCTTCCGTGTTGAGAACAGGAAGTAGATTCCCAAGACAGCCACAAATCCTAACCCACACCAAACTCTTCTCCAGATATACTGTACACTGTTGTGCCTCTAGGTCTCTGCACCTGCAAATCCTTCTGCCAAGAATGCCTTTCCCTTTACTTCTAGAGAGCATTCCGATTCACTCTTCCAGACTCAGCTCCCAGACACGCTCCCTGCGGTTCCCTCCCCCTTCCCTGCAGGCAGGGTGACTTCAAGTTCTCATCGCCTTTCCCTACTTCCAGCAGTGAGCGGAAACCCTGATGCCTGTTTCCGGGTCCCTCCCCTGGCTGGACAAGGAGCTCCTCCAGCACAGGACCGTGGCTGCCTTAGCTCTGAGAGCCAGGGCCCTGCACCAGGCCGGCCCAGGTTGCGTGGCTGACAGGTGCTTTCTGCCTGATGAGACCTCCCTGAGCATCCCCATCACTGGCAAAAGCACTAGACGGGCGAGCACCCTTTGTTTAAACAGATAATAAGATGAGAAGTATGGTAACATACTATTTACCGTAACATTCACATTAAATCTATACTAACTAGGAATTTTGACATCTGAAGGTTAAGTTTCTAAGTGTTTACTAAAAGCAGCAACAGTCTGTGATCGTCGACACGTGAACAGCTCTCTCTCTCTCAAGGACTGTTCTCTTGTTACCTTGAGACCATGAATGTTTGTTAAAGAAGAATACATTTAAAAAAATACTTCTTGTAAATACTTGAGTTAGGAAGAAGACATTTGTTAGAATACTTCCAGTAAATACTTGCTTGTAAACCTTTGTTTTTCACTGAACACCATATAGGCCGCCTGATTTGGTTCTATGGGTATAGAAGAACTGTGCGTTTCCTTATTAAGCTAGGAATGTATTTAAAAGCTGCCGCCCTCTGACTCCCTCCACCAAACTCAGCTGCTTCTCTTCCCACCACGTGGAGCAGGTGGACTGGGCTGAGGCCTGTGGGTTTCCCTGCAGGGGGCATCTGGCTCCCCTCCCCTTCCCCCTAGCCCACCCTGGCCACTGAGCTGCCTGCACACCCACAGTCTCCAGGCAGTGCCCGTGGGCATGGCGTAAATTGAACTAAGTGCACAAGACCTGGTACCCTCCTGGTAAATGCTAAAAATCACCTCCCAAATCTGCATACTTGATCGCTGTGATGCCCAGTTTTGAGATGTGGGGAAACAACTGGTTAACTGAAATGTGCAGTTGTCCCTGATGATTGGGTGAAGACGCTAAGTCCCTGGACAAGTCATTTAGTTGCTTTGAGCCTCAGTTTTCTCATCTGTGAAATGGGGATCATAATATATGTAGGGCGGTTTGCCAAAGCCCGGTGGCCCTATTTGATTGCCGGTTGCCTTCATCCTAGCTTGGCCTTGTTCCTTGTTTCACTCCTTCAGGTTGAAGGCATCCTGGCAGGTGGTTCCGTGTGATGGGGTGCCAGGTGGTGACCTGTCTTACAGAATGATGTTAAATTTTACTACTCACTGCCTCTCTTGTAATAGTCATTCAGTCCACAAATAGTCACTAGGCACCTGCCGTGTGCAAATACTGTGCCAGGCACTGGGGATACAGTGGAAAAAGACAGACAAGTCCCCACACTCATGGATCCTGCGTTCTAGCAGGAGAAGCGTGGAAGTTTTCCAGCAGCTGGTGTTTGTGAGGTTGAGGAAGTCCACTTCTAGGCCCATTGGTTTTAGATGCCCATTCCTGAAAGTTGCTGCTCATTTTCAAGTCTGAATCTTTCAAGTCTCTGGGAGAATGAATGGAGATAATGTCTGCATAGCGTCTGGGGTAGCACTGGGTGCATCCAGGGTGCTCTGTAAGTTGGACACCCCTTTCTTTCTCCAGACACAGATCTATCTGTGTCCCCCTTCCTGTATCTCCCTCCTTGCCCTGATTTTCAGGCAAAGCAAGATATGAGAGGTGAGTTTTGTGCTCAGGGCTGAAGGTGAGCCATTAAAAAAACTTTCTTTTTTAGAGCAGTTTTAGGTTCACAGCAAAATTAGAAGGATGGTGCAGAGATTTCCCATACACCCCACCCCTACCCAAGCATAGCCGCCCTCATTATCCACATCCCCCCGCCGCAGAGTGGTACTTTTGTTCCAGTTGATGACCCTGCATTGATACATAATCACTGACGGTCCATAGTTCCCCTTAGGGTTTATTCTTGGTGTTGCACGTTCTATGGGTTTGGGCAAATGTATGATGACATGTGTCCATCATTACAGGATCATAGGAGCATTTTCCTGCCCTGAAACTCTCCTGCAGGTGAGCTATTTCTCTAGGTTCAGGGAGGTGGTGTAGGAGGAGGACAGGAAATACGTGGAGTCCTTGGGGTCAGGGGACAGTGTGCCTCCGTCCTGGCCGCCAACACCGAAGTGGAGATGTTGGCAGAGCCAGCCTGGAGTCTCCTTCAAAGCAAGCACCAGGAGGAAGACATGCAAAGATCAGAGTGAGAGAACACAAGCCAGGCAGAGCAAGAAGCAGCAAAAACATTTACACCCATTTTGCAAAGTCCCACCAAAGAGCCATGGCATCTCAGTGTAGTCCAGCCAAGGGACTGTCCTGGAACCCACAAGACCCGAGCTTGAAACCCCCAACCAGCCAAGTGGAGGATGGCATTGTTGTCCATTGTAAAAATCAATGGTTCCTTTGCTAAGTGGTCAATATTTATTTGGCTTTAGCATTGTTTAATTCAATGCATCAATTAAAGATAGTGTAATGTCTGCTCTGGTCTGCAGCCCCCGGCTTCTGTGTGTCGTTACCTCATCTGTTTGAGATCACTCACGTCCTTACGTCCCTGCTCCTTTGTCCTCTTGCATAACTCAAGGACAGGAGTAATTGACGTGAAACTTTTAAAAATTAATTTCTCTGCATATGCCACTGAGGGGGAGCGCAAGCCCTCCCGGCCATTTATAACGTCACGGTGATTGGTCCTGACAAAACAATACCTTAAAAACTCACCAAAGTAAATTATGGCCTGAGCAAATGGCTGCTCCGCGGCAGGGCCGGAGGCTTGGAGGGGAGCCAGGCAAAAACAAAGTAATGTGCTTTTGATATTAATAACAGAGATGATATTGATCTGCAAGCTAGTGTCACTTTTCCACTCTGGCGAGGAGATTGCTCCCGGCACTCAGTCCACTGAAAGCCACTTTCCATGCAGGCCATTTAATTTTGTGAGTCTTTAATTATGTGAAATGTAGTCTAGTTAAAGGGCCAGGTCCCAGTTTTGCCGGGTGGAGATGTGGGCTGTGATTCAGGAAGCTGTCAGAAATGAATATAACTCAATTCTTAGATCTGCAAATGCAGTTGTCTTTCTAAATGTTTATTTCATCCCTGCGCTTCTCTGGCCTGGTGCCACCGTGCATCAGGACAGACACAGCCTCTGATTACAGGACCACATTTTTCAAGGGGCCTGAAGTTAATGTGCCTGTTTTCTACATAATAAAAGTCATAACTCACAGGGGCCGCCGTCGCCTCTCTCCTGAAAGGGGGCCTGGACAGACTGCAGGAGGACTGTGCAGCCCAGCCCAGCAAGCCGCCTGTTCTGTGCCTGGCCCGATTTTGGACAGTCGGTCTCTGGGCGGAGCTGCGATGGACCGCATTGGAGCGCAAGTCAGACCACAGGCCTGTGTGTGGGTCAGATTACGTATCAGATCATGTATAGATTCGTGAGACAGATCGAGGAGAAACCCACATATCAGACCAGAGAAGTCCGTGACGCCTGCTTTCGGAAACATGTCATGATAGCTCTATGCCTTGTGTTTATCTGCATACCCTTCCTCTGGTTAAGATGGGTCAAGTCTCTTTCTGCCTTTCTCTTATACACATATAGCCATCCCTTTATATGTCTGTCTTCTCCTCCAAAGGCACCCTTTCATATATGCATATGCACGCAGGTATGCTTACCCCCCCTGCCACACACACACACACACACACACACACACACACACACACACACACACACGCCCAGAGCTCCAGAATGTCTCTTGAACTCTGCTTTACACTGAGAGGGGTCAGTGGAGAAGAGCAGTCTCATATCCAGAACTCAGCTCTCTGACAACTCCATCTTTCTAGAACACAGCCAAGGTTCAGGAGCTCAGAGAATCAGACCCACAAAGACAAAATACCGCAGAATCTACATACTTGACTCACAGGAGGATGCATCAGAACCTCACTCACAGCTCTTTTCTCTTACTTTACAAATAGTTTTTTTTGTGTGTGTGTGGTACGCGGGCTTCTCACTGTTGCGGCCTCTCCCGTGGCGGAGCACAGGCTCCGGACGCGCAGGCTCAGCGGCCATGGCTCACGGGCCCAGCCGCTCCGCAGCATGTGGGATCTTCCCGGACCGGGGCACGAACCCGCGTCCCCTGCATCGGCAGGCGGACTCTCAACCACTGCGCCACCAGGGAAGCCCCTACAAATAGTTTTGATGGTCCCTATTCTTGTTTGTCCAGCCTCCAGAAGATTTAGAAGTAGAAAGAGGAGGGAGAGAGAGGCTTCTAGAAGCAAAAGCACCTAGAGCAGCAGGAAATCACAGCTGAAAGTGAGAGAAGAGAGAATAACCCAAAAAGCAGACAAAAAAATAACACAGTGAGATTTTTCAAAATTAATTCTATAGCATAAAACGGGGAGAGAGGTGGACACTCAAATATATTTAGGAAATGCTGGGTTAAATAAAGCCAGACAGGTTTCGTGGCTGTAGGAGACTTCAGTGCCCCTAATGTGCTAACATGCACCGTGCATCCCTCGGGGTAGCAGGGATAGATTCAATTTTTCCCAAACTTATTTACCCATGAATATCTTTTCCTCCCCTAACCCCTATCCCAGAGGATTCTGAGAGGTTAGTATTCAACTGAACACACTCTGGGATATACTGATGCACCACGATTAATTGTACTGGCGACGGTAGTGATGGCCGTCTGTTTTTTTCGTGTTTAGTAGCCATTGATTCTCCTTGCAGGAACAGCCGTTTGGAAATCTATCCCTCCCTGTTTTTCAGTCCATGTGATTTAGTTGGAGTCTGTTCCTCAACCCCAGGGGTGGGCCCATAACCCATGCTAAGCCACTCATAACATTGCATCTCCCTGGCCACCACGATTGGTTTGAGGATAGGCACACAGTCTGATCAGAGCTACTGAGACACTATGGGACTTCGCAGGGAATTCTGGACAAGAGACCTTGGACTCAAAGGCAGAGAATGTGAGGCTTGGAGCTGTGGCAACAATTTTGCCAACACCATCACCTGGAGCCCAAGAAGAGGTCAACATGGACGACATCAGGGCCAAGAGGCAGATAAAAACAACGTTTGTCTTTTTTTTTTTTTTTTTTTTAGCGGTACGCGGGCCTCTCACTGTTGTGGCCTCTCCCATCGCGGAGCACAGGCTCCGGACGCGTAGGCTCAGCGGCCATGGCTCACAGACCCAGTCGCTCCGTGGCATGTGGGATCTTCCTGGACCGGGGCACGAACCCATGTCCCCTGCATTGGCAGGCAGACTCTCAACCACTGCACCACCAGGGAAGCCCAACATTTGTCTTTTGAAAAGATCAGTCTGGGTGTCGTGCGGAAATTGGATTAGAAGAGGAGTCCAGCCGGGAGACCAGTGAGTAAGCAAGTATTGGAAAGAGAGGAGAGTTGCTTGGGTTAGAGAGAAGGTAGTAGGGAGGATGAAGGCTATTTAGGAGATAATATTCACTTGGAGAGTGATTGGTGGGGATGAAGAAGAGAGAGGGGAAAAGGATTGCTCCCAGATTTCTGACTTGCAAAACTGGATGGATGGTGGTGATCTCTGAAAGAGGACCAGCTTGTTTTGGTAGAATGGGGTGGGAAGGAGTTCATGAGTTCATTTTGGTTATATTAGATCTCATGGGTGGTTGAGAAGTCTGAGTGGAAATGCTGAGTAGGATGCTGCCTATAAGGTCAGAGGACAGCCTTGGGTTGGAGATATATACTGGGGAGACATTGGCTCATGGAGGGTAATGAGTGACCAGTGGCCAAATCACTCAAACCCATGTCTGGGACAGGAGGATAAAAGTTCAGTGGAAGCTGGAAAAGCAGCCTCAGAGAGGTTGAAGGAAAAGAATGTTTAAGGAAAGAAGGAATGGTCAACTTACTAAGACGTTAAGTAAGAAGATGGGAAGATGCCCTTCAGATTTAGAGAGAAAGAGATCTTTAATATCTTTAGCCAGAGCTGTTTGGGTGGAGTAAAGGGGCAGAGGTCAGAGTAGTGGGTGGAGGAATGACTGGAGGTGAGGAAAAGATCAGAGCAACAAGAACAGTAATGAACAATGGCGAACAGGAAGTAAACACCTACCATGGGGAGGCCCTTAATCACTCTACATTTAATCCTCACAACAACTCTTTGAAGTACATTTGTTTCCATTTCCTAGGTGAGGAAACTGAGGCTTAGAGAGATTAGGTAATTTGCCTGAGGTCACACAGCTGGTGGAGCCAGAATTCAAATCCGAACAGTCTGGCTCCAGAGCCCATATTCTTTTTTTTTTTTCTTTTTCTTTTTGCTGTACGCGGGCCTCTCACTATTGTGGCCTCTCCCATCGTGGAGCACAGGCTCCGGACGCGCAGGCTCAGCGGCCATGGCTCACGGGCCCAGCCGCTCTGCGGCATGTGGAATCTTCCCAGACCGGGGCACGAACCCGCGTCCCCTGCATCGGCAGGAGGACTCTCAACCACTGCGCCACCAGGGAAGCCCCTGATAAACAAGTACAAAAAAGACATTGGGGAGGAGAGTTTGGGGTATTGCCAGAATGTTAGTAAAGTGATGAAATCTATGGAATCCATGCTGGATAAAGGCAGAAGTGAAGAAAGAGAGGGCTGATGGATGGGGAGAAAGTTAAAGAAGTGGATGGACTTGAGGTCTTGGTGAAGCTAAAGAAGGACTCTAATGAAAACTGGCAAAGAAGGAGAGGAGATTATAGTCAGAGAACAGTGCTTGAATTAGTGATGCTGAAGGGGGAACAGTTTGGGGTAACAACTCTGTGAAGTGGGGCCGTTATTCTATCAGTTCCATTTTACAGATGAGAAAACTAAGGCACAGAGAGGTGAAGTACTTTGTTCAAGGTGGAATCAACCATTAAGCAGTACGACTGAGGTCAAACTGGGCAGTCTGGGCTCTCACCCTTAACCCTCTCCCTATGCTGCGAATATTAGCCATTAGTAACTACCATCACCCCAGAATCGTATCGCAAAGTTTAACGAGCCAGAAATTGAGACTTGTGCCCATACTATTTTGCAAATGGCATGCAGACTCTGACACTTCCTGGACACCGTCAGCCTGCCAGAACCATCCCTAATCTCATTCACTAGGCTGACTCCGTCTGCCTCCTGGGTGGCGTAGGCTGGGATGTCTGGCTCTCCAGGAAGTCACTGGCTGGCTGACTCAGGTCTCCTGTCCATCCAGCCGAGAGGCAAGATACCCTCTCTTGACACAGCCTGGGGTAGAGGCGCTTAATTACACACACTCAAGATACTTAGCGTCCCTCTTTCCTCTTGCTGTTTCTGTCTTGACCCCAAAGTCCCTTTCTGTCCTTGGGGTCCTCCTGAGATTCTTCTACCACTCATCCCTGCAGCCCATACCCTCCTTCTCCTAGATTCTGCATTACCTTCTGGACATGTTCGAAGACGCATGTTCTCCAGGGTCCCAAGTGACAGCTGGGGACGTCAGGTTTGGGGAAGATGAGTGGGGTTCTCAGAGCTCCTGGTCAGCAGAACCTTGGAGGCCCCAGTTGCTCAGAGAGAATTTGCCAGCATCAGATGATTCCTTGGACCCAACTGGTGTTGGGAACCCTGACCCAAGTCCTGGCTGATCACTCTGACAGGCATCCTGGAAGAGTGGTTCATTGTGCAGTGGGTGCTGAGTGGGTACTGCGGGGGCAGCTTCATCTCGGTGGTCCTGGAGCAGCAGCCCCTTGGCCACCCTCCCTCACTGGAAGTGAGCCCCTGGAGGACAGAGCCCACATCAGCCTTATCCACCAGCGTATCAGCATAGAGCCTGTAGTAGGGACTCAATCAATATTTGCTGGGTGTTTGATTCTGTCCTCCAGATTGGAGGAGAGAGGGGCTGAGCAGGGAATTAAATAATAACACACCAGCAAATACTTATATAGTATTTACTATGTGCCGGGAATCGTTCTAAGTGTTGTACGCAAATTCATTCATTGAATCCTCGCAACAATCCTGAGAGGTGGGTACCAGTATCACTCCCATTTTACAGGTGTGGAAATTGACCACCATGAGGTTGGGTAACTTACCTAACGTGACACTGCTAATGAGTGGCACAGCTGAGATCTGAACCCCAGTTCTCTGGCTTCAGGTCAAGGCTGTTGACCATGACACATGCTTACGCTCTGTTTCTGAACCTTGTTGCCAGGGACAGAAAGCCAAGTCCAACAGCTTCTGCTAAAAGGGATTTATTGGCTCAGTGATCGGGTGGTTCAGTGTGGGGTCTGGTCAGATTCCAGAGGTTCTGAGTGATGTCAGTAAGATGCTGTTCATTCATTCTCTCGCCCCCTCTCTGTTCTGCTTCCACCTGTGAGTCAACTTGTGTCCACTCTCTGGCCAAGGGAACCAGGTCTCAGGATCCGCTGCCCCATCAGACCCACGTGTTGTGGAGAAGGGCCAGTTCAGCATAGGAAGTGGGTGATGTGACTAGATGAAGAGTTGCTGAGCAAATAGGACACATGTCACTATAAGCTCTTTCCTCTGCCAGGGCCTTTACACTTTTTAATTTATTTATCTCTCACTACAACCTGTAAGCTGGGGATGATTGTGCCCATTTGTAAATGAGGAAACTGAGGCATAGTGTGATTTATCTAAGTTCACACAACTTGAAGGTTTGCCTAATATTGAAACTCCATTCTGCCTGGAGCTTCTCCGGCAGATGCCCTGGGGGAGCACACTGACCATGGCTCACCTTGGGTCTCCCAAGTGCTTTGGGCAGTTCTGTGGTCAGAGGACAGGAGCTGATGGGCACCTGGTGGGAGAAAAACCAGGCCTCACCAGGGCCAGGGTCAGGGCTGGAGGGAGTCACTGCTTAGATGATGCTCAGGGCCCTGGGGTTCCCCACCCTTGCACAGCCCTGCCTGGCCCCCTGGGCTGTGAGCCTGGGGAGTGGGCACCTCCCCTGGGCCCCTGGCAGGGAGAGAGCAGTGCCGAGGCAGGAGGCAGGCAGGCATGGTGCGGTCCCTGCCCATCTGGGGAGTGCTTGGTGGCTGGCTGGAACTGAGCAGTGGACGGCTTTTGGACTCAGCAGCGCGAGCCCAGCTCGGAGGCTGCGAGGCAGAGCCGTGAACGCCAACAGTCTGGAGGCAGGCTCCGGAGGGAGAGAGGCTCGGGCCCATTCGCCGAGCTCGGTTCCCACAACAGCTCAGTAGACAGATGGACCTGGGGATCCTCACCGCCTGGCCAGGAGGGTGTACACATGCACGGGAATGCAGGCGTCCCAGCAGGGAGGGACGGGCTGGAGGCTCCTGGAGACGGCCAGGGTGGTGAGCCGAGGGGTGGGTGCTGTGGCCTGGGCTGGACTGTCAGATAGACGAGATGGGCAGGTTGGGCTTTGTGGTTAGACTGACCCCTGGATCATGGCCCTGTACGGCCCTGACAGGCTTTTCCTTGACTCCAGCCTCAGACTGAACAGGAACGCAGACTGAGTGTAGCCACCCTGCTGGGCCCTGAAGCTGGTCTTAGACTGAGCAGACTGAGCCCTGACCCTGATCTCAGACAGCCCTGATGGCAGCCCCCGCTGAGCCCCGATCATTCTGACCAAACCCAGCTGCTTATGTCCTCCTCAGGAAGGAGCCCAGAGCTGAGTGCCCAGAATACTCCCCAGGAAGGATGAGGTCCAGCCGGAACTGACAGCCTGTGGAAGGCATAGAAGAGGAACGGCTGCAAGGACCACTAGCCTGGTCTAGGGGTGGCAAGAACTGACCAGCAGAGAAAGGAGGAGTTGCTGGGATGGAGACCAGACAGCAGTCCCTCCCAGGGCTGGCCCAAAGCTCAGGCCTGAGGACAGAACCCAAGAGCATGGCTTGCAAGGTCTGGAGAGGCAGAAGTGCAGGTGGTCTTGGGGGACAAGCAAGAAAGGCAGGGTTCCTGAGGGGTCAATGCTGGTGCAGTTTTCTTTTTTAAAGATTTTTTTTTTTTTTGCTGTGGACCATTTTTAAAGTCTTTATTGAATTTGTTACAATACTGCTTCTGTTTTCTGTTTTGGTTTTTTGGCCGTGAGGCACATGGGATCCTAGCTCCCCAAATCCACACCCCCTGCATTGGAAGGTGAAGTCTCAACCACTGGACCGCCAACGCAGTCCCGCTGGTGGAGTTTTGACCAGACAAATAGCACTAGACCTGGAGAAGAGCTCTCCACCCAGGACCAGAGTGACCTGGGGCTTAGAAATGAGCGGTGCCTGTGGCGGGCAGGCAGAGGACGAGCGAGGAGGTAAAGGCAACTCACTTTGCAACGAGCCAGGAATGACGGGCTAGGGGCTGATAGTGACGATCAAGGTTGCCTAATGTTGGGGAGCACTCCCTGTTCTTAGTACTTGAAATGCTGTCTCATCTAGTCCTCACCATGGCTCAGTGAAGTGCTGGGGCAGATGCCCTGGATTCCTGGTCCCCCAGCTCCCCTCCATCCTTGACTCTGCCTGAGGGGTCCCCCTGGCTGCAGAGTGTTTCACCCCAGAACTGGGTATGTGTGTGGTGGGGTAGTTGTTAGGGCCCCTGGGAGTATCCAACCATAGCCTGGAGTTGCTGGATAAATAGCCCAGCTTCCCCTCCTTCAGGGCAGACAGCTCTGAGGTGAGTTCTTCACTCTGTCCTGGACCAGGGGCCGCCGAACTTTTTCTGCAAAGGGCCAGATAGTTTGAGGGCCTGCAGTCTCTGTTGCAACTATTCAATTCTGTCACTGTGGCAAAAAAGCAGCCACAGATGACACATAAATGAATGGGCCTGACTGTGTGGACGCCACTAAAACTTTATTTACAAATCAGGAGGCTGAAGAGGCACATGAAAAGCTGCTCAACATCACTAATTATTAGAGAAATGCAAATCAAAACCACAATGAGGTATCACCTCACACTGGTCAGAATGGCCATCATCAGAAAATCTACAAACAATAAATGCTGGAGAGGGTGTGGAGAAAAGGGAACCCTCTTGCACTGTTGGTGGGAATGTAAACTGATACAGCCACTATGGAGAACAGTATGGAGGTTCCTTAAAAAACTAAAAATAGAACTACCATATGACCCAGCAATTCCACTACTGGGCATATACCCAGATAAAACCATAATTCAAAAGGACACATGCACCCTAATGTTCATTGCAGCACTATTTACAATAGCCAGGACATGGAAGCAACCTAAATGCCCATCGCCAGATGAATGGATAAAGAAGATGTGGCACATATAAACAACGGAATATTACTCAGCTATAAAAAGGAACGAAACTGGGTCATTTGTAGAGATGTGGATGGACTTAGAGACTGTCATACAGAGTGAAGTCAGAAAGAGAAAAGCAAATATCGTATATTAACGCATATATGTGGAATCTAGAAAAATGGTACAGATGAACCGGTTTGCAGGGCAGAAATAGAGACACAGATATAGAAAATAAATGTATGGACACCAAGGGGGGAAAGTGGGGCTGGGGGTGGTGGTGGTGGGATGAATTGGGAGATTGGGATTGACAAATATACACTAACATGTATAAAACATATAACTACTAAGGACCTGCTGTATAAAAAAATAAAATAAAATTCAAAAATTTAAGTTAAAAAAAAAATCAGGAGACCAGAGGTCTATAGTTTACTGACCCCTAAGATGTCCCCAGCAGGACTGAGCCCTAGTGGCCCACAATGGTCACCAGATCATTGACCCACCCCTTGCTGGCCTCCACCCCTTCCCAGTCTCGCTTCTCCACTCCCTACTGGAGCGTCTGGATCTTGTCCCAAAGAATCGACTTGCTCTCACATTCTTGTCTCAGGGTCTCCTTCTGGGGCCTCCAACCTCAGACAGGTCTCCTACTTGACAGATGAAGAGACTGAGGTACCTGGAGGCCAAGCACAGCCCAACAAGGTGAGGCAGAGCTGCCTTCTTGCACTGCTGTGGTCTTTCCCAGAGCCACCAGAATCAGCTGTCCCCTGGGGGAGGATGTGTCTGCCTGCACAGGTCAAACGACCTCCAGACAGGTCCCTGGAATCGGCAGGACAGGTAGCTTGTTCATTCCCTACTGGGGAGGTATCAGGCCCCGGAGGAGGGACAGCCCTGCCTACCCACAGGACCAGCAGTCTGGACAGGTAGTGGCAGTTAAATCCAGGGCAGAATGGGGTCAATGTCTCCAAGGTTGACCCTTGTCCCTCCCTGGCTTAGATCTTCTCTGGGAAACCTGCAGGGTGTGACTATCACTCCCACTCTTCAGATGGGTAAACTCGGGGAGGAGAAGTGACTTGCTTCCAGTCACACAGCTCAGGTTGGGCAGAACTAAGTCTTGTTCCCAGGGCTCTGTGAGCAGCCGTGGGTTGCAGAGGAGGCCACAGAAGGCTTCATGGGCTCGTGGGCCCTCTAGCTCATTCTCTTAACTGCTACTACATTTGCTGCCTCATTGGATCATGGCATCTTGAACAAAAGGGCCCTTAGGGACCAGCTAGCCTAACTCCCATTTTACAGATGGGAAAATTAAGACCCAGAGAGAAGAAACTTCCCAGATTAGCTGGTGAATCAGATCAGAGAGGAGGAGGAGCCTCAGATTCCTAGGAAAGTAATGTGGGTCCCTGAGTCCCTCCCAAAGCCATGTGACATCTCCGACACCCTGATTCCCAGAGGCCAGCCCTGGAGTGGACAATGGGCTCTGAGCCAGCCCGTCCCTTTCCCCTCTGCCGAAGCTCAGCTCTCGGGGCTCTGGCACCGTCTGAAAACTCCTCCGCCAGTCTGCTCTCGGCAGAGCACAGATTATCGCTCTTGTGCTAATTATTTTTATGATTAAAAGATGATAAATTATTAAACAAAGTCTGAAAAATGTGCCAAGATCTGCTCTGAGGCTGGGCCTGAGAAGTTGCCCCCTTGGCGTCCACGTTAATTAATAAATGAGGCTCTCCACGGAGAGGAGCCACAGCTGGCACATCTGGCAGCCAGGCAGGGGCTGGTGGAGGGCAGATGCTGGGTGGGCAGGGAGGAAGGGGACTCCCTGGGAGCCCTCAGCCTGGGCTTTGGTAATGGAGACCCCTCCCTCTCTGCTCCCAGCCTAGGGCTCAGCGGAGGGTCCTGTGGCACCAGCCTGACATCTGGTCCCCAGAAGAGGCCTAGGATTTCAAGCTGAGAAGCCGCTGTTAATCCCTCAACCCTGTTTCCTTCTCCAAATGCAGCCTTGGGAGAACCCCAAGTGCCCAAGGAAAACAGGAGACCAGCATTCAGATCTCTGCCAGCCATTTCCTCCTTGGGTAATTTTGAGTAGATCACTCATTGAGGCTCTAAGCCTCGGTTTCCACATCTGTTAAATGGGTGGAAATGACCTTCACTTTGCAACATCAGGGCATCGAGAGGGTTAAATAAAATAACGTCTGTAAAGAGTGCCCAGTTCGTAGGATTAAAAAGAAATGTTAGTTGAGCCGAGCTGAAGGTTGGGTTTATTGCTGCTCTGTAATTATCAGCTGTGAAATCTTGGTCAGCTTAACCTTTCTGAGCCTCAGTTTCCTTATCTGTAAAATGGGAGTGAGACTTCCTCAGTCTCCGGATCAAGGGAGAAACTATCTGTGATGCGTCAACAGAGGAAACGTTCAATTAATGGCAGCTACTTGATTAGAATCGTTGGTTGCAACTCCAGTGCACTGACATTTCAACAAATGAATTTTCCTCCTACCCCACAGGCCGCTTCTTCTGTGCCTCCTTTGCTGGTTCTCCTTCCTTCCCTACCTCTACTCACAGCAGCGCCCTGGGTTCAGGCCTTGGTGTGTCTTTTTTTCTTTACACTCTCTCCCTTGTGACCTCATCCATCTGTATGCTCTTTGACTCTCACATTTATAAGTCTAGCTTGGGCCTATCACTTAAAATGCAGACTCCTGGGCCCATTTGCCCATTCCAGCCCTTCCCTGAGATGTCTCATAGACATCCCAAATCTAGTATGTCTAATGACACAACCCAAACAGAATTCCTGACCTTCCTCTCACAAGCTTGTCCCGCCCACCGCCTTCCACCCTTCCAGTCAGTGATGACGCCTTGGAGTCGTCCTTGATTCTGCTCTTTCTTTCACACCAAATGTCCAAACATTTGATCAGCTCCACCTTCCACCTCTGTTCGAACCCAACCACCTGGCCGTCTCTCACCACCTCCCCTTCTCCCATCCTAGGACCGGGCACCGCCTTGTCTTGCTTGAAGTTTTACAATCTCTTAATGGGTGTCCAGGCCCTGGTACTTGTCCCCCTCTCCTCCATGCTTCCCATGATCCCCTTGAAACAAAGTCAGATCCCATCACTCCTCTGCTCAGAATCCCCCAGCAGCTCCCCGTCCCCCTATAGCAAGAGAAGTCTTTACCAAGGTCACCAGGCCCTACACAATCTGAACCTCCTCCTTGCCAAGCCCTTCTTCTGTCGGTGTCAGCCGTACCCACCTGGTTGCTTCCTTGAACTCCTGCATCCTCCCACGTCAGGGTCTTTCCGTCTTCTGGCTGTTCCGTCTTCTCCTGGACATCCTCAGACCTCTGCTCAGGGAGGCTGACTCTGACCATCTTACTTAAAAATATGCCCCCATCCAGTAGTCCTTATTGCTCTGGTCCCCCTCCATTGTGCTTACCGTCTTCTTGCACACTAGAATTTCCTGTCTCTTGTGTTATTGTCTGTCTCTTCCCTCAAGTGCACAGACTATCACCTTTTGTGCACAGCTGCCTTCCCTTAGCACCCAGCCTGGGGCCCCGTGTGGAGGAGGTGGTGACTGCAGGACAGGTCGGTCACAGCCCTGTCTCCCGGGACCTTGGGCCTGCAACTCTGCTGGGTGGGCAGAAGAACTGGCCATTGCAGTTTTAAGATGAGCTCGGTCAAGAGGCGGGGAAGGCTTCGTGGAGGAGGTGAGACTGAACCACAGACTGAAAAGAAGGGAATTCAGGTAGAGGAGGCAGCATGTGTTGAAGCTTTGGCAGCTCAAGGAAGTGCGCTTGGAGAATGGCAGGTTGTCAATGGCAACCTGGGAAGGGGTTTGGGGGAGGTGAGCCCCAAAGGGGCTGATGTGCGGGGCCAGGGTGCTGGTGGTAGGGGTGGGGAGGGAGGTCTCCTTTACCCTCTGGATTAGCAGATGGGGCACATGCTCACTCTCGTGACTTCCTAGAGGGGAGAAAGTGGTCTGATTGCCAGAAACACAATATTAGCAAAATAATGGCTGTGTTTCAACGTGTCTGAGATGCACAACTATTTTCCATACTACTGAGAAACACTGCCAATTAACGTACACCATGGCATTTATTTTAAGACCCATGCGAAAATATGTGCATCTTAAAATCTCTGCTATATGATCACAGGGTAGTACTGAGCCCTTCCTGTGCTCTGGGCACCGTACAAGCCACTTCAGATACTTTACCTCATTGGCTTCTTACAGCAACCGGTGAGTACCTATGAGCTAAGTACGTTACTTCCGCATTTTGCAGATGTGACATCTGGTACACGGAGAGATGAAGGAACTCTCCATCCGGCTGGTAGCGGAGGAGCCTAGACTGCAACCCAGGCAAGTCTCTTAAACATGGTCTTCCAACAGGAAATGGAGTGTGAAATGCAGAAGCCGTGTGAGAGAACAGGAAATCAACCATGGAAAATGGGAAGCAATGGTCCTGTTCATTAAGCGGGGCGACCCTCCACTGCCTCACTCCAGTAATCTGAGCCTGCACCCCTCCACCCCGCACCCCTGCAACATTCCTGGGGGCTCTATGCTGGCCACCGGTCTTCTTGACACCAGGTGGGTCTTTCCATGGTGAGGCAGACTTACCCTTCTGTCTCAATTTTTGGAAAGCCATGAACTTTGAGGCCACACACTTCTTATGACCAAATGAACATCTTGGGAACTTTCTGGCCTTTCCAAAGGGACGTGACTCATCATCACCTCCTGCTGGCGGGGGGGATCCCCGCAGTCGCCCTCACAGCTTTTACTTCCAACATTCTGGAAATGGCTGAAACCAATGGGTTAACTTGCTTTCCCTATTAAATATTTACATAAACACGCTCAGGAAGGTGTGTGTAAGTTATCAATAATGCAAGGCCAGCTTAGGCTCGGTGAGAGCTAAGAGACCCAAATTGTATCATCATAATCCATTATTCACATATAATGCGTCTATTCTCCTCCATTAGCGCAGGCAGGAAATGCCCCTGAGTGCCAGGCAGGGCTTTGGAAAACGCAATAAATGACGGGGAGACACATGGCAGGAGGGCGGCAGCTGTAGTTAAACAAGTGTAAATTAGCACCCAGCCTCGCTCCCCGCCTGCATCCGGAGCAGCAGAGGGCACGGGCCTGGTAGGGAGGGGTAGCAGGATAGGGCGAGCTCACCATCAATCCAGACACCCCGCGTGGTCTCCCTCACCTGAGAAGGACCATCCCTCTGGCCACGTGGGAGACCATGCGTTACCACAGCCCGGCTTCTGCTCTGGCCAGATGGGGCTGGAATCTCAACTGTGCCACTGAGTGGGCGCAGGAGGTTGTATGCAAGCTACCCCACATCAAGCCTCAGGCCCCATCTGTAAAATGGGGCCAAGAGTTAGCAACTCAGGACTTCCCTGGTGGTCCGCCTGCCAGTGCAGGGGACACGGGTTCAAGCCTCGTCTGGGAAGATCCCACATGCCGCGGAGCAACTAAGCCTGCGAGTCACAACTACTGAGCCTGTGTGCTGCAACTACTGAAGCTCACGGTCCTGGAGCCCGTGCTCTGCAACAAGAGAAGCCACCGCAATGAGAAGCCCGTTCACTGCAACGAAGAGTAGCCCCCGCTTGCCGCAACTAGAGAAAGCCCACGTGCAGCAACGAAGACCCAACACAGCCAAAAATAAATAAATAAAATAAATAAATTTATAATAAAAAAAAAAGTTAGCAACTCATAGGGTGGTGGTGTGGAGGAAATGAAATGAGGTAGGAGAAGGGCCCTTAGAAATGAAGACCATCCCTCACAGGCCTCCCCCTACCCCCTGCCCCATGCCCCCCCCCCACGCCCACAGTTCCAGAGCTAGGCGTAGAATGGGATGCATGCGGGGCAAAGGCAAGACTAGGGAAAGATGCAGTGACCTTATGTGGTCCCCCTTTGGGCTTTGCTGTCACTGCAGGAAGCTTTGCCCCTTGGGGCCCCACCTGTACTGTGATCGGTTTCCTGGGCTCAGCAGGCACACCTGACCATCCTGCCCTCTCTCTCCAGTGTGTCTTCAGCCCCTAGGCTGTCCTCATCCTCTTCTCCATCATCACTCTGTTCCCCTGGGGAGCCAGGTCCCACAGAGCCCTATGCATCTGCTGGGTAGAGGAGGACCCCAAACCAAATACACCTGTGGATGTCCCATGAACTGGAAGGCAGTGTTGTGAAGCATGAAGGACACCCGACTGGGAGTGAGATCTGAGTTCTAACTTCTTTCACTGATGATTCTTTGTGGTTTGGGGGAGAGTCCTGTGGCCTCTGAGCCTCAGTTTCCCTCCTTGTAGAAGAAGGGAAGTAATCAAGCGAGGTGATGAATACTCTCACTCCGTGAAGTTAACTGTTGAGTATGTTTGAAGATCTTTCCTGGTTCTAGGTCCCCAAGGAACAGAATATCGTGAAATTCTAGAATCAACTATTCTGGTTCAAGTCATCGCTAAGTTTTTTTTTTTAATTGAAGTATAGTTGAAGTACGATATTGTGTTAATTTCTGCTGTACAGCAAAGTGATTCAGTTATACATATATACATACATTTTTTTTCATACTCTTCTCCATTATGGTTTATCACAGGATATTGAATAAACTTCCCTGTGCTCTACAGTAGGACCTTGTTGTTTATCCATTCTATGTGTACCAGTTTGCATCTGCTAATCCCAATCCATCCCTCCCCACCCCCCCTTCCTCCTTGGCAACTACCAGTCTCTTCTGTATGTCCATGATTCTGCTTCTGTTTCATAGATAGGTTCATTTTTGTCATATTTTATTTATTTACGTATTTATCTATTTATTTAAATTTTTTTTGGCCGTGCTGCATGGCTTGCGGGATCTTCGTTCCCCAACCAGGGACTGAACCCGGGCCCCCAGCCCTGAAAGCACCAAGAACTGCTGGACTGCCAGGGAATTCCCCATTTGTGTCATATTTGAGATTCCACATATAAATGATATCATATGGGATTTTTCTTTCTCTTTCTGACTTAACTTCACTGAGTACGATCATTTGCAGCAACATGGATGCAACTAGAGGTCATCGCTAAATTTTAGCTCCACAGCTAAAGGCAGATGTTTTCTAGCATAGGAGCTCTGTTGTGGCACACAGATATCCTGGGTCCTGGAGCCAGGAGGACTGGGGTCACCTGTACAGAGGAGTCACATTCAGCTTCAAGTCAACCACCCTCCCCCACGTGGTGAGGAATCACCCAATGCCTAAGGGCCTGATAGTGATTTCTGGTCAGTGGAGGCCACGAAGTACGATGCTCAGTTGGAAAGGCAGGCAGCAAGTGACTGGGTTTTGTACTTGACCAAGAAAGGTCTGGGGGCACGGTCTGGTTTGCCCAGGCCAAACCAGTTCTTAGCTCAAATGTCACCTCCTCAGAGAGGCCTTTCCTTCCCTATCAAAAAATTGCCCCCCCCCAATCCCCCATCTGCTTTAATTTTTCTTCCCATCACTGAGTACCACCTGACATCTTATTATATACCTATGGGTTTACTTGCTTACTAGGTGTCTCCTCGGCCAGAATGTCAGCCCCACAAGGCCAGGGATCTTGTCTGTCCGCTTCATAGTGGTTCCCTGATGCCTAACGCAGTGCCTAGCACCTGGTAGAAATGGGACTCATGCTTATTGAATGAATTAATTATTTTAGATTCAAATCTAAAACATGTATTGAGTACCTACTCAACGCCAGTCCCTGTGAAGGTGCCTTTATATATGTTACTCACTGAATAGTTCCACAATGAGGTCTATTCACATATATTAAGACCAAAGGGCACTAGCGTTAAATTGCAATTGAGTGAATCTGGCAGGAGCACTCAGATTCCTCTCCCCTGCCTCATGTGGGCCAGGTGCCTAATGATTATCTAACTGGCTAAACAGTTTAATGATTTGATGTCCTGCCATCTTCACACACAGACTTGCCTTGTCGTCCTTCCTTCAGCCCAGCTCATTAGTTCTCAAACTTGAGCATGTTTGTGTGAAAATTACAGTACTGAGCTATATAAAAAGAAAACTATGTCGACAATGTAGGGGATTTCAAGAGCAATTTGGAGTCTGCAACTTTTTCCTATGCATCTATTTACGTAAGATGTAAGTTCACTGGGCTAGCTGTGGGGTTTTGGTCAGGTTACTAACCCTCTCTGAGCCTTATCTCTATGTGAAGATATTCATAGCTACCTTACAGAATATACGAGATCTGTATATAATCTGTATCTGAGAGGCAATAGGTGAGTTTGAATCCTACTTTCAACTCTTGCTAGCCATATGACTTTGGGCAAGTTACTTAACTTCTGTGCCTCAGTTTTCTCATCTGTTAAATGGAGGATATTAATAGGGTCTGCCTTAATGTGAACGAGAGCTGTGCTCTGGATCAGAACTGCCTCTTTGGGGGTGCAACGCCAGGAGGTGTGGCTGGGGTCTGCACCTCTGGCAGGTGCAGGGTTTCCTACCTTGTGGGGAAATTCCAACGCAGTCTACCCCGGTGGGTTGAGAGTCAGCAGGTGGTCAAAGAAAAAACTCAAAGCGGACACAGATGGTTAGACTTGACACAAGCGGCTCTAATAGAACCTTACCTACTGAAATCTCTAAAAGTTCTTCAGTCCTAGGTGCTTTTTCCATGACATCCACTGGGCCTAGTCAATAAACATCTATTTATTCATTCATTCAACACTGCCCTTCTAGGCACTGGTGAGAACAAATCAGACACAGTTCCCATCCTTGTGGCGCATACAGTTGAGTAGCTATGATGATAAAAACAATAGCAATAATAGTAACAATAATGGCTTCCATTTACAGAGTACGTCATGTGCCAGAGCCTGGGTTTTGTGCTATCCATGCAGTACCTTATTTAATCCTCACAACATTCCTATGAGGTGAATATTAATATTCCAATGTTATGGACAAGGCATCTAAGCCTCAGAGAGGTTATGTGACTTCTCCATGGTCACACAGCTAGTAAGTGTCAGTGGAGAAGCTTGAATCCAGATCCATTTGTGTCCCTAGCTTCACTAATGCTCTTTTTCCGCAGAAGCAGCTTCTAAAAAAGGAGAGTCCAATAGCATGTAAGTCAAATAATAAAGCATAATTAAAATTAGAAAAATATTTTTTTTTTTTAAAAAAAAGGAGAGTCCCCTGGGCTACCAGAGACCTTCCCGAGGGAGGAGGGACTAATGAGGAAAGGGAAGAACGGCTGACCTGAAATCTCTCACTCAGTGCCACGGTGTGGAGAAATTCTGTCTGGCCACAGATGGCGGGAATCCTGGATGTGGGGAGCAGTAATCAGTCCCAGCTCAGCATGCAGGAGGCAGTCACTGTGAGGAAGGGCCGGCCCAGGGCTTGCTTGGGCAATGACCCAAGCTGGTAGTGTGACACCTTTACTGTCTGATTAATAGAGCCCTGGGGACAGCAGGCATCCGAGGCAGCTCCGAGGTTATGGACCTAGGGACCGGGAGAAATCAATAGGCTTCCAAAGCCCTGACCAGGCTGGGGGGAGGATGTGAAGCCCAGCAAGGCGTCTCTCCCCCAGTCTACTGAGGGCCACACGAGGAGAGTACCGGGACTGGTCATCACTGGAGACTGGCAGGGACAAGGCAGATGGTCTGGGGCACTGGCCACACCTAAGTCTCTCCCTCGGCCACTGGCCTAGGGAAACAGCTCTGAGAGACTCCGCTGTGTAGATGGAGGCAGTGATCTTGACGGGCAGGGCCTGGGGTAACTTTCCAGATCTTGAGAGGAGCCAGGAGCCAAGAGCAGGGGCAGGAAGCCAGGCTCTTGACTGCAGTGTGTGTTAGGGGTCTGTCAGAGAAGCAGACACACTATGAGTGATCTGGGAACGAGGCCTTTTGTGACCACGGCAGGTGGTGGGCAGTGATGTTAGTCTCTACCCATGTGTCTGGAGGTCGGTAGAGCTGGCAGTCAGGAAGGGAAGATGACATGAAGAAGAAGTGAGCAAGGACAATGTAGAACCTGAAAGGAGGACTTAGAACCCACCACGCAGAACACTGGGACCCACATCTGTCTGTCACTGGAACCTGGTTGGTCTCTCACTGCCTGCAACCTTCTGACGGATGATACGGGTGGTCTGCAGAAGAACTGGCTTACTTCATGATGATGTTGCACACAAACCTGGCCCAGAGTTCAGGGAAGCTGAAGGAGGAAATCCAGTGGGGTCTGGGGTTGCGTAGGTCTGGCTGGTAGCCCAAGGCAACAAGGTGAGCCAGCAGGTGGGTGGCAACTGTGTGACTGTGACATCACCTGATCCCACATGGGCCCGAGTTGCAAAAGTGGCTGCTCCTCAACTTCCACCCTCCAGATCTCATGCAAATTTCTCTGTGGCTACCCCTAACCCAGAACCACGTGGGGAAAGGTATTCTGGGAAAAGTTCCAGCTTCGCTAGGTTGATGAAGTACAAAGCTCCCACACTCACTGTGTGACTTTGGCCAGGTCCTTGTTCCTCTCTGAGTTTCAGGTTTTTTAAAAAAAATATATTTATTTATTGATTTGGCTTGCTGGGTCTTAGTTCCAGCACGTGGGATCTTTAGTTGTGGCATGTGAGCTCTTAGTTGCGGCATGCAGGGTCTAGTTCCCTGCCCAGGGACTGAACCCGGGCCCCCTGCATTGGGAGCGTGGAGTCTTAGCCACTGGACCACCAGGGGAGTCCCAGAGTTTCAGTCTCTTCATCTGTGAAGTGAGGGGATGGAGTCCTCAGTGGTTCCTCTTTTAATGCAAACAACTCCCCCCAAAACCAAAAATAAAAAAGCAAACGAAAAAGAGGCATGGATTTCCTCCTCTCCCCTTTGTGTGGAAATGGACACGAGGTCTCCTTGCAATCACCGTGCAGACCCCAGCACTCCAAGGCCCCAGGTAGGAGTACCTGGGCCAGATTGTCTTGCAGGTTCCTCCTCCCTCTGAAAGCAGAAGTGAGTAGAAATGAGGTGGGGCTTACAGTCAGAAGAGACCGTCCATGGGAGACCGAGCGAGGTGCCAAGTCTCTCTGAGCCTCGGTTTCTCCACCTGTATAATAAGGACAGTTTTTTTTTTACCTTTCAGGTGACCATCACATGGATGTTGTCAGAGGCTGGGGCAAGACTCAGAGCGTATGAGAGGCTTCTTAGACGGTGCCAGCTCTGTGGGAACCATGTGTCATGCTGACAGGGGGTGTGGTTACGTCCTGGTCTCCTCCTCCAGGAAGCTCTGTGGGGCTTGTCTATGGAAGCCACATACACAAAAAGTTGTGGGGCTTTGGGGGAGGAGGAGACACATTCCACCTGCAAAAGCTTGTAAAGGAGGGAGCGCGTGAATGTGGCCCTAAGGAGTGGATATGGCTGTGACAGCCTGGGTGGAAGGGAATAGCCTCTGGAAGAGGGCTGGGCTGGGCAAAGGGGTGGAGTGGGAGGGTTGCAGCGATCGTTTGGGGACTGAGCAGGAGTGTGGTGCAGTGGAGCAGGGGGTGGGTGTGTCGATAGGGAGAGGAAGGGGTGTGGTAGAAAAGGGGTGAGGATTAGCCTGCACTTCTTGCTAAAGATGCTCACCCAGGATTAGCTGACACAGCAAGGACTGAGAAGCAACCCAAAGTGAGGCACCAGGGGTCCCCATGTCCTTCAGCCTTCCGGGATCATTCTTTCACATCTAAAAAAGATAATTCCAATCCCTTCCCCATCATGAAGCCCCCCTAAGCATCCCCATGGATTCCCAAGGGGAGCTTTTAATCCGTTCTTTCAGTTTACAGTGCAGCTGACTTCCGAACCCAGCCCTGGACCCTGCAGCACCCATCCTCACTTGATCGTTTCACTCCAAGGTGGACCCTGTCTGATGGCCTCTGCTCCTTGAGGGTCCCACTGGCCCAGGGCTGTTGGGTGGAGCAGACTTTCAGCCATGGTTTACAGGACAATCTGGGGCACTTACTGGTGCTCTGGAGCCAGCCTGCACCTTGGAAGGAGCATTTACACCGGGGAAACCAGCAAACAAATCAGTTGGTGTTGACCCTCTGCCAGCACATCACTGACGACAGCTCAGTGCATACCACGCTCTGTAAGGGATAGGACCCCAAGTTTTTGGCCATGAACATTTCGGCCATGTTGCTGGCATTCTTCTTTCCATAAACACGTGTACATTCCCATCTCCCCCAGATCTTCTGGGAAACCCTAAATTCCGCGCACAATTCCACTCTCTCTGCTTTGCTCTCTTTTTCCAGACGGTGCCCTGGTGGGGGAGGGGTTTCATATTTTACACCCTGACAGGGTCACCACAGTATTTTCCTTGTACTCCGTGGAGACACTTGCAGATAGGATAACTTTAAATAGATTTATTTCCCCCCCCCCCATGTGAGTTGGCTAAGTTGGATTCAAAAGGTGGTTCTGCAGATATTAAAAGCGATAATTGGGATGCGTGAAACAATATTGAGAAAGCTTGTAGGTCACATGCTAAGATCCTGCGTTCTCCTTTCTGGGAATCAACTCTACAGAAACATTTGCACATATGTATGAATATGCATGTACGGTGACACCGTAGCACTACTTGTCATAAACATTGGAAATACCCTCATTGCCTGGCAATGCAGGGATAAATAAAATAAGCAATGGGATGTACATAGTAGATGAAAAGATAGAAGCGGGTCTCTATCTGTACTGACTTTGAAATATCCACAACATCATTCCATGAAAACGTTGCAAAACAGAATTTATACATCTTTTCCTGTAAAGAAGTTCTGAAGTATACATATATATGTGTATGTGTGTGTTTATAGATATAGAAAACTATCTGGAAGGACAAGCCTTAAACTGTTTTTTCCTCTTATTTATTTAATTGACATATAGTTGATTTACAATGTTGTGTTAATTTCAGGTGTACAGCAAAGTGATTCAGATATATATATATATATTATATTCTTTTTTAGATTCTTTTCCATTATAGGCTATTATGAGATATTGAATATAGTTCCCTGTGCTATACAGTAGGTCCTTGTTATCTATTTTATATATAGTAGTGTGTCTCTGTTAATCCAAACTTCTAATTTATCCCTCCCCCGCCAAAGCCTTAAACTGTTAAGAGTGTCAATCTTAGAGGATAGTTGTCTATGTGTGGGGTAAATGTTCCCTTTCTATTTCTATAATTTATTAAAAATAAATTTAGGGCTTCCCTGGTGGCGCAGTGGTTGAGAGTCCGCCTGCCGATGCAGGGGACACGGGTTCGTGCCCCGGTCCGGGAAGATCCCACATGCCGCGGAGCGGCTGGGCCCGTGAGCCACAGCCGCTGAGCCTGCGCGTCCGGAGCCTGTGCTCTGCAACGGGAGAGGCCACAACAGTGAGAGGCCCGCGTACCGCAAAAAAAAAAAATAAATAATAAATAAATTTATAAGTTATTTCTATTTTTATAGTGTATTTCTGTGTTGTTTTAATTTCTTACCACGAGCATATGTGACATATAATTTTTTAAAAAACCAGTAATTTTTACAAAGAGAAAATGCTTACAACACATGTCAAATACAAATGGTAGGACGTAAAATGGTTTACATACAGTGGTTATAACTCTACAGAAACCTGCATCTGGGCGGACAGGAATAGAAGAAGGAGCTTCCCACAAGAAGTGGTTGGTGATTAGGGTGGGGTCCAGGGAGAGTTCTTTTCCCTCTTCCAGAAGTCTTGGCAGGGCTGAGATCTGGGGCTTCTTAAAATTTCTCCCAGCATCTCCCTTCATTATACCCCCAGCCCATGTTCCCGTCACTTACAAGTGGCAGTGGGTATCAACTATTCAATTATTTTCAAATAGTTGAGCTTGGGTCTGGATTGAATAAATCACATTGACGCCAATTTCCAGGGAAGTCCTTTCATATTTTATGATGTGTCCCCCCACCTTTCCCCCTCTTCCTTCCTTGTGCTCCTGTTAATGAACCTGCAGACTGAGTCCTGCTCGGACGTCCGCACTGCTCAGCCCTGGATGGAAACGCTGCTGCTCAAAGCATCGGGGTTCTGGGTTTTTTCCTTTCCCTTCTCACAGTCCTGGGGAAATTGATATGCAGGCAGCATTATGCTTTGTTTAAAGCTCAGCCCTGGATTCTGAAAGAATGCATTATCCAAATTGGTGCATGTGGTTGAAATTCTGCAAAACTCAGTTGTAGTACACGTGGCTTGCCAACGGAGTGTCCAGCCAGGTCTCCTGCAGCATAAATGCCCAGGATCAGAGCGTATAACTGTGGAAAACCATCCACTAGGGAATATTCCTGGTGTCAGTAATTCATCCTGCTGGTGGTGGAAGGTTGGCCTCCCACGCCTCTCTGCCACCACCATGGCCACCCAATATGCCATCCAACTCCTGGTTCTGGGGCCAGGTGCTGCTTCCTCCCTTCTTTCCAGCTCCTTAAGAATCAAGATTTGTTCAAAGACCTGATTGAACATGAACACAGAGACCAAAGGGGTTTTTTTGTTTTGTTTTGTTTTGTTTGTTTTCTTCTCTTTTTATTTTGTAAACAGGTTTTGAAGGAACCAAGTCTGATTTGGAATTTGGAATTCTGGAATGGCAAGAGGAAGAAGTGGACTTGCCCTCGTGTGTTTCATTGTCTCTCCTGGTCTCGCAACTCCTCCGTGACTGGGGCACAGAGGGAACGGCTCATTGGCAATAATTTGGGAGCCACCCTGGTCCCAGTGGCTCTTTAAATGTTAAGAGTTTTAATGATTTAGGAACCAAAAGAATAACTAAGGAGCCCAGCAGTCATTATCTCAAATAATGAGACTTTTTAATGCAAAATCAATGTTTGTTATAATGAAAATAGATTCCTCAGCTCCTGCAGGGCCAACCGTACAAATCTTTTCTGCTGTTAAATAAAATGTGACGGCTCATTTTCAGGAGGATGGTGAGCATTTTTATTCAAGAGTAAAAATAAAATGTCAGAACTTATTTACTTTTATTAAGTGCTCATTCTCAATCAGATACTCTAATCAATATCTAATTGGAGGCGAGGACACGAAAAATAATTTTTATGCCAACTCAGGGAAGGGAAGAAAAGTAGAAAGAAAGAAGGTGAGAGAAGGCCATAGAGTACGTTTTCAGTTGTAATAATAGAAATGTTTATTGAGCAGATGCATAGCACCAGGACCGTGCTAAACGCTTTGCCTGTGTTATACGGTCATACGCTCACAATAATCCTTCGAGATCAGCACTCTTGTGGTCCCTATTTACAGACGATAAAACTGAGGCTTGGAGAAGATAATTACCCACAGTCTCATGTTTACTGTGTGATTGAAAGCCAGGTTTGTATGACCCCTTAACTCTAGCTCTTAATTACTATATCTATCTGTCGTCTCTAGCTACCTTTTTAGAAAATGTCTTTTATTTTATTTTTGTAAATGAGTCATTCTTGAGAGATGAGCTTTACCAATAGCAGAAGTTTTACTCCAATAGCATTAAAACTGTAAGCTTAAAATCCTTTTGGAGAGTAAAATTTTCCCTAAGTATATTAATTATACTCTCTGCCTTGAGAAACAGAGTGCATTGAACATATTTTATTTTTTTTTTAGTGACTCAGAACTGGTTTCCAGACTCAACTCTGATGGGAGGAAGCTATAGTTTAACAGGTGAGATGAAACAGGAGAAGTGGGGCTTCCCTGGTGGTGCAGTGGTTGGGAGTCCGCCTGCTGATGCTAGGGGACGCGGGTTCGTGCCCCGGTCTGGGAAGATCCCACATGCCGCAGAGCAGCTAGGCCCGTGAGCCATGGCCGCTGGGCCTGCGCGTCCGGAGCCTGTAATCCGCGGCGGGAGAGGCCACAGCAGTGAGATGCCCGCGTACCAAAAAAAAAAAAAAAAAGAAAATAAAAAGCCAGGAGAAGTAATTTGGGCTCCTGGCTATAATGCCTCTGGGACTGTGTGCTTTGGGCAAGCATCTTGCTCCCTCCATGAGAGGTTGGCCTTGGAAGGGTCTCTGGTTTTAGTTACAGGGAGATGGATTACATCAATTTAAGGAAGAACTTTCTAAAGATTAGTTATCTGAAAAATGGCTAGGTTGCCCTGGAGGGAGAGAATGTCCCATTTCCGGGGGTGTTCAATCAAGACCAATTGTGGAGATGATTTAGATGATAAGGAATTACCCTCACTCTCTTTAGGTGGGTCAGCAAACTTGTTCTCTAAAGGACCCAAAGCAACTCTTTGAGACTCCCAACTACTCAGCTCTACTGTGGTAGAGCAGATGCAGCCAAAGACACTGTGTAAGCGAATAAGAGTGTCTGTGTTCCAAGAAAACTTTATTCACAGAAACAGGCGGAAGGCCAGAGTGGGTTATGATTTGCCAGCCCCTGTTCTAGGCTCTTCCAATTAGAACCTTTCTGATTCTCTTCTTATCCCTTTAGTCGCTGCACTGGGCTGAGCACTGGCACCAGGGCCCGCCATAAGGAATAATAATGAGTTAACTCCTGCTTTGTGCCGGGCACCTTTCCAAGCTCTTTGTATATGGACTCATTTCATCCTCATGAAGCAATCTTAGAAAGTGGGTACCAGAGTTATTATTATTCCCATTTTACACACGAGGCTACTGAGGCCCAGAGAGACTACGTAGCTCACACAGGTTCGTGCAGCTGGTAAGAGATGGAGCCGGGCTGCAAATCAGGCAGTGTGGCTCGAGGGTCTGTGCTCCCAACCACTGTAACACCTGCCATTTACTTCATCACATTGGGTAAGTTACTACTCCTTAGAGCCTACCAGCTGTGTGATCTCGGGAAAGTCACCTACCCTCTCTGAACTGTGGCTTCCTTGCCAGATAAAGGGAATGATGATATTTCTCATGTGGGGCTTTTGAGGCCGCAAGATTGGGCAAGCACCTTATTTAGGGCCTGGAACACAGCAGCTGCTCAGAGAATGCTAACTGCTGCCTCTCCCTTAGCCATTTCTGGAGAATCGAGGGATTGCTGAGAAACAAAGAGAGGGTCTTTTCCAAGCAATCATAGTGACAAGTTCCCACCATCTCTTGTAGGGTTTTTTTGTTTTTAACCTTTAAGAGTTTATTGTAAAATTGTATTTTTCCTACAAGGAATCACTTTGACCTTCATTGCTGGGGGGGCTCATCTGAATTATGCCCTTGACAAGAGGTCTGAATCTCTCTGGAGATGCCCTCGTGGGGTCTGAGCTGGGAACCCAGGTTGTGGGCAGTGAAGCCACCAGCTCTGGTCACTCCAGCCTGGGGGCAAAAAAACTTGGGGACCAGCCCTTCAGCCATCATGCCGTGAGATAAGGACTGTAAAGAAATCATATATTACCTGGCTTGTGTACACCCAGTCCAGGGCGGGTTACTGTCTCCATTGCAATGTATCAAGTGCTCACTTTATGCCAGACCCTGTGCCTGGTATTTTTCATATATTATCTCATTTTAACCTCCCTAAACCCTGTGAAGACGTTTCTATTATCATTCCCATTTTGCAGAGGAGGAAACTAAGGCTCAGAGATATTCAATTACTTGTCCAAGATCACAATTAAGTGGTAGAGCCACGATTCAGCCCCAAGAAGCCCGAACCTAAGGCCTGTGTCTTAACTTCCTTTGCTGTATCTGTTAGGTCAGCAAATCCTGTTTGTTTCTGCCTGAAAACCACACCACAAATCCAACTTCTTGCCACCTCCACAGCTACTTCCCGGGCTAAGATTGTTGCAGTAGCCTGACAACCAGTCTCCCTGTTTTTTTGCTTGTACCTCCCTGCCATATATATTTTTTTCTTTGCGGTACGCAGGCCTCTCACTGTTGTGGCCTCTCCCGTTGCGGAGCACAGGCTCTGGACGCGCAAGCTCAGCGGCCATGGCTCACAGACCCAGCTGCTCTGCGGCATGTGGGATCCTCCCGGACCGGGGCACGAACCCGTGTCCCCTGCATCGGCAGGCGGACTCTCAACCACTGCGCCACCAGGGAAGCCCTCCCTGCCATATTTTATTCTCAAAATAGTAGTCTCTATGATCCGTTTCTTAAAAAATCAGCTCTATTGAGGTATAATTTGCATATAATAAAATTTATTCACTTTAAACATACAGTGAGTTTGGACAAAGGTAAACAGTCAAGCTCTCCATCACCACAATGAAGATGTGGAACATTTCCATGAGTGTGTGTGTGTTGAAAAAAAATTTTTTTTAAGTTAAATCATGTCACTGTTCTGTTCAACATTTTCTAAGGGTCCCCATCTCCTTTAAGTAAAAGTCAAAAAAATATTTTTTAATATTAAAAAAATTTTTGAAGTATAATTTACAATGTTTGTTAGTTTCAAGTGTACAGCGATGTGATTCAGTTATATATCTATACATCCAGAGTCTTTTTCAGATTCTTTTCCATTATAGGTTATTATAAGATATCAAGTAGAATTCCCTGTGCAGTAGGTCCTTGTTGTTCACCTATTTGATATGTAGTGTGTGTATGTTAATCCCAAACTCCTAATTTATCTCTCCCCATCCCCCTCACTATCTCCCATTTTCTATGTTTGTGAGACTATTTCTGTTTTGTAAATAAGGTCATTTGTACCATTTTTTTAGATTCCACATATAAGTGATATCATATGATATCTGTTTTTCTCTGTGTAACTTACTTCACTTCGTATGATAATCTCTAGGTCCATCCATGTTGCTGCAAATGTCATTTTTCATGGCTGAGTAATATTCCATTATATATATATAAACCACATCTTCTTTATCCATTCCCCTGTCAATGGACACTTAGGTTGCTTCCGTATCTTGGCTATTGTAAAAAGTCAAAATACTTTTTTGACTTTGCAGATGTGACTAAGTTAAGTCACAATGGCTTTGCTGTGGCAAATGAAAAGCTACATGTTTACCAAACAATTTCATTTTCCTCCTGTACAAATGAAGTCCAAGTTTCTTCTTGTCCTTACATCTAGGTGGGGCTGAGTGACTAGCTCTGATCACTAGAGAGTGAACGGAAGTGATGTCCACTTCTTCCAGGCCTGGGAGCTAAAATATCTAGAAAGATTTGCACTGGTTCTTTCCTTCCATTGCCAGCTGGATGTGGAGGACCCCAACCAGCACTCTGAGGTCTATAGGATCCAGAAGTCACTAGAAAGATGAGTGGAGCCCATGTCAGGCGGGGATGTTAGCAGAGACACACCTTTACCCTGTTACGCCTCTGAAATTTCAGAGGAGTTAGTAACACAGCAGTGAGTGTTGACCCCATCTGATATGAAGGTTTTGTTTGTTCTGGCCTCTGCCACACCTCTCACCTCATCTCTCACTGCCCTCTCCTGAATTCTCTCCGCTCTAGCCACACTTGTCCCCAGGTATGCTCCTGCCTCAGGGCCTTTACACTTGCGGTTTGTGGTAGGCTGAATAATTACCCCTCACCCCAAGATATCCATGTCCTAATTCCTAGATCCTGTGAATGTCACCTTATATGGCAGAAGGGACTTTGCAGATGTGACGAAGTTAAGGCTGTTGACATTGAGAGACTACCCTGGATTATCTGGGTAGGCCCAAAGTAATCACATGTGTTCTTATAAGAGGGAGCCAGAGAGAGATTTGACTACAGAAGAGGAGAAGGCAACGTGGTGATGGAAGCAGAAATTGCAATGATGAGACCACGAGCCAAGGAATGCCAAGAGTGCTGGCATCACCAGCAGCCAGAAGGGAAAGGGGGTGAATTTTCCACGGGAGCCTCCAGAAGAAAGCAGCTGTTGACACCTTGATTTTAGTTCCAGAAGACTCATTCCAGACTTATGGTCTCCAGAACTATAAGAAATTAATTTCTTTTGTTTTAAGCCACTACATTTGTGGTTTTTTTTTTTTTTTAACAGTAGCAATGGGAAACGAATACATTGTTCCTTCTGTCTGAAACACTTCTCCCCCAGGTGGCCGAATGGTTGCCTCCCTTACCTCCTTTAAGACTTTGCTCAAATATTTGTCACCTTCTCAATGAGGCTTTCCCTAACTACCCTGTTTAGGAGGGAACCCTGGGACTCCCTCTCCCCCTTCTCCATTTTCCTGCCTCCAGAGAACGTGATAGCTGGCTGACTTACCATATTCTATTGATTTAGAATAGATTTAGAATAGAATTGATTTCCTCCCCTCATTAGAATGTGAGTTCCAATAACAGCAGGATATTACGCTGTATTCCCGAGGACAATTCCTGGCACCCACTAAGCATGCAGTCATCATTTGTTGAATGAATGAGTAAGTGGATGCAGGGCCATTGGATGGGCAGGGCCAGCCAGGTGCCCAGTGTTTTAGGGCCCTTTGGAGAGGTCTCAGGCTTAGCGGTCCCTTCAGTCACCCTTTCCTGAGCAGCTCCTCACTATGTGAGAGGCCGCTGGGGGAGATCTGAGGTACTCTTGGGCCCTGCTCCCAAAGGGTGTTCACTTGAGCTGGGATGTAAGGCTTGGTTGTAGATGAGGATAATGCAGAATGGGATCAGGACCATGGAGAGGTACAGCTGAGGGCAGGGTGATTCCTGGAAGAGTGTCATCTGGATGGGCTGAGAAGGTCGTGGATTGTGGAGGGGAGAGGGTACTCAGGCTGAGAGACCAATAGGAGTAAAGGCCCAGAGGGGGTCATAGTGAGGGTGTGTTGAGACATCCTACCAATTTCCTTTCCCAGAAGTACAGAGTGTGTGCTGGGGAAAATTGTGAGGGAGCTTGAGAGGTAGACAGGGGCTAGATCAAAAAGGGCCTTAAACTTCACTCTAAGAGAACAGACTTCATTCTGCACAGGATGGGGTGGGGGGCATTAAGGATTATTGGAAAAGTATTCCAAAAGGAGGAAAACATACTTGTAATCCTAACATCTGACCTTATCAACTATCTCTACTTCTCCAGGAGCCCTTCCGGTGTCCACTTACGTAAGTGTCCTGTGTCAGCCCCTGGGAGCACCTTTTGGAGCTGGCTACACCCTTCCTTTGCTACTCTTCATATAGCCCCATCCATTGACCAGTGTGTTGCTGAGGGACCCTCCTCCCTCGGGACAGGCTTTTCCCTTCTGCTCTCTGTCTCTGGCCGTGGAGGCTGGGTCCTTGTCCAGCCTTCAGAATTCAGAATTAGAAAGTCATCTTTCTAAGTCATGAAGTAGCTGAGAAACCCTCACTCAGAGAGGTGGTGACACTTGTCTGCCTGGAACCTAGTTTGCAGCACAGACTGCCTCAATATTACTTATTTCTGTTTTAATGTAACAGCTGCCCATTGAGCATATACTAGGTTCCAGGGACAGTGCTAAGGGGTCTACAAACAGTACTTCTTTAATCCGCAGGACTACTGAGGAGTTTTGGGTTATCTTCCCATTTTCCACGTGAGGAGACTGTCACGAAAGGTTAGAAAGGTCACGAAACAGGTGCCAGAGACTTAGATTGGAAGCCAGCCTGTCTGAGTCCAAAGTTTAGGTTTTTGACAGTTAGTTGTATAATATTCCACTCCATCTACAGGGCTTCTTAAACTGGAGTCCGTGGATAAATCCATGGGGTTTGTAAATGGGAATGGGAAAAACAATTAAATCTTTATTTTCACCAACCTCTAACTGAAATGCAACATCTCCTTTTATGATGAATGTAGGCAACAAACCACAGTAGAATTAGTAGTGCCAGAACTTGGTCACCAATGGAAATTACAGACATTGCAGTTGTAACAAATATCTTGAAATATCATTTAAACTACCTAGAAATTATAGTTGCTTTAAGAACACCACTAGATCTTACTATTTAATATATTAATAAAGAAGCTTTTATATTTCTATTTCACAGATACAATTTTTAATATTTTGATGTCTATATTTCAAAACAATTGGTTCTCTGGGAATTCCTGGTGGTCCAGTGGTTAAGGCTCAGCGCTCTCACTGCTGGGACCCCGGATCCGATCCCTGGTTGGGGAAATAAAATCCTGCAAGCTGTGTGGCACTGCAAAAAGAGAAATCGGTTCTCCTGGTAATCATATGGATTTTACTTTCTCCTTATGAGAAGGATGCATAGGCTTTCCTGGGGGACCCATGGCATAAAAAAAAAGTTAAGAAATCTTGCATGGGGTCTTTGCTGATCCTTCATAAAGTTTTCTCTCGCTCTCAGTTCCTATTGGTTCAGTTGTTTTTTTCTTGTGCCTCATTCTGCCTATGGTACAGTCATTGATGGACCTGTCCAACTTCTCCTGGGAGACTCTGAACTCCCTGGAGGCAGGACTGTGTCTTATTCATTAGTGTATCTCTCCTCTCAGTATTGTTTAGTGCATAATAGATGTACACTAAGTGCTTCTAAACTTAATGAATGAATGGGGGATGGATGACTCAAGGACTGAGGGAATGAACACTGAGCAGTGTGGGGATAACCGTCAAGAAGGAATAATGTTTGAGTCCACTATTTGTCAGCCACTGGGAGTTCTCATATCTATTATCACATCAAATCCCACAGCTCTATCAGAAAGAGATCTTGGGGCCACTTTATAGAGGTAAAGACACTGGGGATCAGAGAGGTTAAGTGACATGCTCAGTAAATCTTGGAGGCAAGATTTCTCAGCCCCTTTCCTCTACGCTGCATGACCCCAATTCTAGGAGATATATGATGTTAAAAGGTAGGCAGGGAGGGGATAGTGTGACATGGGAAATAACATAGAGTCAGTGACTTATGCATGATAGGGGAGACTCTTTTCAGTTGCCCTTGACTTGGGAGTCATTCTCCACCACAGTCTGGGTAGTCCAGAGTGTCTCTGTTCTGCTGCATGAAAAAGCAAAGGCAGAGAGAGGAGGAGCCACTCATAGATCACAGACGCCTGCTGCCAATGTCTTGCCAAAGGGCCCAGTGTCAGTCAGCATCCAGCCAGGAAGACAGAAACCACTCTAGGTCTTTTGAACAGAGGGAATTGAATGCAGGGAATTGGTGACAGAAGATCTGAGGAGCCAGACAGGGGACTGTGAGGCAGATGCTAGAGACTTTCAAGAGCTAGAAGCTGCTACTACCCTCAGGGATGTAGGGACAGTGGGAGGAGGTGGTGTAACCAAAGCCCAGAAGTTGAGGCCATCCACGGGGAGCTGGAGTTTCAGTGGGGGCTGTCAGGTGGGGGCTACCTTGCAGGAGTTGGAGTTTGGGGGGGGCAGCAGGGGGAGCAGCACAACCACTGTCACTGCCAGAATGAAAGGGGGGGGAAATACCTTACCTCCACCCACCCTCCAATCTTCTACATGTGCCTTTCATTGGCAGAACAAACCAGAAAGCTAGAGGGTGAGGGAGCTTGGGAAATGTAGTTTCCTGAGATACTGAGCAGATCAGAGAAGGGTAGGGATGGATCGAGAGCAAACCAGTAGTTGACTGGCAGAGTTCTACTCCTGGAAGAGTAGGAACCCTAGGGCTTGTTCAGTCTTCCACAGGGCTGTGAGCTAAGATGAGGAAGAGCTGATGCGGCTCTGGCTTTAGGTATGAATTTGGAGCAATTCAGTTAGAGAGACTGAGAATACTCTGCCATTGATATAAGTTTCGGGGCTCAGTCCTCCACCTCTTATCTCTTCTGTCAATTTTCACTCCCTGGGTGATTTCATCCTGTCTCGTGGTTTTAAACGTCACCTGTTGGCTGATGACTGCTAAATGTCTGTCCTTGGCTCTGAATTATCTCTTGAATTCCACACCTGTATGTTCAAGTTTCTACCCCACGTCTCCACTTACATATGTAAAACTGAACATGTCAGGACCAGACATTTTATTTCCGTCTGTCCCCCATTGCCTCTTACCCAGGGTTCCCCACCTCAGTAAATGGTACCACCAGTCATCTGGTTACTCAGGTCAAAAATCTCGGGGTCAACCTTGACTCCCACACAACAGCTAGAGTGGCGCTGTTACAACATAAGTCACATCATATCGCTCTTTTGCTCAAATGTCATCATATCATGGTTTGAGGAAAACACTTACCACGGCTTACAAGGCTCTGTGCCATCCAGCCCCGGGACCCTCACTTCCTCTGCTCTGCTCACAGTGGTCGTGCTGTTTCTTGAACAAGTTAAACTTCCCCCTGACTCAGTGCTTTTGCACCTGATGTCCCTTCTGCATGGAACGTTATGCCCCTGGATATCCACATGGCTTCCTCACTTAATTCAAGTTTCTTACCACCCTAACTAAAAGAACATCCCAGTTAATCTCTCTCCTCTAACCTGTGTCTTCACTACATTAACTAATGCCATTATATATACTAAATTTATTTTAACACCTGCCTTCCCCACTAGAATATAAGCTCCCTGAAGGCAGGAGCTTTGTTTTCTAGCATAGCACCAAGAACAGAGCTATGCTGGATTGTCAGTGGCAGCTCAGCACCATTTCCCCTCTTTGCACACTCTTGTATCATAAAGGCTAGAAGTTTGAGTACTACATTTTCCAGAACCCCTCCTATCAGGATTCCAGGTTTGATTCTGCCAATGGCATATTTACAAGATTTGGAAGATGGAAGAGAGGCAGAATCAATATCATTGTTTCTCCAGCAGCGATGGGCTGATGCCTGGGCTTTGGTAAATGTGAGATGTTTGTGGTGACCTCTGCATGTTTTCTTGCAAAGCATACACCTTGGTCCTGGGGTAGCTGCAACTGTTTTGGCCATTTCCTTGTTTCATGTAACTTATTATGATACAGCAACAGATTTCATCATTAATGTGTGTCCTTCCAGCCCTTCCAAGATTTTGAAAGCAGCTCCCTCCCTGGAATTCCTACAGTGGTTTCTGTTTTCCTGACTAAACTGTCTGATACAAGTCCTGGCACACGGTAGGTAGTGAATAAATATTTACTGAATGAATGAACAAATCTTGACATAAGGAAGTGACCGGTCCAGAATGTATTCATACTGAGTATTAGGGAGCAACCTGAGATTCTAGTGGCCCGAGTCACGTCTATCTTGGGGGTATACTAAGACCTCAGTGAGCCAGGTATAGACTTCAGACCCATTCTATAGAGCATTTGGAGCGTGCCATGTCTGTATGTGGAAATTAACATTTTAGAAAATGGTATGTAGTTCATTCCATAATGTGGGTTTCATGTATTCTCAGCTTATCCATTTTTAAAATAAATATTTGAGGTCCAAAGCACTCCATCAGACACTGCAGAGGAAAGAGGAGTTGGAACTGGGGGACCTTCTGAGATCTGTAGTCGAGGCTCTGGACCAGTCTGGATTCTTCGAGTGTTCAGTCCATTTCACAAAACAGCTCAGGTCTTGGCATGAGCTGAGCTCTGTGCTTCCTTCGCATCATGTCCCATCTCATAGAATCCTCGTAAATCCTAGAATCCCACGAGGTAGGTAGGTACGAACTCTCCATTTTATAGGTGAATAAACAGGCTCAGAGAGGTTCAGGGACTTGTCCCAAATCACCCAGTCAAGGCGGAGTGAGAATTTGAACCCAGGTCCCACCAGACCCTAACTACTTGCTCTTTCTCTACGATCTGCCCCGTCTTCGCCCTGATCCTCCAGTTGGGCCCCAGTAGCCAGATTTGTATGTATTTGGTAAGAGTCAAGAAGGGATCCCAGAGCCCCATTTCCTGAAGGCCCCCTTCCTTTCCTTTCCCAACACTCACAGCCTCACCACATCGATCTCATTGGAGCCTATCCAGACGACTCTCATCATGCCCTTTATCCTTTTTTATATTAATCACCACAAAAATCCCCAGCTCCCAGTTCACCCTCAGCCCCTGGCCTCTAATCTTCATTTGGCTCTGAACGTCCATCAGTATGACTCTTGACTCTCCTTCCTACTCAAGAAAAACTTCTGCTGTGCTTTCTGTGGTTAGTCATTAGCAAGACATCCTGCATCCTCACCCTTGTACCCGGACGACCCCTTTCACCTTCTCACTCTAGTGGAAACGATGCTCCCTGCTGGGGACACTGCTTTCCCTGCAACGCTCCCAAGGGGTGGCTTTCTTGACACCACAGCCCTTGAACCCTCAGTCTGGTAGGGTTCTAGAGTAGAGTTCACCCTACTCTTCATTGCTACTCTCAGATCCTTCCTTCTCGTGTGTCCCCCCAAAACTGCTGCCTTGAAGTCATGCCATCAAAACTTATGCCTCTGATACTCCTCCTGTTGCACCACCTATCGACCTCTAGTCACCCCCACTCCCATTCCCTGAAGATTTAAAAATTCTTGTCCACTGTTTCTCCAACAGTGCCCGTCGCGATTCTTGGTGATTTCAATGTACATAGAGATGATCCTTCCAACAGGCTTGCTTCTCACACCCCTGACCTCCTTTCTTCCATTGTGTCTCTACCTTCCATTCCCAGGTCCTACATTAGCGCTCGCCTTTAACAGTAACGGTCTCCCTTCCAAAATCACAAGCATCCTACTTTCTGAACACCGTCTTTGCAGCTCACTCTGCTTTGGGGAGTGTGTGGTCTCCAGGTGAAAGGAGGCTGCTTTCCCCTGGCAAGGGGTGGGGGCAGAGGCTGCTTCCTCTGGTACAGAAGGCTCAGAAGGGAACTTGAGGCTCAAGATTTTCAAGCTTGTCTCCCCAAATGTCCTCATCCCATATGTCAAGGTCCCACTCTTTACCTGTCACAGACGTTAAGGACAACTGTAAGACTGTGCATTCATCTCCTTTGCAGATCTCCCCCTTAATGATCAAATTATTAAATCAAATCCTGGGTCCAGTTTTCAGCCCTGTGGCAGCAGGAGATGAATCTCCTTTAAAGATGTCATGGGACCCCTGGTTTTCAAAGCATGCCTTAAGTTGTCAGTCGGCTTTCCTGGGCCCACCATTTTATTTTTACAAGGATTTCAAGGCTGTCAGAAGCAGCCAGCTCTTACCACAATCCTTATAATTTCCTCCAGACTGATCAAGCCCCACACACACTCCACATCCCTCCCCAGCCCTCACCTTCCTCCTGTACCTTGTCTCGTTTAACCACAGGTTCCAGTTTATCGCTACTCGTGAAGCCCTGCGTACCAGAGGTTATCACCACTCCACCCTCCACCAGCAATGGGGTCCCTCCTCTCTTCAGAAGGAGCAATCCAACTAAATCCCATCTTGAAGGTCCGCTCCCTAGGACCATGCCTAGTACCAACTGCCATAGCCCAGGTTCCTGGAAAATAGGGCCTGAGACAAACCTCATACGATCACACAAATGGAGAGTGCAGTCCCAGGGCCGCCAGAGTGAGGGAGGTGGAGAGGGAGACAGGGAGAGGGGAGAGGGGAGCAGACAGCAGGAAGTGCAACACTGAGCTTCACAAAGCACAGTTGTGTAATGAGGGCAGCTGACGGCTGCTCTCACGTGAAACTTCTTGGGTACAGGACCCTACGTGCCAACTGAACAGACCAGTGAATATCTAGTATTGGGGGAGGGAAGACAGGGAATTTATCCTCAGGCTTCCTCTCATCTCCACCTCAAGTTTGCCCCCGGGATGTCAATTCTCCTGCACGTCTGGGTTGTGTCAACCACCCCTTTGGTGACCCGGAAGCAATCAGAAGCCACGCCTTCCGGTGTGCTGGTTTTCTCTGGGCGCAGAAGTGGAGGGAGGATCCGGAGGATTCCTGGCCCCCTACCATTTATGGGGCATCACTGTATATATTGGAGCTGCGCCCAGTCTTGTCACTCTTTGTGGCACCAGGGCCCTGGAGGAGGTCTCGGGCTGCAGGATTGCCGGGTTCCTGAAGCTGTGCTTGAGCCTGGCCCCCCTGAAGAGTCGGTCAGTGTGACAGCTGGGGCAAAACAAGAAGTCAAGGACACTAGAGCCAGCGAGGCCAAGACGATTTGAGGTCACACGGGAGGTTCTGCGACACCCTGGGAAACAGAAAGATGCCATTCCTAGGCTCAGATCCCCAGGCGGCTCCGCACCCCTCAGTGGGCCACAGACGCTCCCCTGTGGGACCCCTGCTCCTTCCACTGCCCTCGTGACTTACCTGCTCCAGCAGCGTCCGAGCTCCCTGCCTTTCCTCAAACCCACCATGCCCTCCCTCCTTGGGACCTGCCTTTCTCTGCTTGAAATGCTCTCTCACATACCTGTCTGCCTGTCTCCTTAATTCCCTTCAGGTCTCCCGAGGTCATGAGGCCTTCCCTGGCCGCCTTATAAAAGGGCATTTTATTCCCTGCCCCCTCCCCAGCACTCTCTTTCCTTCTACTCTGCCGTGTTGTCCTGGCATCTTACACATTTAATTGGCTCTTTTTCGTCTGTCTTCCCTGAGCTAGAATGTAAGCTCCATGTGGGCAGCCCTTTTTCTGTTACCCCCGGCACCTATCACAGAGCCTGGCACATAGTAGGTTCTCTATGAATTTTCTGTTGCATGAATGAATGATTAAGTAAATGAATGACAATTACATGATGTCCATTCCCCCAGCTGTGACTGATAAACCAGGAAGAACCCCAGATCTAGGCTGGACCAGTCAGCTTTTCTCTCCAGATAATTTGGAACTCGGCTTGAGAGCTTGCGAGGGTCTGCAAGGGGCAGAAAACACAGCCCTGTGAATTCAGCGTCTGTGGGGTGCATCTTCCACCAAGTGCCAAAGAAGCGGGAGGAGAAGGTCTGCAGAGAGAGGAGACTTAGGGGGCCCTGCAGAGAATGGAGAGAGGCCTGAGCTGGCTCTAGTCCCCCTTTGGGGCCCAGGAGATACCCCAGGACGCTATAATAAATTCCTCCTTTCTGCTTCACTGGAGTCGCTTGAATTTTATCTGCAATGAAAGTCTTAAATATCAGCTCTACCATTTATGAGCATTTCTAGATGTATCAGGAGCTGGGCTGAACCTTATCCTGCTTTGAGGGACCTGGGCAGGCCCCTCCCTGCTGGCATGGGCCATGCCGGGATACTGGGTCTCACACGATGCCGCGGTGAGCGCACGCGCCGCCCTTGATGTAGGAGAGTCTTCCCTGCCTGTTTCCAATGCAGCTGCGCTGAGGCTGCCCCCAGGCCTGTTCCTGGCACCCGGGGGGGGGGGGGTCCAGCTTCCCCAGAGCCCCAGGCCGCTCCCCCTCACCCTGGCACATGGCACTCCCCCGACCCCAGCTGTCACCACCGGCTCCCTGCTCCTTGTCACCTCTGTGCCCCAGGCTCCAGGTCTCAGCGAGGCTCTGGCTTGCGCCCTAGCACCTCCTCTCTGGGACCCAGCCCAGGCTAACCCAGCACCCGACTCCTTCTCCCTCCACCTCCTGAGCACCCCAGCCCCCTCCCCCCAGGCCTGACCCCCGAGCGTGAAATCTATTGTCCTCCCCCATCCCAGCCAATCCCCAGCCCGACCTGACAGCTCTCTATTACGCATGCACGTTTCCAAACAGTTCATTTACATAGAACGCCGGGGAGCAGCTTCTGTGTTCAGAAAGGAGACTCCCGGTCACCTCGACAGGGTGGGTCCTGAGATTAGGGAGCCTCCTGCCCTTCCTCTCTCTTTCTAGGTGACTCTAAATGGGCCCTCTGGCCAGGAGTGTGGGTGGGGGAGGATGAAATCAGGTTGAACAAAAAGAAGCCAAGTGTCGGGCAGGCAGATGCTAGTTCGTTGTCTGCATTTATTTATTGGTTCGTTTTTTAGAACAATTTTATTTCTTATCTACATATGCCTCTGTGAAATTTTTGGGGCTGTTTTCCCACTCTGCCCAATCCCCCACTGTTGGTTACCCTGGCCCCGCCCCCAGCCTCAACACCACCCGGCTTCTATTTCAAAGACCAGCGATCTTGGTGAATGCAGAAAGGCAGAGTGTGCTGTGGGGAAGATGAGGGGCTCTGGAGTCCAGAACCCCACATTTGAATCCCGGGGCCATGTCTGACAAAAGACTCCTTCAGGGCCTCAGTTTCCCTGCTGGTAAAATGGGGATCATATCAACTCCATTGAGTGAGTATGTGCACTCTGTCCTGTGCTGGGTAGAGGATATAGGATCCCGAAGTGGTCGTTATATTACTGAGGTTTAGGAAACAGGAAAACTCAAGCGCTTGCCCCATCCTGGCCTCCTCTCCCATCCTTCCCAGAGAGCCCTTCTCTTGTTCTGACCCAGAAACAGGTAGATTGCTGGCCCTGGTTACCGGCAGAGGATATAGGCCATTGTTCCCCTGCTTTATTAGTTCACATTCTTCTCTAGAAACGGCCCTTTCTTATTGTTCTGTTCTTTTCTATTGGGTCCTTCTTTCTCACCCATGCTAAGGAAGTGACAGAAGTGGACCATGGTGGGGTTAGGGCAGGCAGGGTCGGGACATGAGAATGCAACAGTGCTGAATGTGCTACCGTGAGCCAGGTCTTATGCTAAGCTCTGCACGGGCACTGTCTCATTTAATCACCACTGTGTGCACTCAGGGCAGGCATTTCCCCCCGAGCCACGAAAAGTTCTCAGAAAGTACTGTGATCCATTAGTAATGTCTGCCATGGGTGAAGCCACAGGAATGTCAAGACTCCATTTTTCTTCTCTCTGAGTGCAGTTGGGAACTTGTAGGAGGGACTCTGGTCTCAAGTTGGGGTCAGGTGAGCCTCCTGGGGAGGTGACCCTGAGCAGACATCTGTAGAATGAGTAGGGGGTGGTCAGCTGAAGAAAGATGGGCAAGGCATTCTGAGCAGGGAAGCAGCATGAGTGTGAAATTATGAAACAGTGGGGTAGGAAGATAGGTATTACTGGAGCTTAAAACAGGAGGCAGGGCATGATGGGAGATGGAGCAGGCAAGAACGGCAATGAATTAAACATGTAAAGCACTTAGAATACATAGTAAGTTCTCAGTAAGTAGCAGCCACCATTATTACTGTTGTTATTATTACTACTGGGTAGTTTCAATAGATGCTTCTTGGCTAACTGGCCCATTAAGCACCTAGTGGATATTGCTCAGTAAATCCCTAGCTGCTTATTGGCAACTTGATCAATAATCAGTTGACTCTGGGATAGTCTAGTCATGGCAGGTGACAGCGTGTCAGGATAAAGACATAAGTAACAGTGTGAACACCTTACCCCAAGTCCAAGTTCAGGTAAACTTTGCTTTTTACGTAGCCCCTCCTCTGAGGAAGTCCTCCTGGCTGCCTCCAAGCCCACCTATAGCCTGACCCTGGGAGCCTCGGAATTTGGTGGCTTCTTTTCATGGCATAGCCGTGTCCTCCTGTCGTCCACTTCCTGGAGAGGGGGTGTCACCGAGAGGAACAAGTGTTGCTGTGGGGAGAGAAGGCTTCTGCTCATTTCTTTCTGTGGGAGCTCTGGGGACTCCCTAGGGGTGAGATGCTTGGGTGGGATGGCCTGAGGAGTTGGGACCCACGTCCTGGGTGCCTAGACAGGCAGTTATGAACTTCGTGAGGACAGGGGCTGCTCCTGCAGGTCTGTGAGTGGAGGGAAGAACGACAGAGGGGAAGGGGAAAGCGAAAATGCCACTGAGCCCCGTTGCTGTCATCCATCGCCTCTCCATCTGGACCCCGGTAGCCTAGGGTACCCTCCTCTGCCTCCAGGCAGCCGGGTACCCCCTTCAGCTGAGGGACTCTGAGCTGTTCCCTGCTCCCAGCCCTGCTGCTGAGCAGACTTGGACTCCTCCCTGGGGCTAGAGACATCTCGGAGGGGGAGGACTGGGCTAGTGGTGTCCTAAGGCAGAACCCTCTCCATACCATCAGTTTCCTGTGTGTGGGGGGAAGGAACCCAAATAAACTCTGGGTGTTTTGAAGACAATTTCCCCCACTGTTACCATTTCCTGTGCCCTCCGCTCACTCTCCCAGGAGCTGCTCTGAAACTCAGACCCTGTGTCTCCCCTAACACCTCATTTTCCACCCTGTGCTCATTGTACAGGATGGAGGCGGTGTCCTCCTAATACCCAGGCTCTTCTGCACAGGAGGAATTTCCATCTCCTTCCTTCCCTTCCCTCCACCCCTCGGGAGGCTGTCCCTGCTTCCACCCTCCCCTTCATCCCGCAGCGCCTAATTGAAGAGGCTCTGCCTGGTAGAGAAGATGAAAGCTTTATCTTCCCAGTCCATCCCGAAGCCCGTTAGGATGATGGATGAGTTTCCGGACCTGCATGCCCCTCCCAGTAGCATCAACAAAATTGCCTTTCAGGAGCCCAACTCCCACGTCAAGATGGGCTGCGGTGGAGACGGGAGACCCCGGCTCTGGCACTCGATGGTGAGCGTTAAAATCACTTTAATGCTGCATTCAGGGCTTGTGTTCCCTGCGTGTGAGTCGGTCCAATCGCTGGCATCGCAATAAGATGAATGATGTTTGTTAAAAAGCTCTTTGGTGCAGCCTGATTGACCATTATGAGCACTCAGCTTGGAGCTGGGATGCGTGGGCCCAGCTTCTGGGCCCGGATGGGACCCGTCAGAGACGTGGTTGCCGTCAGCCCTATTGGGTCATGGCCAGATCTATTCCTTTAGGCCTCTCAAACCTCCCCCGGGCCAATGCTGTCAAAAGGTCAGAGATAAAACACACATATGAGAGTCCGGAACCAGCTAGTTGATTGCACTTGGCAAACCCTTCTCCCCTTGGCCATCAGCATCCTCATCTATGAAATAAGAGGGATGGCCAGCTGTTATGGGTTGAACTGTGTTGCCCCCAAATTTGTATGTTGAAGTCCTAGACCCCAAAATATCTCAGAATGTGACCTTATTTGGAAATAGGACTTTTACCGACGTAATCAAGTTAAAATGAGGCCATCAGAGTGGGTCCTCATCCATTATGATTGGTGCCTTATAACAAGGGGGAGTTGAGACACAGACATGCATACAGGGAGGACACCATGTAAAGATGAAGCCAGAGATGGGGTGCTGCGTCTACACGTCAAGGGGCACCAAATACTTCCGGCAATCTACCAGAAGCTAGGAGAGAGGCCTGGGACACATCCTTCCTCGACGGCCCTCAAAAGGAACCAACCGTGGTGGCACCTTGATCTTGGACTTCCAGCCTCCATAACTGTGACAACAAGTTTCTGTTGTTTAAGCCACTTAGTCTGCGGTACCTTGTTACAGCATCTCTAGGAATCTAACCCGCCAGCTAAAGCCTCTCCCACTCTGCGATTCCAGGATGCAGCCTTGGGTACCAGCTGGGACGGGGCACCTGCAGTGGGGGGAGGGATAAAAGCTGCTCTTTGCTGCTTCAGAATCTTGGAGCTGAAGCCACAGGCTGTTTTTGTTCCTGAAACTAAAATGGTCAAAAAGGCCCAGGAGCCCAGAGGGAACTGCTGGTCCTTTGGGAATAGTTGGGTGAAGGAGGGGCTGCTTTCCAAGCCCAGGCAGCAGTCTGGTGCTGAGTTTAGGGACATCTGTGTCTTGGGATGAGGGGCCTGGAACATGCACCTGGACACCTGAAGCAGGGAGCAGGGGTGTCTGCTTCTGGACAGATGAGACAAAGTGGATGAGTTGGGTCAACCTCCACCTCTTGACTCTTCCAGGTCAATGAGTTTTCTTCCCCCAAAGGAGAACTTTCAAAAATTACATGGGAACTGAGCCACTTGAGGTAGATATTAGTGTGCATTATAGAAAAATAGAGTTAAAAATTTTGCACACCTGAATATGTGGCCTGAAATAAGACCCATGAATATTTACTGAGTGCCCAGCAGAGCCGTTTTGTTAACTGCACGTATGAATCCTATTGACAATTCTGTATGTAGTATTACTGTCCCCATTTTACAGATGAGGAAAACTGAGACACGGAGAAGTGAAGTGACTTAGCCAAAGTCACACAGACAGCAAGGGGTACTGCTTGGGTTTGAACTTGGAGAGACTGATTCCAGATCCCACAGCATCCGAGGCCTGGTACCTCAGCGGTCTGGCATCTAGTGACAGTGAGTCTTCTCACGAGAGGCCAGGAGCTGGGGACCACAGAGCAACCCAGAAAGAATGAAGGACATTCATGATGTTATTGAGGGTTTGAAAAACTTGTGCTGGCTGTAAGATTTGGTGAGAGGTACCCCTGGGGATCTGGGGGCTGTTTGCCCACCCTGTTTACCCAACACAAGTTTGGGTGGCTGATCAGGGAGCGTATAATCTTTGGTTCCTGGGAGGTGGCCAGGGGTAGGGGGCGCGGGGTGGGGGCAGCCATTTCTCCTGGCCCCTGCTGCCCTCCCCCCACGCGGCAGGTAGTACCAGGTGTGTCTGGCAAAGCCGATGGGGAAGGCCAATCAGTGAGTGAGAGGAGTCTGGCCACGCTGGGGCTGGGATCGCTGGGGATTGCGCTTGCAATCAGGGCATTTCACATAGCAAATTGTGGTCATTTAGGCTTCTCTACGGCGAGCTTAATTTCAGGCCCAAGCACAGAGGATATTCAGAGACACAATGAGGTAATTTCACATTTTAAAGCAGAGAATGCAGGGTAAATTAGTAGAAAAATCATGACACTTATAAACCCGTTCTAAAGATGTATTGTTCCCTTTTCTTCTGGGAGAAAAAAAAATCAGCTTCTATTAAGATCGAATTAACCACTGGAGAAGAATTCCTCAGACGGCCAATTCGTAAGGAGAAAGCTGTTTTAAACTTGGTCAAAAGGCTTTTGCAGAAAGTGGTGGAAAGAGAGTTCCCCAGGAAATGCAGGTGCTCTGACAGCCTTCCCCGCACCTGGGCCTGGGGGGCGGGCCTGCTCCTGCCCACCTTGAGTTGACCCACTGTGTGTACATCCTTGAGTGGTCTAACTGCTGAGGTCAGATACCCTCAGACAATGGGGCCCACCCCCTTCAAGTGTGTGGACCTTATATTTACTGTCTGATGCGACGATTAGGTGCACAGGTTTTAGGGACTTGCTGCTTGGATTAGAATCCCAGCCCTGCCCCCAAACAGCTCTGTGACCCTGAACAAGAATTTGACTTTCCATCCTCAGTCTTGTCATCTGCAAACAGAGTAATACTAGCATCTATTTCATGGATCATTTGAGAGGAGATGCAGGTAAAGATTCTGGCATGCAGGAAGCCCTCGTTAGGGTAACTGTCTTAGTTTGGGATCCCCCAGAAGAGGACCCTGAGACAAGCACTTGAATACATGGTGAAGGTAGAGGAGGGGGGACGTGAGATGCCGAAGGAAAGGCATCCTCTAAGGCACAACCGCAAGGCAGCTACCTCTGGGGGCAGCTCTGGGAGCAGAGTAGAAAATGCACCAGAGTTAGCCTGCACGAAGGGTGAGGGAGCTGGGGTATGTACACACCAAATCCCCAAAGCCATCCCTCCAAGGCTGCTCAAGGTGGTTTTAATTTCTTGGTGTTTCTGGCCTCTACCTTGAAAGCATCAAAGTGAGCTCCAGGGACCAGAGAGAGCCCCTGGGCAAGGAAAGTTCAGTGCATCATGGAGAGACAAGGTAAAGGGGCACAGGTCTCTGCTGCCCTGCTACTGGCATTGTTATTCTAAGCCCACCCCAGGGCTCTTCCTTGGGTTCTAGCATTTATTTTATTCCAGAAAAACAGATGCCATGCCGGCTATCTGTGTGATCCCAGGGTCACACCAAGGAGATAAACTCTGTGTTTTTGTCTCAGCTCTTTCCCTAGCAAACCGTAAACGTGAGCTCCTTCTGTCCCTATCTCTGGGTCCCAGTGTTCCCCTGTGTTTCAGGATACTCTTTTGGAGTCCTTCCTTGCTCTGAAATGATGGCTTAGATGGCTGGGGCGGGGGAGGGATGTGGAGAGGTGATGGGCACCCATTCCCTCACCTCTCCCAGCACCCAGCTCTGGCACAGAGCTGGACTGCACTACATGGGGCTGAAAGTGGAGCTCTGGCCAGATGGACAGGCTCCCGATTTCCTGAACCAGAGAGAAGCCTTACTCTCTTCACCGGTACCAGGCCCATAAAACAGTCCTGCTGGTTCTGTGAGTGCTCAGTGTGGGCACTAAAAAGTGCCAGGGAGAGATAGCTCCAGGCATGGGCCTAATCTTGGGAATTAGGACACAAGGATCCCTTTTTATTTTTATTTATTTATTTATTTATTGTGGTTCGCGGGCCTCTCACTGCCGTGGCCTCTCCCGTTGCGGAGCACAGGCTCCGGACACACAGGCTCAACGGCCATGGCTCACGGGCCCAGCCGCTCTGCGGCATGTGGGATCTTCCCGGACCGGGGCATGAACCCGTGTCCCCTGCATCGGCAGGCGGACTCTCAACCACTGCGCCACCAGGGAAGCCCCCCTTTTTATTTTTAAAATTACATCCATTTAAGGCAAATCCATCAGAGAACTGATGAATTCGTTTCCGTGTGACAAACACTGGAGCGTGACCTTGCACCGGGCGTTCCCCTATTTCTCTGAGTATTCTCTGCCCCCATCATATCATTTAAATTCAAAGAAGACTCTGCCTTTAGGCTCTACAAGACTTTGTAATCCACTGAACTTTTCACAAAGAAACCCCAAGTGCCAGAATAACGCTTCCCCCTCCGTACCTTTTACGATAACTTTCTAGCTTATTTTTTTCAGATAAATCAATTTTAATGTTGATCAAAAGGCTTTTTCAGAGACCTGGGTGACAGAGCCCAAGAATTCAGTTCTCAAGGAAATGCAGTGCACCAGAGCTGGTCCCTAGACCTGCAAGGGGAGCAGAGGCCGCTGGCTGTACACGGTGTGGGTTCCTCCTCAGTGCCACCTGAGCCATCCAACCCCCAGGCCGGCAGCCTTGCGGGGCCTTGTCCAGCCCCAGTCTGAGGCCTCCCCGGCCCCGCCGACAGCTGATGGCAGGGAAACGGCTGCTCTGAGAGTCAGCTTTCTACAAAGACAGAAATAATCAGGTTGACCAAAGGGGAAAAAAGGGAAAATTGAGCATTATGAGGGTGATAATTCAGAAAGTGTCAGCCTCAGAATAATTGAATCGGATGACATTTCGTGCTACGGGAAACAATAGCGGCTAGCCCGCTGCCCGTCTGATTCATGTCTGGTTCATGTTTAACAAAACAAGGGCAAGGGTCATGCAGCCACGAGCCCCATAAATAACCCGTTAATGGGATTTCCAAACAAGCTGTCCTCAAAAGTGGCTTTCCGTCTCACTGAGAGAATATTAAAATGCAAATGGATTCGGGCTGTGTCTTCATAAACGACCGTGTTCATTTAACCTCCGACCTCTCCGCTTAACTGCCCATTCCAGCAATTTGTACGGGCTCCTCGGCCGCCGGCTCCTCGCGGTAATTCAGGGAAAGTGCATTAAAGGAAAGGGTTACAATTTGCGATGCTCAGTTAATCACGCTATTGAGATGTTTATGGACAGAGTCCTGCGCTCCTCCTCACACTTGTCTCAGCCCTCCCGCCCCCACCCCACCAGCCCAGACGTGGCCGGTGGGTTCCTTTTGTTGTCCAGAATCTGGTGAGGTGGGTGCGGCACTGGGAGAGTAGGCTGCCCTCCCAGCTGAGCGAGGGCCCCTCCTCGGGCCTGCATCCAGAGGTCCTCAGTTAAATGCTACTCCTAGCAGATGGCCTCAAGGCTTGTTCTCTTTTGTGCAATGGTTCAGGCTCTCCCCAGGCAGGTGTGTGTCACTTGGTTTCTTCCAGGGAGTCTCCTGTCTGTTCCCTCCAAGACTGCCCAGACCCCAGCCCTGGCATTGGCCTGGCAGAAGACCCCTTGAGTTCTGAGATGCCTTGAGATGCTCCTCGAGAGGCAGCTTGAATGTACGTTTTCTCCCCAGCCTCTGAGCTTTCTCCCTGAGCCTTGACCCTCCATCTATCTAGCTGTGCAGAAAGACAAGACACGCACACAGGGAACAAGTGGGGTTGAGAGCCAGGGGCCAGGGTGAGGTCCGATACCCGCTGCTGGAGGAGGGGCCCTGTTTTGGCCTCAGTTTCCCGGACAGATCACATGTGGCCTGCACCCTTCAGTTACAGAGGGCTTTTCCACAAAGTGACTTTGGCAGAGGCGTTTGGCATGTGGTACCTCCAGGGCCAATCGTGAGGTTTCGCCCTTCTCTTAACTCAGGGGGACCGAGGGACTTGCCTGCCGTCGCGTGGTGAGTGGGAAGCACAGCGAGCTTGCAGACCTGGCCTGCACGAGGGCCTGGCATCTGTGACGTCTCCGAAAAGCAGAGAGTCTGTGAGAGCCGGGACTGTGGTCTTCCTCCTCTCCTGAGTGGGAGGCAAGGCCATGCTGGGGAGGGCTTGTGGGAGTGGAGGGAGGGGGCCTTGTCATTGGTCCCAGATGGACTGATGGCCTCGTCACTAGAACTGGGCAGCCCGGTTCCAGCTGAATTTTTGTGCTGTTCTCCGAGGCGAGCGTCTCTCTCCTTCAGCTTTTTCTCCCACCCCTCTACCAGGAAAGGAGCAGAAATAAATCCCCGATAATTTCTCCACTTCACTAATGGAGACTCGGGTCTCTGGGGACCACCCAAATGAGAAATATCCAGCTCTGGCTTGCTCCCCTGCTGGATAAACTCAAACATGCTCCAGGTTCTGAATCTGTCTCCCAACATGTAAAGGCTGGAACGGCAGGTGCGAGCTGGTGAAGGAGCTGAGCTGAGGCTGTGGCCACTGGGCTTCCTGGCCCTCCCTCACCCCTCCCTCCCGCCCACCCCTGCCTCCCCTCCACTCCTCTATTCTCCATCCCCTGCCCGCCTCCATCCCTTAGGCTCTGCACCTGAGGTCTGGCAGCCATCCTGCAGCCCTGCCCCCAACATTTCCTGTCCGGTTTCTCCCATGGATGGATTTCTGTCTTTCTCTTCCTCTCTCCATTTACCTGTTTTCGCTTTTCCTTCTGTTCTCTTTGTCTCCTATGGACTCTCTCTTGTTTTCTGTACCTTTGCCTCTCTCCTTTCTGTCCCTTCTTACGTATCTTGCCCCTGTCTCTCCATCTCTGTTCTCTCTCTCTCCTCCCCCAATATCTCCCCAATCCATCTACTCTCTCTGCCCACCTGCCCCACTCTCCTTGAGCTCCACCACCTCTTGCTGGGATCCGTGTAACGGCCTCAGGCTTGTTCCTTTGTCTCCAGTCTTGCCCCATTCTCTACTCTGCTCTCACAGCGATTTCTCTAAAATGCAAATTGAACTGTGTCCTTCCCAGGCTTAAAATCCTTCAAGGCTCCCACTGTCTTCAGGATTAATCCCAGATTCCTTGTTGAGACATGTTAGGTCCTGATCGGCTCCTTGTTCACCCTTCCAGACTCATCTCTCTTCACACCCCAGGCCTCCACTTGACTGTGTGTGTGTGTGTGTGTGTGTGTGTGTGTAGAGAGAGAGAGAAAGAGAAACACACACATATACAAACAAGACACACACACACACACACACACACACAGAATGAGAACTTGAGGAACAGACATATTAACCTAGAGAAACAGAGACGGGCAGAGAGGGAAAGACAGAAGGAGATGCTCTGTTGGAAGAGGAATGACCCTTCAGCTCTTAGCCCTTCCGACCACTTGTCTGTTGCTGGGCCAGGCCATGTATGCAGGGGACTTTCTACCCACTCAGATCATCTGACACTGGAATCTGTGCTCCACACACTTGACACTTGTCACACTGACTGTCCTGGAGTGATGTCAGGTAGGAAGGAGGACTTTCTGATTGTGCAAAGTCAGAGGAAGACAGGCACAGGAGGCAGGCAAGTTTACAGGCATGGGCAGGATGCTGGCGGCCCTGTTTCTTGGTGGAGTAGCTGAGGTCACTGGCTGTGGAGTAAGTGGGGCATTAAGGAGAGAGGGAAGGGTAAATCTCAGAGGTTCATATGACAGGAAGCCAATCAGGCAAACACTGGGCACTGTGTTACCCACTGGGCAACAGTGGGGCCTCAGGTGATAACCACGAACTGGCGGGAAGGCTGCCCATGAGGCTGGACAGTTTCCTGCAGCAGTGTTTGACAGCATAGGTGTTGAAGCCTAGAAGGTGGACAGTTGGATTGACTCAGAAAGGGGATTTCTCTGAGAGTGTGATGGAAGGACAAGGGTTGAAGGCACTGTAGGCTTTGGCAAAAGAGTGGATGATGTAATAGATCATGGGATCTTGGTGGGATTGGGAAGGAAAGGAAGGCAGGAAGGGCAGATGGGGAAAAATTAGAGGGGAAGAAATTGTTGGTGGTTTTGATGAAACTGAAGAACAGGTGTGGTGGCAGTAAGAGGGTGAGGGGGCTCAGGCCAGAGAGTGGGTGGACAGAGGCTCCCCGCGTCAGAGGCGTGTGGTCCTGGGTAGTGGCACAGAGCAAGGGCTGTGGAGCGGGGGCTGAGGTGCAGTGCAGGGGTCACTGAAGTATAAAGAACGACTCACAGACCTGGGGGCTTAAAACATCAACCGTGTAGAGTCAGCTGGAGGTTCTGCTGATACTGGCCAGGCTTGGCTGTTCTTGGCTGGGCTCCCTCACGTGTCTGAGGTCAGCGGCATGCTGGGGGGTGCTGGTGGGTGCTGGCTGGTCTGACATGGCTTCACTCCCAGGTCTGGGGTTTGGCTGACTGTTGGCCAAGTTATTGGGGTGGCCAGATATTGTATCTCTCATCCCCCAGCTCAGGCCCAGATTGAGAACAAGTGCAGCATCGTCTCTTCTGCATCCTAGTGGCCAGAGTGAGTCATAAGGTTTGCCCCCAAATCAAGGAGTAGAGAAATGGGCTCCTCCTCTTGATGGGAGGAGCTGGAAAGAAGTGCGACCATTTTCCATCCTAGCACAGTTAATGCCCTGAGAGTCCTAGGGTTGGACAGATCATTAGTTCCCACACTGAGTTCCTTTGGGATGTACACCGAGATCCAGGTGCTAAGGTCTTCAGAGAGTGAGGAGGAGTGACACAGAGCCTGTAGATGATGGTGTCAGGAAGGACAGAAGCAGTTCAGGCCCTCAGAGGAGTGGCTGTGCACGCACGTGTGTGTGCGCGCGTGCATGAGAGTGTGTGTGTGCTCGTGTGGTGAGGATGGGGGATTGAGAAGATGCCAACCTCTTATAGGGTGGGGACCAGCAGCAACAACACTGGGAAACAGTTCCTGGTACTTTGCAGAGTCATAGCATTAGCAATTCAGCCCCTTTCTTTCCCCTGCCCCAACCCCACTGCTGGTAACTGACAGAAGGTCACGGCCCATCAAGACGCTGCCCAGGGGAAGGTTGCTACATCAGCTCTTTCTTATTGACTGACTGTCTTCACCTTCTTTCACTCAACAAGTAATTATTGAGCGTCAGTCATGTGCCAGCCTCTGTGCAGGGGACAAGGAAGAAGACACGGTCCCTGCCCTTGGGGAACTCAAAATCTGGGCATTACGGCCAAGGCGTGTCACACCCACGCATGTGTACACACCCACATTACTCCTCTGGCACCCACACAGCCTTTATGAATTAAAATATATACACTCGCTAATTAAAACCCCAAACCTCAAAATCATCCTGATCGTTTATCTTTCTCCTTTAATCTCTGGCAAGTCTGAGATTTTTCTAGAATAAAAACTAATACTTAAAAAAGTAATCAGAGATTCTATTCAGTGGCTTGTTTGAAATCTCCATGTTCAGGCTGACTCTTGAATCTATTTCTGCGAACAAAGGGAATGCCAGGAACCCTCCTTAAAAATAAAAAACACATAAGAATACAATAGCAATAATGATAATAACTTCCATATTTGTGACACTCTGCAGTTTGAGAAGCCCAGTCATGCATGTTACATCAGTTGTCCTGTAAAAAACATCTCAAGGTTGGTCTTAGGGCTCCTGGGAGGTTTATGGGGCCAAGTATGGCTCTTAAGCCAGGCTTCAGCAAACCGGCCCAGGTCTCCGGGAGCAAACCAGTTTTGGAGGGTCAGGGTGAGCCTTACTAAAGGGAAGAGATGTCTCCTTTGTCCCTCAGTTCCGTTGCCTCTTCTTGTAGAGGATTTGGGCTCCCAGCCAAAGACTCCAGAGCCAGGGCCAGCACTGAGATCATGGTCTCCCTGGCCAGAGTCACGGATGGTCTCCATGTATCACGTCCAGGAAGAGTCATTAAATCAAGGAATGTTGGAGCTGGAAGGAACTTAGGAGGCCTCTGGGCCTCATTCACCACCTGTAAAATAGGGCTGCTAATCACACTGGCTTCAGGCTTGCTGTGAAGTAGAAATACTACCGATCGTGATGATGCTGGGGCAAGTGCCCTATGGATACCATGCATGTGACCTCCCCCAAGTGGGGTCTACATGGAAACGTGTTGCTCTGACCACCCAGGCCATGGTACCTTTTTCCATCTTCATCTCTGGAGACTTCGGCCAGACCCCTAACTCCATGTTTTCCAGAGCTACCAGAATGCTGTAAGCTTTCAACCCACATCCCAGGGAGCTGAAGATCATACCCACAGGCATGCCCTGAGCCGGCTCAGATGCAGAGACATGTCTTTCACCTCCTCAGCCAATAGGGTCTGAGCTTCTGCTCTGGGTTAGGTCAAGTGCTGTGCTGGGGATAGAGATGAATGTGCATGGAGCTCACAGTCTGCTAGGGACACGGACAAGACAACAGATGATCCCAGTGCAAAGTGGTACCAAAAATATCAGAGGAGGAAAGGAAATCTCCTGGAGGAATCTGGGGTGGGAGCATGGCTTGAGTTGAATAGGAATTCCCTGGCGGCAGAGGTGGGGAAGGGCATCCCAGGAAGGAGCTGCCCCATGTGTAGGCAGGAGGATATGAATAGCTGTGGGGGTTGTTGGAGGAGGGGACCAGAGCAGAAGATATATATGAGGGAAGCATGGCAGGAAATATGGCTGGGAAAAGTAGGCAAGGGTCAGCTGAGGGAGGCCCACGATGGGACTTGCTAAGAAGTCTAGGCTTTATCCTGGGGGCAACTAGGAGCCATTGACTTTTAGGGAGCACCCAGCAAATGCCGGGCTAAAGCACAGGTGTATTTGATATGCCTGTTTTGCCACCGAAGTGCTTGCATCAAAGTGTGAAAGGCGCTGTTTTGATTCACGCGGCTAGCAGTCATTGCCCACTAGACCCCTTCTCCTCGCTCATCCCTACACTATCTCTGGTCTCTCCCTTCTCTTCTCAAGTCTCTTCCCATCTCTTATCCCCAAGCCCCCGCCCCCCATCCTTCAGCATCAGGGATGGAATGAAGCTCTGGCATGTTTATCTTATCCATTATTTGGTAATAACACAGGGTGGAATGTTCAGTGATCTATTGTGTAAGGCACATCAAAAATCCCTGCTTGAAATGGCTACATAAAAACCTCTGAGTCTAAGTATCAGGGGGCCATTACAGGCACCAAACCCAGTGCTGTACAGACAGAGATGAGTAAGTGTGGTCCTTCTCAAGCAGCTTCCACTTAGTGGGTGATGGTCAAAGACACGTAATTTCATCCCACGTCATAGGAGCTTTGGCAGAGTGGAGCAAAGGGGCTTTGGGGGCTCCAAGAAAGGGAATGTAACCCAGCCTAGGGTGCAGGGACATTCTGGGAGGTGGCTTAGGTCAAGGTCTCTGGGGACGGACTCTGGGATGGAGGCTTGTGTGGGGCAAGTTTCCAGGGGAGTGGTCTTGGGAACTGCACATGTGAGGAAGGGAGGGAAGCAGACCTGGCTGGGGGAGAGGCCTCCGCCGACCCCACAGGGAGCCCTGGGGCTGGGAAGGCCAGCGTTGTCCAGTTAGGCAAGGGAGCTGGGCCTTTATAGCTCAGCCACTGGCTGTGGGCTCCCCAGGGAGGGGTATAGCCAGAGGTGCAGCTAGCGCCCCTGCTCCCGGTAATTGGGGATTGAGTACCTCGGTCCTGAGAGGGGTTCTGGGTGGTTCATCCCAGCATCCCCCATAGGAGGTCTCCCAGAGGGCTGATACCTGTGCCCAGACTTGAAGGATGAGCAGCAGATGCGGTGGGCGGGGGAGTGGGAATGGCGAGGCCCAGAGGCCCTTCCCTTTTGGAAAAGAGCAAGTAACCTGGCTCAAGCCCAGGGCTCAGAGCGGGCGGTCAATGAGGAGCCTGGGTAAGTAAGCAGGGGGCAGAACCCCAAAGGGCCTCATTAGACAAAACCAGGGTCAGAAACTTGAACTTTGTGACAATGGCAACAGGAGCCACAGAGGGGTTATGATGTCATTCATCCCGTAGACCCGCTCTGGTTGGACAACGAAGGGGAAAGACACGTGGGAGGCAGGATTGCCAGGTGGTGTTTGAAGTAAGTCCTAAAGGTCTAAGTATTGACAATATGGTGGGAGAGAAGAAGGATTAAGGAAACATTTAGGGGGTAGAACTGATCCAAGTAGTGACTGATTGGATACAGAGGTTATTCTTCTAACTTTACATATATGAACTCATTCATGGTTTACAAAAGCTCATCAGGTGGGAACCATTATTATCCCCATTTTGCAGCTGAGGAAGCTGAGGTTCAGAGAAGTTAAGTAACTTGCTAAAGTCACACAGCTGGTGAGTGGTAGAGCCTAGATCTAAAGCCAGACTTTCCTACATCCCGAGTTTTGACTCGGCCAACTGGATGGATGATGGTACCGTTTAGTGAGATGGAAGACACAGGAAGGGAGCTGGCTGGGGAGGACGATAGTGACACTTGCTTCAGACATGCCGACCCCATGTTCCCTGTAAGTCATCCAAACAGAGATGTTCAAAGCGTAGTTGGTTCATCTAGGTCAGAGGAGCACAGACTGGAGTGAGACATTATAGGACCAGTAGCCTTCAGGTGACACGTGAAACTGGGGATAGGTGAACTTACCCAAGGAGGAGGCATGGAGAGAGAAGACAACACAGGATGGAAGTGAGAGGAACGTAGAAAGGAAGAATAAGGCAGAGGAAAAAAATCCCAGTCTGGGAAACCAAGAGAGATTGGTTAGAGATCTTGGAGGAAACTCAGAAGAGTTGTCACAGAAGTGGAAGAAGAGGACGTTTTAAGGTGAAAAGAGTCAGACGCTGCAGAGGTCCACTAAGATAAGGGCTCAAAACTGTCCTCCGTTCACCGAGGCAGAGAATGGAGCCTCCGTCCTGGAGCAAATGGAAGACAAGCACAGATCTCAACATGGCACTGGCTTTCTCGCTGTCTCTTGGCAGTAGTCGAAGTGAAGGGCTTTCTGAACAAAATATCTCTTTGGAGATGGGTTGGAACAAACACCCTCTTTATCATTTCCTCCTGGGATTTTTCTAGCACCTCTCTGCTGAGATAGAAATCTGAGGCTTGTCATCAGAAGTGGGGAGACAGATCATGACAGCCTGTCCTCTGAAACCTGCCCGCTGCCTCTGCACCTGCAGAACCCCTGGAGGCTCCGGGCTCCGGTGGGCGGGCTGTGGCCCCCACGGTGTCTGCTTCCCTCGGCTCCTGCAGGCAAACACCTGGAACCCTCTCGGCAGGCCCAGGGCTGTCCTGGGACAAAGCCCCACACCCGACAGCCATACGGTGTGTGGCTGCACCCTGCCACCTGCAAACACACACACTTGCACACACGTGTACACGCGCATGCGCACCGATGCACGCCCCTGCCTGCTGCATACCACTGCCACCATGCTGGGGAGGCAACGGAGGGTAGAAGAAACTGAGCCGATTTGGGATCCGAGCTCTCACACATCATCCTGGCGAAGGGTGCTACTTGTTTCACCTTTTGGCATTTTTGTTTCCTCATTTGGTAAAATGAGGATCTGTTGTTTTTTTCGCGGTACGCGGGCCTCTCACTGTTGGGGCCTCTCCCGTTGCGGAGCACAGGCTCCGGACGCGCAGGCTCAGCGGCCATGGCTCGCGGGCCCAGCCGCTCCGCGGCATGTGGGATCTTCCCGGACCAGGCACGAACCCGTGTCCCCTGCATCGGCAGGCGGACTCTCAACCACTGCGCCACCAGGGAAGCCCTCTGTCTCTATTCTTAAGGAGATAAGTGTCTATGTGACATGCAGGAAACAAGGAGATGCTAACAAGTTCAACCTTGATGCTAGCTGAGGTTGACAAGAAATCAAGGAAAAATCAGGGCCGACTTCCTGGGGGAGGTGGCATTGGCACTGAGGCTTTTAAGGACCAGGCAAGGAGAGGGCATTCTGAGACTGGGGAGAGACCTGCACATTAAAATGCTTCCATTCCTCTGGCCCACCCCCACAGCCCACACTCCATGTTCCCCACCCCTCCCTCTCTGGGCCTCTGCCAACACATGCTGTTTTACCTCCCTCCACTCCAGCAGGTGGGGCTTCCTATAGTTTTCTCATCATGAATTTTCCTCCTGAGGGGTTGTTTCCTCTGATGGCAGGACGCTCCCCCTCCTTGCCTGGCTAACTCCTAATGATCCTTCATCCTTACCTTAAACATTGCCCCCTGGCACCTTGTTCTCACTGCATCCTCTGCCGTCTGCACGCCCCCCACCCCGCTACAGCACTTACCAGCCTCACTGGTTACGGCTTAGTTCATTGTTGGCCAGCCCCACCAGCTGGTAAACTCAGGGAGGCCAGGGTCTGCTAAGTCTGCTACTTACCCCTGTATCCCCCAGAACCTGCACACAGAAGGTGCTCAACGGATGCGTACAGAATTGATAAGTGTGTGATACATGGTAGCTAGCCTTCTAGTTATCACTGCCTTGAACATTCTTTCTAGGCAATACCTCCTCCTCTGCCCTGGTCCCAACCCCAACCCAGGAGTGAAGCGTAGTGTCTGGGCCCTGGGGTTGCTGGTGGTGTCTTGAGAAGAGGACTGTGAAAGCCACAAAATGGGCCTGATCCGGAGCGCTTGTCCCTGCTAATTGTTACGGACAAGCCTCCTTATTGAACCTCGTCCTCTTATTGACATTCGGATGCATGAGCCGAGGCTGTTGTTTTAAACGCACTCATTAGCCACACAAATCAGTCCTGTTGACAGAGCGCCTTTGAATTAAGTATCTCGCCGTAGTCATTGGACAAGGAGCAATTTATAATGCCATTAGCAACGCTTTCGAAGGTTACAGGCATCAAAAATTGTTCAGCCGTAATTATTCTTAATGGATACAAGGAATAAACTGACGCAGGACAGCTTTTTCATTAGCCTTCAATCAAGGCTGATGGCTTTGAGAAACGTACAGTAAGTGCGTTTTGGGGAGAAATAATGATGTTACAGCACCTTTCCCAGGAAAATGCTCTCGGTACACAGCTTAACTTTTAATGGCCTTAATTTGACATAATTAAAAAAAATTTGAATTTGTTTTTGAAGATCTTGAAATAAATTATTTGGTTCCCATTTTTAACCCTTGGGAAAACTGGTACTAAATAGCAGTGAGGGAGTGAGAGAGCCAGTGTCTGGAATGGAGGGACTATACGGAGAGCTGGGGCTTGTAGGGCAGAGGCTTCCAGAAATCCCGCCTAACTTGTGATTGTGAGGGCTGCACCCTCATCCCAGGGTTTTTGAGTGACTTTGGAAGAAGGGATGGGTTTTCTAAGTAACCAGGTCCAAAGGGATTCAAAGGCAAGTCTATACCTGCAGAGCCCGTTTGGATTACCCAGGAAGTGGGACCTCTATACAGAGGGAGAAAGGAATGCACCCCATCCTGGGGCAGGGCAGGTTAAGAAAATGGCAGGACTGGGAATAAACCCGGGTCCTGAGGTATGAGACCTCAGGCAAGTGACAACATCTCTCTGAGCCTTAGTTTCTTCATCTGTGAAACGAGGGTGACCATACCTGTATCTTGGGGCCATTGTGAAAGTTTGGAGAGAGAACTGATGTGAAAGCTACTGGTCAGTGCCTGGCACATAGAAGGTGCTTAATAAATGTTCATTCCTGAGGTCAGGGCTTAATCCACCTTGCTATGGTAGTTCCTATTGGCCAAGGCTGGGCCACCAAAAACTCTGGAGATGTAATAAGATGGGGACAATTATGTTTGCCAGAACTTGTCTCAGGGAAGGACACCGGGTGTGGCTGAACAGAAGCTGCTTGGGGTGGGGATGTCTCCTTGCACACATCCCCACTTGCACCCCCAGACCAAAGGAAAGATAGATGACTTCTAAACTGCCTTCTAAGGAGAGTGGTTCAGTTGATTGCAGGGCTATTGCTTTGTTAAGTGGAGGTATGCAAGTGTGGGGTGGAGTGGAATTTCTGGGACTGTGAAGGAGATGGCACAAAGTAGAAGAGGCCAAGCATCTGCCTTGTTTATCTTCAATTTCTCCCCCAAATAACTGCTAAAAAATCCTTCAAGGGCTTCCCTGGTGGCGCAGTGGTTGAGAGTCCGCCTGCCGATGCAGGGGACACGGGTTCGTGCCCCGGTCTGGGAAGACCCCACATGCCGCGGAGCGGCTGGGCCCGTGAGCCATGGCCGCTGAGCCTGCGCGTCCAGAGCCTGTGCTCCGCAACGGGAGAGGCCACAACAGTGAGAGGCCCACGTACTGCAAAATAAATAAATAAATAAAAATCCTTCAAGTCTATCAGATTGAAGGTGGGTCAAATCTTAACTTCCCAGAGTGCTCATATGTCTGGTTCAGGCCTGATTTGTATCAAGTATGTGTTCACACAAGGGTTCACCAGAGTCATGCTGAGCAACAAGGGTAAGACATACTCACTGTCATGATCACTAGCACTCAGTAGGCTTCTTCAGTGCTTCCCAGGGCTTGGGAAAGGCAGATACATTGGGGAAGCCTGGGGTCAGGTTCACAGACCTGGCATCTAGCCTTGGTTCTGCACTGCCCTCCAAGGGACCTTGGATAGGATGTCTCTTCTCTCTGGGTCTCAGATTCCTCATTTGAAAATGACAGAGTAGCTGGAAGTTACTACGGCAGACACCTGGAAAACTCAGCCTGCCATCTCCATCAGGCCTGCCTGAGAGCAGAGGCGTGCCCAGACAAAGGTGTAAGAGGCTTCCACGGCAGAAATACTGTCAATGCGAGTCATTCTGTCCATTGATTTATTGCTTTCTGGACTTGGGAGAGGGGCCCATTGTTGCATCCTAGCAGGGTGTGGGGCATCCATGGTCAGCAGAAGTTTATCTTGGACTCCACTCATGGACAGGTTCAAGACCAATGCTGAAACAGTAACAGGGGACTTCCCTGGTGGCTCAGTGGTTAAGAATACACCTGCCAATGCAGGGGACAGGGGTTCGATCCCTGGTCTGGGAAGATCCCACATGCCATGGAGCAACAAAGCCCGTGCACTATAACTACTGAGCCTGTGCTCTAGAGCCCATGAGCCACAACTACTGAGCCCGCATGCCACAATTACTGAAGCCCCCGTGCCCTAGAGCCCGGGCACTGCAACTACTGAGCCCAAGTGCTGCAACTCCTGAAGCCCGCGTGCCTAGAGCCCATGCTCTGCAACAAGAGAAGCCACCGCAATGAGAAGCCCGCGCACCACAACAAAGGGTAGCTTCTGCTCCCCGCAACTAGAGAGAGCCCACATGCAGTAACGAAGACCCAATGCAGACAAAAAATGAAATGAAATGAAATGAAATGAAATAAAGTAACCTAAAAAAAAAAAAGAAAGGATGCAGGCAGATCTGGGTTCTACTCCCAACTTGGCCCTGAATTCCCTGTGTGACTCTGTTTGGGTCAATTAACCACTTAGGACCTCGGATTCCTCATATCTACATCTTATGGAATTTGAACTTAACACTGTTTATCTTTGCCTTCTACCCTCCCCCTTCCATCCCTTCCTTCCTTCCTTTCTTTTTAGCTGCCAAATCCTGTTTTCAAGTGTACTCTTACACAGATGCCCAATAAATGAAATAAAGAAAGATGGCGTTCATCTGGTTGAAGTGTGGTTGGGATCTCTGGAACCTACCCCGTCTAAGCCTCCTCTGCAGCCCATAAGACTTCTCAGAGTATGGATGACCCCTCATGAGATGGCCCTAGTCTCCCCTTGAAGCTTCATCTCCTGCTGTCTCCTCACCCACATCCCCTCTCTCCCTAACACTGGCCAACTAGCCAGTCCCCCAATTGTGCCACACACTGTCACTCTTCCCTGCCTTTCTTCAAGCTGTTCTCTCTTCCTGGAATGCTCTGGCCTTGTTGTCTGTCTGGCAAACTCCAACTCATCCTTCAAGGCCCACATCAAAGGTGTGCTTTTCAGGAAGTCTTCCCTGAGGGCCTCATGCAGAATGAGTCTCTCACCCTGCTAGGTCCCTACAGGACTTTGTAAGCCGATGGGTAAAATATGGTTCAGAGGGTAGTTTAACTACTGGGTCATGTGCCTTTCTTCCCGGACAAAGTACAAATGCCTTATGGGCAGGGACTATTCCTCACTTTTTTTTTTTTTTTTTTTTGCGGTACGCACACCTCTCACTGTTGTGGCCTCTCCCGTTGCGGAGCACAGGCTCCGGACGCGCAGGCTCAGCGGCCATGGCTCACGGGCCCAGCCGCTCCGCGGCATGTGGGATCTTCCCAGACCGGGGCACAAACCCGCGTCCCCTGCATCGGCAGGCGGACTCTCCACCACTGCGCCACCAGGGAAGCCCCCTCACTGGGTTTTACGCCCTAGCAACCGGCACTAGCAGCACTTGCTAGAGGTGCCCACACAACACGGGACCTGGGGTTGCATGGAAGCCCAGCCATTCTGGGGTCTGGCACACGGTAGGCGCCTACCTAGCATGGGTCCCCGTGTATGTGCAATCCCTCGTCCTAAGGCAGTGGCGTCAAGGAGGCATTCATGGGACCTGGCACACCGTGGGAGCTCACCCAGCACAGGGCCTGGCTCTCGGGGTGCTCAGTCAATGCTTGCTATATGGTATTTCAATGGGATGGAAGCCCAGTTCTGGGAAAGCTGCTGGCTTCTCCCCAAAGAAACCAATATTTTCCCTCCCTTCACCACTGGTCAGAAGAGCAAATGGAATCACCTCCTACAGCCGGGGGCAGACAGGGCTGCAGAGCTGAGGTGGTGGGAGAGGTCTCTGGGGTAACGAGAAGATACTGTTTCCTTATCGCCATTGGCATGTTCTCAAGCTATTACTCCCCGTCACCCTCCCGGCTCAGCCTCCATTTGGACTTCTTCTGATAAACACCAATATCTGTGCAAATTCTTGAGGCTGGGCTGCTCTGCTGGAACTCCAGATGTGTGATAAGGCAGGGAAATACATTTTCAGTCCACTAAGTCATCACATTTTCTGACAAGGATTCCCAGGCGCCGCAGATCTCTGATGACTAATATTGCATTCACTCAGCAGAAGGCTCAGAAACAATCTAAACCATCCCCAGGCTGTCAGGTGTCAGCTCATCTCCTGGCTTTGCATCTTGAGGGGCCCTTCGAGGAGCTCGGAGTCCTAATACAGGAGAGCAGCAGGTTCTGTGTAGATGAAGAGGGTCAGGGGCAGACAGTGGTCTTGTGCTCCCTGTGGGTGCGTTTGGTGGATCTATAAACCTCTCCAGGCCTCAACCTTCCCACCTGTCCAGTGGGGGAGGAATGATTCCACAATCTCTAAGGGACTTTCCAGCTCCAAGCCTCTGTGATTCTCTTCTCTGCCATTAGGAGCACGGGACAGCAGAATCTCATTGCTGTGAAGTGTAAGGGAGGGCTCAGAATCCTGGGAAAAAAGGAATAGAAGTAGCTGTATTCTTCTTCTTCATTGTCATCATAGCAACTACCACTTTCCATGAGTTTCTCACCTATTTTTATCTCTGGAATCAGGTAGACCTGCATTCAAAGACCTGTTGTGTCACTGACTAGCTGTGTGACCTTGAGCAAGTTACTTAATCTCTCTGAGCCTCCGTTTTCTCCCATGAAATAAGGAGGTAATAAGAATTTAATGAGATGATATAAAGTACTTATAGCAAGTGCTTAGAACACTGGAAGCACCAATAAGTGTTGCCTTAAAAAAATCAGTGTTGGGCTTCCCTGGTGGCGCAGTGGTTGAGAGGCCGCCTGCCGATGCAGGGGACGTGGGTTCATGCCCCGGTCCGGGAGGATCCCACATGCCGCGGAGCGGCTGGGCCCGTGAGCCATGGCCGCTGAGCCTGCGCGTCCGGAGCCTGTGCTCCACAACGGGAGAGGCCACAACAGTAAGAGGCCCGCGTACCGCCAAAAAAAAAAAAAAAAAAAAAATCAAATCAGTGTTAACAATGATCCTTATAATACTCTTTATGAAATCATGATCACTCTCTTGATTTTACTGATGTGGGAGGTGAAGTACAGAGAGGTGAAATAACTTACCAGAAAGTCAGAGCCTGGGCTGTCCCCAGGTCTATCTGACCCCAGGTTCATGGACTTAACCGTTGCACTGTGCTCCATTGCAAGAACCCTCAGCCCACTTTCTCTGTACCCTTTTCTCAAAGCTGGTTCAGCTGCCAGGGCTGGCATCTATGGAAATGAAAGTGACTGGCTGAGGGCTGCTAAGTTGGACAGGACTGTGGGGAAGCAGCCTGGTTTTGGGGGCTCCGGGCCCCTGAGGAGGTGGGCTGGGAGCGAGGTATGGAAGTCATCTGGCCACTTGAATTTGGGCTTTTCTTTGCGAAAAAAAATTGAGAAGAAAATAGATTGCAGTCTGTTACAGACCCAGTGGCTGCAAATCATCCTGAAAATTAGCTTTCTATGGAAAAATCTATAGACTAATTAACTCCATGGCCTCTCTAACGAGTTCAAGCACAATAAGGCCTCTGAAAATATCGAGGCATTTTGCAGCTGCCTTGAATTCTACCTGGGGAGACATGCGCACAGCTCGTGAGGCTGTTTGAGAGGTTCCAGGATGAAAGAGGAATCTTCAGTGATTCATTTCCAAGGGCAGAAGCTGGGCAGCTGTGTCTCTGGTTTATTGCAGAGGGAAGCACAGAGCTCCAGGCTTGTCGGGAGAGATGGAGTCCCCGCCTTTGTGGCCTTGGTTGGCACTGGGGTGTGGCCCAGTATTAGCCATTCCTCTGAACTCTGTGTCCTCAGTGTGAAGACTGTGAGGCCGTCATCAGGTGTGGACAGAGAAAGGTTTCCTGGGACTTGGCCATGGAAACCAAGGTGGGAACCTTTTGTTGACTCTGCTGTCCTGGTGGGTCAGGGGTGCTCAGGCCCTGGGAGGTGGCAGGCACCTTGCTGTGTGTGCTGTGCAGACAGCCCAGCCAGCAGAGTCCCTGGGGACTTTACTTCTCCCAACAGATCCAGACTGCTTGGGCTGGGGCACTGTCATCAGACTGCTGGCCTTTGCCCACCACTTCTCTCAGACACCAGCTTGTTCAAGGAATAGCCACTATAGTGCACACAGCACACATGGGGGCTCACTTGAAGGCATGTGCACACGCGTGAGTGCCCACGAAGAGTCACAGCACACACTCTGTGTATACCCCACACTTGTGTATATGTAAAAATGCACATTCATGAACACACACTCACACATACATCTTCACCCACGCTGACATACAGCACTCAGGCTGGAAATAATCTTGCTGTTGTTTCCTGGAAGCACAGACCACCAGCCCACAGCCCAAGATAGTCCTGGGGGTCAACCTCAGCATACCAGGCTTTGAGGAGGGGAGGGGCAAGGGCCCAAACCCTCTCTACCTCTGTCCCTTCCAGGAAATGCACACTAATGTCTCTCATTGCCACCTTCATAAAGTCATAGTCCAGGCCTGGTTTGAACAGAAATCTCTGCAGGGCCTGTGCATGGTCCAGATATCACTCCACACGTCCTCTGCGCCAGGCCTGCTGCTGCCCCCAGGCCCCAGCGACGTATGCCTTGCTTGGAACAGGCCCTCAGGAAATACCTCATGGCCAACACGCTCTCCACGAGGGACTTGTGCTATTACCACGAAGTAAGAGAGCTACTGGTTCCACAAAGGGAGGGTGGGAGAGGGGAGGGGGGACCACCCAGGCCTACTGATGACGGGGGATGCTTATGCTTGCGTCAGCATTCTCGATTACGCCGTGCCTGGACGCCATGCTCTCCTGCTCCTGGAAGGTGGGTATGAGCATCCCTGCTTCCCGAAGAAGACACCAAGGCCCAGAGAGGTGAAGTGACCTGCCTGTGGTCCCATCACAGTGAGTAGTAGGGCCCCGAACAGAGCACGTCTGATCCCAAAGTCTGCTCTTTACCTTCAACCGCCGCCCGGGTGTCCGGCTAAAATGTCAAGACCCCCATCCAGCTATAAGTGAGAGCATCTAGGAAGTGAAAATGAAGTGTTCTCCAAACGGTTCTCTTCTGGAAAGCCCTGCAGCCTGACTGTGGGTGAGACCTGGCTTTGAATCCCAGCTCCGTCCCTCACTGGCTGGGTGACCCTGAGCCCCTGGTTCACGTCTACAGTCATTTCCTAGTTCAATCTCAGTGGGTCGTACTCCCAGCGTTGGACAGAGTTGACCACTTCCTCCTCTTCCTTGAAACCCTTTCTTCCTCTTGGCTTCCTGGATGTCACAGTTTCCCGGCTTTTCTCCTATACCTCACTGGCCACCCTTCCTGGGTCTTCTTGGCTGACTCATCCTCTTCTCTCCAGCCTCTGAACCGTGGCGCGCCACAGTCCTGGCTCCTCCCGTGTCTCTGTTTGTCCGCACTTCCCTGGGATCTCATCCAGTGTCATGGTTTTAAGTACCATCTCGGCTCATGACTTCCAAATGTATACCTCCATCTGGGAACTCTTCCCTAACCCCAGACTCATGTACCTAACTGTCCCCCAGATCTCCTCTTGGGTGTCTAAGAGCATCTCAAACGAACATGTGCTACCAGCTGCTCAGGCTGCAAAGTTTGTAGACTCCCTGACACGCCTCTTTCTCTCACCTGCCACAACTGATCAATCGGGAAAACAAGCTGCCTCCTCCTTTGCAAACACATCCAGGATCTGACTACTTCTCACCACATCTATTGCCTGGAACACTACTCTTCTCCACCCCGGAGATACCCATGGGTGCACTTGGTCCAAGCCACCGTCCTGTCTCACCTGAATTATTGCAACAGCCTTATTAACTGATTGTGTTTCTTCTACCCTAGCTCTTTAAGGTGTAAATCAACCCAGCAACCAGAGAGAGCCTTTTAATACAACTCACATCACAATTCTCCTGTGCTCAGAACCTTGCCGTGGCTTCCCTGTTTCTCTGAGAGCAAAAGCCAAAGTTTACAATGGCCTTGAAGACCCCCATGATCGGTATCCACCTGACCTCCCTGACCACCTCTCTAGAGACTGTCCCCCTCACTCATCACTCCAGCCACAGGCCTTTGCACCTAATGCCCCATTGCTTAGAACACGCTTCCCCAAGTATCCACAGGGCTCACACGCTTATCTGTGTCATGTCACCTTTTTGGTGAGGTCTCCCCTGGCCATCCTATTTTAAATCCCCCCACCCCCATCTCATGACAGGTATTCCCCATCCCCTTATCCTGTGCGTGTGTGCACGCTCTCAGCACTGATCCCCTTCTAGCTGACTCTCCCTTTCATGTATTGATTATAATTATTGTTTTATCATCCCTCCCCTCCAGCTAGAACGTCTGCTCTGCGGGAACAGTGCCATGGACATCAAAATGTATTCATTGAACGATTAGCATTTCATTTTTTTTTTTGTGGAAAGCAAATTACCTTTATTAGCAAGTATTTGCTGAACAATATTACAGACTAGCCTCTCTGCTGGGATACGAGAAGTATTCAGAGCAGTCCCTACCTCAAGGCATTTACAATCTGGATAGAGAGCTAAGCTCTCTGGAAAGAGAGAACCACACAGGGGATATCAAAAGTAAGCATGCCTGCCTAAATGGCCAGGAAAATTCTTTTTTTTAAGAAACTTTTAATTTTATATTAGAGTATAGTTGATTAACAATGTTGTGTTAGTTTTAGGTATACAGCAAAATGATTCAGTTAAACATATATCTATTCTTTTTCAAATTCCTTTCCCATTTAGGTTGTTACATAATATTGAGCAGAGTTCCCTGTGCTGTACAGTAGGTCCTTGTTGGGTACGCATTTTAAATATAGTAGTGTGTATATGTTAATCCCAACCTCCCTAACTATCCCTCCCCCCGCCCTTCCCCTCTGGTAATCATAAATTTGTCCTCTAAGTCTGTGAGTCTGTTTCTGTTTGGTAAATAAGTTCATTTGTATCATTTTTTTTTTTTAGATTCCACATATCAGTGATAGGATGATTAGCATTTCTTAACCTCCATGAGACTTGGCTTCTTCATCTATAGAAGTGGGTTATTTGGGGGATTAATTAATGTAATTAAACACCCCACAGTAGTGTTGGCACCATATCCACTCTTTTTCTCTAGTGAACATTCTGGTTTCTTCCCGAAGCCTCTGCCTCATTTCAGATGCTGCCTTTGGCTCCCTGGGGAGAGAGAGGGTGCTGTTGGGAGGGAAGACAGTGTCTGGGACCTCCAAACCCCTCCTCTCGGACCTGGCCCTTGCCCATCACAGGTCCAGTGAGAAGATTCCCCCAGGGGCATTTGTTTTCTGGGTCCCTCTGGCCATAAACATAGCATTAGTCTGGGGTGTGGGGAAGCACAGGTCCATGCTTGCCCTGCAGGTTCCTGGAGGAAAAACCCTGTGTTTGTGGGAAAGCCATAGAATGAAAGAAGACATTTGCTTCATAAATAGTGAAACGGATGATTTTAACGAAGGTGTGCATAATGAAGGTGCTGTTTTCTTCTTTGAGGGTGCATTGTTAGTGTAATGTGGCAAGTTTCAATACACTTTTCCCCTCTAAACTGCAACACACACAAAAACCCAGTGAAACAGAAGTCATAGTTCTATTTGCTCAGTGACACTATAAATGTTATTCTTTTTCCATCAAGGTAGAAAGTAAAAACAAAGAAAAACTATGCAAAATCTTGAGTAGCTGAACAGGAGTCACCATGAACTAGAACTGGAACCATGGATAGTGAGAAGTGTGCCTGGCTCTTCCTTCCATCTCCAGAAAAAAGAGAATGTAGTCAGGTTATTACTATATCCTGAGCTAATGGCATGTAGATGTGCATAGCGGGAGACGGCTACAGTTGGCTACTTACATTTCCTTGTCTTGCATCCCATCCCATCCCATCCCATCTATCCCATCCTTCCTCTTCCCTTCCTCTCCCTCCCATTCCTCTCCCCTCCTCTCCCTCCCCCTCCCTTTTTCTTCCTCCTTCCCTCCCCAGCTTCCATCCATCCTTCCTCCCTCCCTCTCCTTCAAATATGTTTGAACACTTGGGATGCCCTACTGTCTGCCTGATGCTTGGGATACAAAGATGAACAAGATAAGAGCTTTGATCTCAAAGAGCTTTAGTCCCGTAGGAGGGGCCTGCTTGGGAACCAACAGTCACATCTTATGATAGATGTTTGTGCAAAGTTTTGTGAAAACCCAGAGGAGGGAGGGGTGGGAAGGCTTCACAGAAGAGGTGACATTGAGCTGTGGCTGGAGGGATGAGTGATTGGGAGGGCGTGGCGAAGATTTCTGGTAAGAAACAAAGCAGGTACCAAGGTGTGGAGGTTAAGCTTGTGCATTTGGTTGTGTGTGTGTGTGTGTGTGTGTGTGTGTGTGTGTGCTGGTCTAAAAAAGTAGGAATACTGATGGGGACAGCCTTCTCCTTTGCTTTAGGAAGCTTTGCTCTGTCTCGGTTCCCCATAGTTGTTTCCCCATCGCTGAAATGAGCTCATCAACGGAGGGGACACTCCTCCTTGGAGGCCTTGGTATCGGAATTAAAGGGCCCTGACCATGGCCTTAGGACCTTTTCTGTCCTTGCACCAGATGAGGGGGTGGCTGGACTCTCCCCACCTCTGGATTTCCCTCCCTCGGGGCTGCTGTGCACCCATGCTACGTGCTTAGGGCTTTCAGGCCACATGAAGACACCACCCATGACTCTCGTCACAGAAAGTTTCATTTAGTGGTGTCTCCTGAGACCTGGCAGAATTCTACCGGATTAACCAGGAACGGGCTGGACCATCCCTGGGCTGGCAGCTCCCACAGTGGCGGAGCTGGCCCAGCTTAGGGACCCTGATCCTCGGTGAGTGAGGACTTGCCCACCTCCTGGGTCTCCTTCCCCCTGGAACAGCTCAGGGCAGAGGAGGAGTGTACCCAGAGGCCTTTGGAACCCCGTCCCAGCCTCGATGCTCTTGGAGGCTTCTCTGTAGTGGCAACAAAAGTGAAAGAGGGCCCTGAGTGGGAGACCTCCCTTCTGCCCCGGCCTGGCCCTGAGCTGTGGGAAGTTGCTGCCGTAGTAAAGGAATGGTGACTTCCTGCTTTTCTGGGCAGTGAGGGGACCTAAGATCAGCGAAATCCACGGCCGTTGAAAAGATCTGAGGCCTCTGGCAGGCTCAGGATAAAGGGTCGGGAGAAGGCTCTGCTGGAGTTTAGCACTTACTAAGCACTGGTTGATGGCAGCTGGGGGCTCCAGGCGTGCAGGGATCTCTGTCTTTCCACCATTGCCCGATACAGAACCACATGCTTCGTAGGTGCTTGGGTGAATATTTGTTAAAGACATGCGTGCATACATGCATATATGCATACATGGATGATTTGATGAAACTCTCCTCCAGTCTCTTCGATGAGCCTCAGTTTCTATTCAGGGCTTCAATCTCAACCCAGTCCGCCGCGTCTCTGAATTTGAGCCTGGCACGTCCTTTCCAAGGAGGCAGACTTAGGACCCCTTCGTCTTTCCCACCTCCTTGTCTAAGGCTAAAGTCACTCACGCCAGAATATACCTCTGACCTATTTCCTACTGCAGCAGCTGCGCATTGGCTAAAATTTCTTATGTGATTCCCCAGGTTTTTTTTTTTTTTTTTTTTTAGAGCAAAGAGGCTTGAGGGACCTCAGACGGCTCTTCCATAAAGAGGGTCCGGTGTTCCTGGAGGCCCAGAACTCTCTGAAAAACCCAGACAACGAGGACGACCAGCTTGTGGTATAATCATTGTCTCAGTGTGTAGACAAACAAAGTGGCTCGCCTAGAGCCACTCAACCAGGAAGCAGCGACTGGACAGCAATAGCCTTAATGTGCTGTCTGAGAACGTGGGAGTCAGTGGCCTGTTTGGATTCTGACTCCAATGCTTCAGCCTTTGGAGCCTCAGTCTCCTCAGCTGTAAAATGGACATCATAGACCTTACCCGTGAGGGTTGTTGGGGGGATTCGATGACTTTGGGAATTAGACAGTGCTCGCTCAATGTGAAACCGAGCAGGACCCTGTGGGGTCTAATCAGGGAGGGGAAAGGATGCGGAGATGAGGAAGAGTCAAGAAACAAGAGTGCAGCCTTGGGGCAGGCTCCTGGCTCCCCTTCAAGGGATACACACAACAATATCTTTGAGCTGTTTTGCAGAAATTGAACACCCTCACCAGGCGGGAGAAGTTAACTGTATGCTGCCCACAAGCACGGGGACCCCAGACCCACTGGAACCCAAAGGCTGATGATGCTGACTCCCACTTACCTCACCCCCAACCAATCAGAAGAACGTCCACAAGCTGATCACCCCCTCGTCTTTGAACCATTAGGATGAAACTCCTCACTACCGCCTCCAGGGCGGGACACACAGTTCTGAGGGCGTTAGCCTGCTGTGGCCCCCTTTGCCTGGCAAAGCAATAAAGCCATTCTTTTCTATTACACCCAAAACTCTGTCTCCGAGATTTAATTCGGTGTTGGGGTACAGAGGCCGGATTCAGCAACAAATACTGGCCATTCCTATCATTTGCTGCTTACGATGGCCCAGGTCTAGAGCTAAGCATGTGACTGGGGCATCTCACTGAATCCTTACCAGAGCTCTATAGAGTCACACAGGTGAGTCCACTGAGTTCTTGAGAGAAGGAAACTTACCACAAAGCCTGGAGACAGCTCTTGCATGGTGGGGACGAGCGTGGACTCAGCTTCTTTTCACTCCATGCACATCTTCTTACGGCACGCTTAAAAGGAACCCTATCTTCCAATTCCTCTGCTTGGCAGCCCCCAGAGGAACAAATGCCGCTGCAGACAATGGACAGAAAAAAGGGGGCCCTTGAGAAAAGAAGCTGTAAGCACCATTGGCTGCGTGGAGGGCGGGCCCACCAGAGCCCTGCAGGTAAGGAAACCTGGCTGGAATCTGGAGACAGGCCTACGGTAGAGCCCCCGCCCCCGGCGCCTCCCAGCAGCAACAACACTTCTTTTTTAAGTCAGATGTTGCCTGGAAGTCGTTGCTTCGGCAATTACGTCTGAAACCCATTGTTTCCTCAGCCCCATTAACATGTCAGATCCTGGCAGCCGCTGACGGGGCAAACACCCCTTGGAGGGCTGCAATTCAATTTAAGATCACCTCCCCCACACAGACAGCCTTGGAGCCGGCCCATCTCCAGATTTCCCCAAATCGAGGAGAGTCTCAGGGCGCAGTTTGATCATGCTGCTTCCTAAATTAAAAACAAAATTGTAAGTGTTAAACATCTTTAACAAGTCATTAAGCCCCAGCCATAATCCAGAAAAAGTCCCTTAATGAGTAATGACATATGTTGTGAGCACAGTTATCTCCTAATGTTGGATGCTGAGACGGTGTGATGAAATGGCACAGCGCTCAGACGGGATGGATCACCACTAATGGCAGGATAATTTGAGGCTGTTGGGCTGAGGACCCCAGAGGGCCGAGGAGGCAGCCCTGGCCAGGCGGCCAGGAAGTCTCGTTTGTGTCTGGACAGGGTGGCCCTCAATCTCCCTGCCTGATCTGGAGCCGTCTCTCTGCCCCAGAGGCTGCTCTGCCCCCACTCACAGACTCAGCTCTGCTCTGGGCTCTGCCCCAGGACAGGGTCCGTAGTGGTCTAGAGGTCCAGAGGTTGGGCACCAGCCCTCATGCACTGGGTCCTCCCAAGCACTCCCTGTGTCCCAGCCCGAGTCCCTGGACTCTCGAACGAGGCAGGCATTTTCCCCCAGTTCTATCATGGAGATTCTGCCTTGTTGCTAGTCCCCACTGGCCTCCCCCTATGCTGCCCATTTCTCCTTCCCAGTCTCTGGTTCCTGCCCTTGATGCCCTGTCCACATGTCGAGGCCCTGACCTGCATCCATGTTGTGCTGCTGTGTCCAGAACCCCTGCTGACCATCCTGCTGGACCCCTGTCTGATGTTCATTTACCCACCGGACAGTTCCTGATATGCAAAGACCCTAACTAGCTGGCCCTCACTCCCAAGTCCCAACTCTCAGGAGAGAGAACAGGTTGGCCACGCTTGGGTCACGTGAACGTCCCTAGGGTCATTGGGTATGGCCCACTCACAGGGCGATGAGAAAAGGATTTCCTTTTTCCTACTTGGATTTCTGTGACCCCACACATCCTGCCCACCCATCAGCCCATGTCCTCCTCCTGCCGGGTCTTCCATGGTCCTCCCTCCGTGCAAGGCTCTGGGATTGCAGCTGGAGGACGCCCCTTGAGCCAAGAGTCTTGGGTCAGAGAATTCAGAAGCTGATCTGAGTACTTCAGTAAGGGAAGGGAGAAGTGGGGCAAGGAAGGGGAGGGAGCCACCCGGGGGTGTGACTTCAGGCAGAATCCGCTGAGGGTGGCTTCAGTGTGACCCCGCAGGGGAGCTCTGGAGTGGAAGTTCTGCCCCCAGAGTCATACCTACCTGAGCCAAGCAGCGGGTGCTGGGCTCTAGAAACAATGCCCCCTGCCCCCCGCCGTTTCCTCATTCGCTCACATATTTATTAAACATGTGCTAATTTAGTGAGTGCTTACTCTCTGCAAACCTTGTGCTGAGAACTTTATATACTCTACTACATTGAAAACACAATCACCCAGTGATAGAGGTCCTGTTATTAGGAAACTGAGGTCCAGAGAAGTCAGAAGGTGATTTGCCCAAGGTCATGCATCCAGAGAGAAGTGGAGTCAGGATCTGAACTCAGACTTCAGAGACAGTGGGCTGTTGAGTCTGAGAGAAGAGGTATGTGTGTGTGTGTGTGTGTGCATGTGCATGTGTGTGTATTTTTCCTTTCCTAAAGCCCAGGCCTATGCAAATATTTGAGACAGCCTAGCTAAATACTAACACACTGGTCCCCAAACAAACCCAAACATTTAAATTTAAAAAGAAAATTTATTGTATTGAAGTATAGTTGATTTACAATGTTGTGTTAATTTCTGCTGTACAGCAAAGTGATTCAGTTATACATGTATACATTCTTTTTCATATCCTTTTCTATTATGGTTTATCACAGGATATTAAACACAGTTCCCTGTGCTATACAGTAGGACCTTGTTTTTTATCCATTCTATATAATATAGCTTACAACTGCTAATCCCAAAATCCCACTCCATTTCTTCCCCACCCCTCTTCCCTCTTGGCAACCACAAATCTGTTCTCTAACCCAAATCATTAAATTTTTAAAAAAATAAATTTATTTATTTTATTTTTGGCTGTGTTGGGTCTTTCTTCGTTGCTGCGTGTGGGCTTTCCCCTAGTTGCGGCGAGCGGGGGCTACTCTTCCTTGAGGTGTGCAGGCTTCTCATTGCGGTGGCTTCTCTTGTTGTGGAGCACGGGCTCTAGGCCCGTGGGCTTCAGTAGTTGTGGCGCACAGGCTCAGCAGTTGTGGCTTGTGAGCTCTAGAGAGCAGGCTCAGTAGTTTGGCGCACGGGCTTCGTTGCTCCGCGGCCTGTGGGATCTTCCTGGGCCAGGGCTCGAACCTGTGTCCCCTGCATCGGCAGGCGGATTCTTATCCACTTTCCCACCAGGGAAGCCCAAATCATTTAAGTTTTAACAGCAAATAAACCAATTGGAATCTTGGCCCCATAGAATCTCTGAGTTGAGACAGAGTTGAGAGGGAGCTAAGAGACCTCCTGGCTTAACACTTGCATTTAACAGATGAAGAGAACGAGGCCCAGGGAAGAACTGGCTTGTCCAAGGTCACGAAGCAAGTGAGTGGAAGAGCTGCCAGGACTGAAGGGGACACAGGACGCCGCAGGCCACACGCTCTCCTGTCTCACAGCAGTCTGCTATTTTCATGAGAGCTCAGGAAAACTTCTCACTGTGCCGTTTACTTAGAAACAACAGAAACACATCATAGAAGAGGATCAATTCCTGACCATGCATTCAAAATTAGACATTTACAGGGCTTCCCTGCAGAGTTTTCTCCATTGGTGCCCAAAGGAAACAACATCGCCCTTCAGCAGCTAGGGAGTGGCGAGTACAACCAGGTAAGGTCTAGAGGAGACAGCAAGTGCCCCAGACCCAGATGCTCTCAGCTTAAGCTGGTGTCTGCCCGGCCTGGCCCTGTCCTCCGTTTCTGGATCTTGTCCCTCCATCCGTCTTCAGTTTTAAGCGTCATCCGTCTCTTTGGTCCTTTGGCCTCAGTGGCTCTTTCATACCCAAGGACTTGTTGGCTCAGGGATCACTGCTGCCTGTCATTGATGACCTTCCAAAGCTGGGCCTGTGCTGGATGCTCGGAGGTCATTATGTGGCTACATATCTAGCACCGTGAGCCTCTCAGGGATCTTAGGTGTGAGGATGAGTGCCCAGAAGCCACTTCGTTGCTGTGACAATGAAAGGAAGGACACTGAGGCTGACTCACAGACTTCGGTGCCTGGTGAGAGGGGGGGGGATATTTGGGCTGAGAACTGTACTGAGAGTTAGCAGAAATGGTGGCCAGCTCAAGCCTGATAAAAGTCGGCTGTGTGGCCTAAGGAGAATTCTTGCCCCTCTCTGAATGTCAAGTGGGATGGATTTGGGTACTTTCAAGCGCACACATCTTTGATTCTCTGGACTAGAGAAAGGGGCTGCATTCTATAGTCTCTGCATTCTCTTTCACACATCTGCCTTAAGAAGAAGAGACACCCCTAGGCCCTGGATGGAAAATGCTGCTCAGAGGTCTGCCATGGGAGACAGCAGAGGGCTGGGGATTTGTGGTTCCCAGCTTCTGAGTGTCCAAAGTGGCTGGCATGGAGTGAGCTTTTCTTAGCTGTTTGGTCCTCACAGTATGCTAGGATAAGGGGGACAGAGCATCCTCCCAGCCTCTGCCCTAAAGCAGCAGCTCTCCCATCCTGGGACTCAAAGAGGGACAAGAAAACACTCTTTGTTCTGGGCAGACAGTACAAAGCCTTGTTGCCATAGCAGCAGCAGCTATTTCCTCCAGCTCTGAGCTGGGGCAGCAGCTCAGCTGGGCCTGGGCTCAGGCCCTGTGAAGGCGGGAGCAGAGGTCAGCCTCGTGTGTGGGATGTCTGTGTCCCCACACTGAGACCCCAGCAATGCACCAGCAGTGGAACAAGAAGTTGGCAGTCACTGAGGGTACCTTCCTGTCATCAGCCAAAGCTGGGCTGGTGGCAGCCAGGGCCTGGGGCTCGGGCCAGGGCTCGAGGACCCAGCTGTTGAAGCCGGGCTGCCTGGATGCGGAAACCTTTCATAACCAGGCTGGCATAGGAGGCTGGCCTTGCAGGGGCTACAGAGCCCTGGAGGAAGTGGTGGAGAGGCCTGTAGGGAAGGGGATGGGGGGGGAAGGAGGCAACTGTCCTGGACCTATCAGGCCCTGAAATATGGATGGGGCAAAGAATTCAGAAACTCCTAAACTTCTAAAAAAATGAAGCCCAACAGCTTCTCCCTGCTGGCCTGTCTCTCCTTTATCTGTTGAGCCTTGTGGGGAGTGGACACAGTGGGGGGAGCTTGGAAGGACTAAGGGTAGATTCAAGGACTTCCAGGAACTGAAATGGGCTGAATGGGAGATGAGAGACTCAGCACCTGGCTTTTCCCAGCAGCAAACAGAGGTGCTCTATGCTCTGAGGTCACAGACAGAGCTCAATCTTACTTCTGTCAGTTTGAATATGTACGAGGTGCTTGCCTCTCTAAGCCTCAGTTTCCTCATATGTAAGATGGGAACATTCACACCTAAGAGTGTTTTTTACAGCCTTAAATGAGATAATGCATGAAAAATGCCAGGGGCACAGCTGGCCCATGGGAAGCACTCAATAAACAGTGTTGAACCAGAGAAAAATGCCATTTTTATCAGAATGTAAGTCAGAAGTGGCTAAAAATCAGCAATTTCATCTGGTTTAACCTAATATCAGTGGGTGTGATGACCCCCATGTTAGGGTGGGGCTATGGGATAGTGCTGAGGGTTCCACCACTTGCTCCCTGGGTAACCTTGGGCAAGTCGCTCAACTTACCTGTACCCCCATTCCTTCTCTGTGAAACAGGAATATACAAGTGTTGTGTGGACACAGAAAGCAAACTTATGGTTACCAAACGGGAAAGGAGGGGTGGGGAAGGATAAATTAGGAGTTTGGGATTAGCAGATACAAATTACTATATATAAAATAGGTAAGCAACAAGATCCTACTGTATAGCACAGGGAACTCTTTTCAATATCTTTTTTTTAAAATTAATTAATTAATTTTATTTATTTATTTTTGGCTGCGTTGGGTCTTCCTTGCTGCATGCGGGCTTTCTTTAGTTGCGGTGAGCGGGGGCTACTCTTCGTTGCGGTGAGCGGGCTTCTCATTGTGGTGGCTTCTCTTGTCGCGGAGCACGGGTTCTAGGAGCATGGGCTCAGTAGTTGTGGCTCGCGGGCTCTAGAGTGCAGGCTCAGTAGTTGTGGTGCATGGGCTTAGTAGCTCCACGGCATGTGGGATCTTCCCGGACCAGGGCTCAAACCCGTGTTCCCTGCATTGGCAGGCAGACTCTTAACCAGTGCACCACCAGGGAAACCCTCAATATCTTTATAATAAAGTATAATCAAAAAGAATCTGGGGCTTCCCTGGTGGCGCAGTGGTTGAGAGTCCGCCTGCCGATGCAGGGGACGCGGGTTCTGTGCCCCGGTCCGGGAGGATCCCACATGCTGCGGAGCGGCTGGGTCCGTGAGCCATGGCTGCTGAGCCTGCGCGTCCAGAGCCTGTGCTCTGCAGCGGGAGAGGCCACAACAGTGAGAGGCCCGCGTACCACAAAAAAAAAAAAAAAAAAAAGAATCTGAAAAAGAATATATATATAGATATATGCTCACATATATATGTAACTGAATTATTTGCTGTACACCGGAAACTAACATGAAATTGTAAATCAACTATACTTCAAATAAAAAAAAAAAGAAAGTGTTGTGTGAATGACATGAACTAATATAGGGGAAGTACTTAGAGGATATTGCCTGGCCCAGAGCTGGTGCTAAATAAAAGCTTTTTAAGTGAATAACTATGGTTAACTGGGATGGGATGATTATTATTCCCATTTACATGATAGGAAATAGAGATTTGCCCAGTTCACACAGCTGGGGCTAGTACCCAAGTGGTCTGAATCCAGTTAGCGTTCTTGCCATTGCCCCAGCTGCTTGTCCTCTGCAGCCTCCTGTCCCGTCCAGCCCAATCCATCTCTCCACTCTGATGATGGTCCATCTGTCTGTCCAGGAGGCTGGTCAGCTAGTCGACCAGCCACCATTCATCAATCAATCAATCCTTCCATGTATTTATCCATCTTCTTCCTTCCTTACCTTTCTCCCATCTTCATGAAACCAACTTCTGTTGGATGCTAGAATTTGGTTGAAATGATCTCAAAACCTAGAAATCATTTTTTAAAAGTCAAATTTATTAAGGTATAATCTACACGCAGTAAAATACACCCTATTAAGGATGTAGTTTGATGAGTTGTGACAATTGTATATAATTGTGTAGCCATTGCTGTAATCAAGATATAGAACACTGCCATCGTCTTATTTGCCCCAAAGCTTTCAAGTTCCTTTGTAGTCAGCCATTCCCCTTATCCACAGCCCCTTGATAGCTACTAATCTATTTTCTTTCCTTATAGTGTTGCCTATTCTAGAATGTGGTATAAACGGAATCAAGTAGTATGTAGCCTTTTGAGTCTGGCTTCTTTAACTCAGGAGATTCTTCCTTGTGGGTAGATGTATCAGTCGTATGTTTATTTTTATTACAGAGTAGTATTCCTTTGTATGGATATACCACAATTTGCTTATCTGTTCACTCTTTGAAGGACATCTGAATGGTTTCCAATTTTTAGCAATTATGTATAAAGCTGCTATAAACATTTACATATAGATTTTTGAGCAAACATAAGTTTTCATTTCTTGAGAGTAAATACTTAGGAGTGAGACTGCTGGTTCATATGGCAAGCTATATTTAATTCCGTAAGAAAGTGCGCAGATGTTTTCCATTTTGTGTTCCCATCAGCAGTGTATGAGAGCTCCATTTGCTTTGCATTCTTGTCAGCACTTGGTATTGACTGATTTAAAATAATCTTTAGCCATTCCAACAGGTGTGTGATGGAATCTCATTGTAGTTTAAATTTACATTTTCCTAATGATTAATAATGGTGGTGGTGGTGGTGGTGGTGGGGTGTGTGTGTGTGTGTGTGTGTGTGTGTGTGTGTGTTTCCATCCATATATCTTCTTTGGTGAAGTGTCTATTTATAACTCTTGTCCATTTTAAAATTGGGTTATTTGTTTTCTTATTTCTGAGTTTTAAGAATTATTTCTTTAGTTCTTTTTATGTTCTTTATCAGACATGTGCTTTGTAAATATTTTTCTCCCAGTCTATGTCTTACTTTTCTATTTCTTAACAGTGTCTTTCAAAAAGCAGAAGGTTTACATTTTGTTAAAGTACAATTAATTATTTTTTCTTTTATGGATCATGATTTTGGTGTCACATCTGTGAAATCTTTTCCTAACCCCAAGATCTCCTCCTTTGTTTTTTTCTATAAATTTTATGAGGGCTATGATCCATTTTGTGTTCATTTTTATATATAATACAAGGTATAGATCAATATTCTTCCCTTCCTCCCTTCCTTCCTGCCTTCTTTCCTTCCATATGGATGTGCAAATTGTTCTAACACTATTTGTTGTGTTATTGTTTTTCCATTGAATTACCATTGTACCTTTGTCAAAAATCAAATATATATAGAAGTCTATTGCTCACCACTGTTCTGCTCTGTTGATCTCTGTTTCTATCCTTTCACCAGTACCAAATGTCTTGATTATTCTAGCGTTAGAGTAAGACCTGATCAGGTGGTGTGATTTCTCCAACTTTGTCCTTTTTCAAAATTGTCTTGGTTATTCTAGTTCCTTTGTTTTTCCATGTAATGTTTAGAATCAGGCTTTGATTTCTACAAAAAAAAATTTCTAGGATTTCTATAAGGATTTTGCTGAATCTACGGACAAATTTGGGGAGAATTTGTATCTTAATATTCTTCCAATCCCTGAACACAGTATATCTCTCCATTTATTTAGGTTGTTTGAATTCATTCCTCAGTTTTTGTAGTTTTTAGCATACAGATACTGCATGTATTTTGCTATGTTTTTGACAGTATTTTAAGTATTTGGTGCTATTATAAAGGGTTCCTTTCAATTTTCAATTGTTCATGTTGGTATATGGTTTACATACAACTGATTTTTTGTATATTGACTTTGTATATTTTGAACTTGCTAAACTCATGTATGTGTTCTAGTAACTTTTGTGTAGATTCTTTGGAATTTTCTATGTAGACAAGCAAGAAGACACAGGCTTATTTCTTCTTTTCTATCTATATGCTTTTTATTTGTCTTACCTTACTGCACTGGCTATGATCTCCAGTACAATGTTGAATAATAGAAATCATTTTTGATTCCTCTCTTTTTCCTTTGTCCATAACTGCATCTAATCTATCAATCTTTGTGATTAAACTTCAAAAAAATATCCAGAATCTGTGCACTTTTTACCATGTCTTCTGTAAGTTCTCGTGCCTGGATACAGTCACTATCTCCTCACTGATATCTCTGCCTCCATTCTTGTCCCCCATGATCCCTCCTCCACAGAACACCTGAAGTTATACTTCTATTCCAGTTAGAAAAGACTCAGACATCTAACCTATAGGGTTGCCATCTTCTCTGACTTCATTCCCTTCACTTACTGCATAGTAGCCTTCTTGCCATTTCTCAAATATGCTGAACATATTCCCACCTTGGGACCTTTACACCGACTTTCTGCTCCCTTTGAATTGTTCAATTTTTACCTCAAATGCCAACCCCATCATGGAGGACTTCTCCAACCCTCTGAGCTTATATAGGTCTGCTAGTCATCCTCTAGCTCATTCTTTCTGTCTTATCTTCTTCATAGAACTTATTGGTGCCTAAAATTTTCATTTTTCTTATGTAAGTGTTTATTTTCTATTTCTTCCCACTAAGGACAGGGATTCTGTCTATGTCATGCACCCTAGACTAGATCAGTGTCTACTATATAGTAGTTGCTCATTAAGTGTTTGCTGGCCAACTTCGTCTAGCTCTATGACACTGTGAGTCTGAGTGAGATCTTCTCTCCAACTTATCTCTCAACAAACTGGACAAGCTTCTTAAGAGAGCTGTTGTTTCACACCTATTGAGTCCACTTCCTGAGCACCCATGCACTCCCCACTTGACAACACTTTAACTGCCATCATTTTTCTCTAGTAAATGCAATCAATTCTTCTTAAGACAAGTCCAGCTTCAGTCCTTACATCACTGGAGACAGAGCAGTTGCCTTTGCTGCAGTTGATTACACCTTCTCTCATGAACTGTTTCTCTTCTTGGCTTCTGAGACAATGCATATGACTGGTTCTCCCCTTGTCTGTCTGATTGTTTCTTTTCCCTGTCATTGGTAGACTATTATTTCTTTCTCCTTATCCCTAAATATTAGTGCTCTCTAGGATTATGGCATGGACTCACGACTTGGTCTTCTGACCTCTTGGTTTTAACTACCTCTTTACCATGTGATCCAACAACAATTTACAGGGTTCCCAGTAGGTGTCTGGCACTGGGAAACATAGGTGAGAAAGACAAGCATGGTCCTTGCCCTCTTGGAGCTCATAGATTAGAATGTAAGCTTCATGGTCATTGTTGCCTCTCCAGCATCTAACACAATGCCAGATACTCAACACATATTTGGTGAATGAGTGCATAAATGGGATAAAGAGACAATAAGTAAAAGGACACAAATATTTATATAATTATAACAATGATGACTGCTATAATGGGGAAATATAGGGTGCTATAAGCATGGAAATTCAGGAAATATAATCTATTTTGGATTGGGAGTCCTCAGAAGCCCTCAGAAAAGAGACATTTAGGCTTAACCATAAAGGAGCTACAACAAAATGTTGATAAGTCAAGTGCAAGTACCTGCAGATGAGAAGATCTGGAGGTGGGAAGTTGAGGACATTTCCAATCTGATGGTTTCTGCCTCTCTATAAACTATAAGGAAAGTTTATCCACTGAGATTGAGGGAGTGAAGGGGAGATTTAAGGTTTGAAGAGAGAGACAAAGATATAAAGAGTGTGGGGGAATGTAGAGGTGAGCTTAAAAGTAGTAAGATTTCCAGGCATTACTTTTTGAGATAGGTGGTCATTGATTCATGGTGACCCCAGTCTGTCTAGCTGTGTGATTTATTAATGCGTTCAGCCTCTTGGCTCATGTTGTAAAGAATAGGGATAGTTGGGTTCATTCAAGGTTGGACTCTTATTGTGTGAATGTAATGGCTGGAAGGATGGGCAAGGGAGTTGAAGACATTTGAAAAGAAGGACTATAATGACAAACTATGGAATCTAAGAAGCCTAGGAGAGCAATTCGAAATGCACAGTCTCCTAATGCCTAGGCTTAGAACTGGCACAGAGTAACTTTCTGCTTCATCTTATTGGCCAAAACATGGAACCCAAAGCCAAGAGGTGGGGACATATTTCTCTCCTTTGGTGGGAAGAACTGCAAAGTCACATGACAAAGGGCATGACTACAGAGAGGGGCAAAGCATTGGGGTCAATAATGCAATCTACTACAATGGAGATGAAAGCTACCCTCAAATTATGGTAGACCAGAAAGCCAAAAGGAGCTTGATGACATCCTGAAGGAGCCAGATCTTGCTAGGAAAGGAAAAATAGATTCCTGTTTGGTTCAGCCCCTTCAGTTGGATTTCCATTACATGCAGCTAAAGACAATTTCTAAGTTACATAGGGAGCTTAAGGATAGGAAGAAAGTGAAAGGACCAATGGCTTGAGGTCTCAATAAGCTCAATGAAGGACACCTGTGGAAAGAAACTAGGATGGTAATACATTTTGGTTGGGAGTATTTTTAATTAGTGATTTTAGAGGTGGTGCAGTTCCTGGTGGTGACAAGGCATAAAGAGTGGCAAGTATGGAGGAGAAGAAAGTGGAGATGAGGAAATCAAGAACTATCAAGGCAGCGTGCAGGAGGGATTCCCCATCTGGACAGTCAGGAATGAGTTGGGTAGAAAAAAGACTGGGATCCAGGGTCTGAAGTCTGCCTTGAATGAGGAAGAGTAGTCAGGAGAGAATTGGAACAGGAGAGAGGGCAGTATAGCCCAATGGCATGGGTCTCAAAGGAGTGAAGGGTTTGTAAGGAGATGAGTGAGAGATAAGGATGCCCAACTTCATATTTGTAGTGCAGGCTGCCCTGTGAGATTTAGATTCGTGTAACTGCGCTCGAGACTTTTGCGTTTCCTGATACCTTGGCATTTCCTGCTCAACATATCTGAGGCGAGGCTCCTCATCTTTCCCTGCAAACCCACCTCCCCTCCTGTTGCCTCTCTTGATGAATGACCTGCCACCCACCCACCCAAGCCAGAAACCTGAGGATCCTAGGTTTCTCTAGGAGCCCTCCCTCTCCCTTATCCTATCATGACATCCTAGTAATTTTGTGTCACAGATATGTTGCAACCCATCCCCTCTTGTCTTTAGTACCTTATTTTCAGGCCTCTACCATCTCCCATCGGTCCCTCTGCCTCATTCCCCTAACCATGCTCCCTGCCTCCAGTCTCTCCCCACGAAATCTATTATCGAACACCTCAGGGAACCACTCTGATGTTGGCTGAATCTGAAATCACACTCTGCGAGAGAAACCGATCATGAGATTCCTGCTTTGTCTCTCTGATTCATGAATATGAAAATGGATTCCTGAGCTAGCAGGGTGGGAGAGTTGGCACAGGGAATAAGGGCCAGGCTGCCCTGAGAGGGGGTTCACCCAGGGAAGCCCAGGCTTGTCCCATCTTGGGGCAGGCTGAGAGGTGGAGTCCTCCTACGTACGTCCCCTGGAGGGTCCAGGTTGTTGTGAGGACCAAAGCATCCTCGCGTTACTGGCTGCCTTGGAGGTCCTGTGGACGTTTGAGTGTGGGACCATGAGCTTATGTCAAGCGGAGAGGCCTGGGGGAGGGGAGGCCAGATGGCAAGATGCGGGGAGTGGTGAGAACACTGGGGAGGGGTTGGCAGCAGCTGGGAAGGATCAATGCCTTTTCCCTTTCCGTGTTTGCCTGTGTTGCGATCCCTGCTCAGATGAAAGAAATTCAAATAGTTATTGATTGGTGTTGAGGCGAGAGTGTCGGGCTTCGGTCTGGCTCCGTTCCAGCTGCACTCAGCCCTGGCCCAGCTTGCTCCCAGCCCCAGCCTTGGCCCCTTGGGCCGTGCTCTGGCTCCTGCCCCGGCCTATTCCCAGCCCCTGCCCTGGCACCTACCCTAGTCTTTGGCTCGGGGCAGTCACATGCTCAGTTAAAAATACTTCCCTACACACCCTTTCATTCAGAGCAGCCACGTGAAACCGTTCAGGCCAAGGAGACAGAAGCAACAATTGCTGCGACAGAAGCCCAGACCCCTGCCTCAGCCCCAGTGATGGGGACAGGTTAGACCAGGGCTCGTACACTGTGGGGCTTGAGGGTCCATTCCAGCCTTTGCCTGGCCCATGAGCTAAGAACAGCTTTTACCTTTTTAAAGGGTTATAAAGAACAACAAAGAAGAGTATGTGACAGAGACTGTATGTGGCCCACAAAACCTAAAATCTTTACTATCCGACAAAAGTTCTACTTTGCAGCAAAATTTTCCTGACCCCTGGTTTACACTATTCTGCTTGTGATCTTTGTAGGTGAATTTTCCCCAAGTGTAAGCATTCCGAGCTAAAAGCCTGGTGCCGCCTCAGTAGGGTCTGTATCTCAACCCCCCGAAGGGCAGGAAGGCAGTCAGCCCCCTCAGAGAGAGTCTATGGCTGCTTTGCAAAAGCTCTTTGGCCCCAGTTGCCCCCTTTCGTTCCCTGGGCAGGGACACCTCGGGATGCCTCACCACGGCGGCTCCTTCCAGGGAATTGTTCTGGGGACCAGTGACCCCAGGGTGCACACAGCTTGCAGCCTGGGCTGTTCCGACTTCTCCACAGGCTTCAGCATTGTAAGCCTGATTGCAGAACCCTTGGGGGCCCGGGCAGTAGGGAACAGTCCAAGGGCTGCGGTCCTGATGCTGTCATCTTCCTAGGTGACCTTGGGCAAACTCCCAAATTCCTCTGAGCCTCAGCTTCCTCGGGTTTAAAATAGGGATAATGATAACAACTACCTGTGAGGGTCAAGTGTTTAATATAAAAATTTTCTGGCTGTGTATTAGCATTTAGTAGAGATAAATGCCAAAAAAAAAAAAAAAATGCACGAGATCTGAATTTCTGGCCTGCTTTCCACTGGCTGCAAAGTGCAAACATCCCAGTGGAGAACCAAACCCGGTCTGGTAATCAGAAGATCCGCGTTCTCATTCCTGCCCCTGGAGCTGAGTCACCTAGGGCAGGGCCCCGGCTCAAGCTGCTGTAATTGGTCAGGACAAGGAAAGATCTCATGTGGACTGCTACACCTGAGGATGGATGTCGGGAACGGCTCCCTTCTCAGGGCCAGGTGCTGCGAGGGAAAAGGCCAGAGCTCAGGCAAGGTGCTGAGATTGCTGCTGACCCAGCCCCGAGGGATGTGCAGGAATCAGCAGGAAGGTGCATTGATCCCATCGGCAGCTGGGCCACGTGGGCTGCCCATCGATTAGAGGCCTGCCTCTCCCCACCCTTTCCTCAGCCCTCCCCCTCCAGGCAGCCTGAATCCCTCTTGCCTTCTGCCTCAGGGGAGGGGAGGGGAGGGGAGGGGAGGGGGAAACCAAGAAATCTCCCTGATCCCTCTGGACAAAGAGATCTGGCAGCTGCATGTAATTCGGCATTCCGCTAATCCTTAATCCCTAATCCGACTCCATTTGCACATAAATGCAGAGCCTAGCTTCTGACCCCAGGGGTCCTGGGAACCCTTTGGGGGGTTTGCCCCCCTTTATTTACTCTGTGAGTTTTCATTGGCTGAAAGCCCCTCTCTTCTCCTGGCCAGTGAAAGGAAGAGGATTTCCCAAAGAAGCCCCTTTCTTGGGATGGAAGAGAATTCCCGCAAATGGGACTCCTTATATCCAGGGCTCCAGTCAGGACCCCCGATGGGCTGGGGAGGTGCCCACGGGGCTGGCACGCCTGGCTGTGCAGTAGCTGTGGGAGCTCCGCTTGCTGGAATGGGTTGGTGTGTGTAGGGGAGAAGGTGCTGGCTGGGGAGGCTGGATGGAGATGTAAAGACAGAGCATCTCAGCATTCTGAGCTCGAGAATTCACAGCTGCGGAAAGAAAAGCCCTTGATGATCTTACCTGGGACAGAGAGAGATGTGTGGGTCTCTCTCTGACATTTATTGAGAGTTTACTATGTGCCCGGTACCATACTCCGTGTTTTACAAATATTATGTCATTTTCTGCCACAACAACTCTTCAAAACCAAGTAGCTGAGGTTATCCCCACTTTATAAATGAGGAAGCTGATGCTCAGATGGTTGAAGTGAGTTGCTCAGTACCTGGGTGTTTGCCGGCTTGAGCACTCCTGTGTCCGACTTCAAAGGCAGAGTGCTCCCGTGCTGCAGGATGCCCTGATTCCTCCCACCGCTGGCCCATCCCTCAGACAAGAGAGGACCCCAGGTGCAGGCAGGGCCATCTCTCAGGGACTTCGAGTGTAGCTGCTAAGCACCTAGGCTCTAGAGTCAGATTGCCTGGATTCAGATCCCAGCTCTGCCACTTAGCATGGGTGGTGCGGCAGGGCTGAAGGGCAGTGGAACTCCCCCGCTCCCCAGACTTGAGAAAAAGATGCTGTTACCCAGAGCCCCATGCCTTTAAGGATACTGCTCTGGCCCTCCTCTGGGGTGAGGAATCCATGGGGAAGTGCCCACCTGGACCCCTCCTCCTCTTTCAGAAGAAGATCATGTTCCAGGTATCTGGGACCCCAGAGCTCCCTTGCACAGGGCGCCACACCCACTCCCAGGGCCTGTGTGGACCCCTTCCCTGGGTCCATCACCCCAGGGCAGACCACACTGCGAGGGGCTGTTGGATGCTGTGTCTTGACAGTGGAGGCGGCCGGGCTGCCGCATGCGTGGCACTCTGCTGAGTCCGAGAATCTAAATGCAAATCTGGCCTCCCAGGTCCTTGTGAATGTTCATTTGTCAAGGTATGTCATTCAACATCGGTATACGTTTTGAATATCGGGGCACATGGTATGTGAGCCTCCATTTGTGTTCTTGCTGGGGGCCCTGAGAATGTTAGAGGTGGCCTGGCTCAGTGTCTAAGAGCCAGCCAGCCTGCCTGGGTTCAGATTCTGGGTTCGGCTCTTACTAGCTATGTGACCTTGAGTAAGTTACTAAATCCCTCTGTTTTTTCCATCTGTAAAAGAACAGCACTTACCTCAGAGCGTTATTGCAAGAATTAAGAAAGATTGTACATGTGAAGTGCTTAGAAGTGCTGCCGGGAACAGAACAAATGCTAACTTGCATTTAGCTCTTACTTCTGATTCAGAAGCACTGTGTTTAGCGGGATTCAGTGACCTTAGGTGGCGGGGCAAGGGTGGTGGTGGGGAGGTCAGGAGGGTCCCAGTAATTGTAGTTGAGCTACGGGCTCTGCCACTCTCTTGCTGTGTAACCTTTTGCAAATTCCTTAGCCTCTCTGTGTCTCTTCCCTCATCTCTAAAATGGGGATGATTTAAACTACCTCAAGCTGGACAGTGGCTACAAATTAAAGGAGAAAATAACTGACAGTGCCTGATTCAATACCCAGCACCTGGTAGAGAGCTGACAGCTTTCCAGGTTTTCTTCTGAAACATCCCCGTTGCTTTCAATTGTCGCCCCTTCCTTCTCTCTCTCCTCCTCACTCATCTGTGCAACCAAGTGAGGTAGCTTTTACAGATTGGGAAACTGAGGCTTGGGGAGGGAAGTCGTCTCCCCAAGATCACACAATAAGCCTGGCGGAAGAGCTAGGGCTGGGCCAGGAGTCGTGAAGACCGGAACAGAGGGACGCTGCCATCCACTGTACGCTCACTCTGTGCTCGGGGCTCATATATTGGCCATCAGGGCTCACAGACACCTGGGGGTAGAGAGCCTTGCAGACCCCAGACCCCCATTTTACAGTAGACAAGATAGACCCTCAAGAGCATGAAGGAACCTTTCTAGGGTAGGCCAAAACTGCTACCAGTTTTCTGCTTTCGGAAAGCATGGGAAGGAAGCACCCCTAAAACTGGTTCCAGCTCCAAGCAGGCTCATCTTTGCAACCAGATTTCTGTATCCCAACGGATGGGGCATAATGACTATTATATGATTGGTACTATCCTTCTCAGAATTGGACACTGGTTTCTAGAATTCCCCTAGGGGCTAACCTCTAATTTCAATATGTTAATGTGTGGAACCTAATGGCATATTTATTGCTTATGTAGATGCTAGTTATTTACATGGGAAACTGATTTATCTATTAGATAATTAGTAAACTTCAATAATTGCAAAACCTTTTAGCAATCAGTTGACATTTAATTAACATACAATAACTGTCTTATTAAATCTACATTAAATGCCTATTGGAGTTAATTAAAACTCATACCTATGACTCCACATTCTTTGGGAATCCTCATTATAAAGCTTACCAGTAAGAATGCAGATGGGAAAATTCCCCAGAAAGGGAAAGTGGTTTGTAATGGAATTGCAGGAAGGACTCAAACATTGATTCAGTGCCTACTATGTACTGAAAACCATGTCAAGCAAGACAGAAATAGGCCTTGCCTTTAAGGAACATACAGTCTGGGCGGCGGGTGATGTGGAGATGAATCAAATAGTCACCCTAACAAAAGTTACTCTGCAACTCTGACAGGTGCAACGAAGGGCAGGTGGGTGCTGGGAAGACCCCAGAGTAGGTGAATTCAACTTGGTCGTGGGGGTCAAAGTGGCTGCTTGAACTGAGTTCTGAAGTTTAAGTAGGAACTCTCCAGGGAAAGAGGGATGAGAAGGTGCTTTGAGGAGAGGGAACAGCACCTACAAAGTCTCTGGTGAAGGAGGAGCATGCCGAGTAGGACGGACTAAAGGCCAGTATTGTATGACAGGGAGCAACAAGGAGCGTTGAGATCAGGAATCTGGTCCTTTTCCTATAAGCAGTGGGAAATGAGAATGTATGTGTTTGTGTGTGTGTGTGTGTGTGTGTGTGTGTGTGTGTGTGTGCAGCATTATTGGGTTTGTGTTTAGAGAAGGTCATACTGGCTGCAGCTAGAATGAGTTGGAGGGGGACCAAAATGGGTATGTATAAACTCGTAGGAAGCTATTGCAGTGGTCCAGGTGAGAGATGCTGGGAGCTTGGACTGGATGATAGATAGTGGTGAGGACAAGACATGTTGAAACATTCAACCCTCAGCATGAGCTGGCGATTGGAAGAGAGGGATCAAGCAGGACTCTTATGAGTCTCGCTTTTGGAACTGGCTGGCTCGCACCGTCATTGGGAGCAGGAACCCTGGAAGGGGTCCAGGTTTGGAGTGAAGCCCAGGATAGTCTCGGATATATTGAGGATAAGCTGTCCAAGGGAGATGGGAAATAGACAGAGATATAGGCCTTGAACTCAAGAAGAAAAGTCAGGGCTGAAAATTTTTAAAATCCTCATGCTTGTTTGGGTTCCACTCCAGAGATTCTGATTTCATTGATGTGAGCTGCAGGTGACTCTAACATGCAGTCTAGTTTGAGAATGACCAGCCTAGGTAGAAAGCACAAGACCGTAACAGGGGTTTCATTACCCACTGCCTTGATCCAGGCACTTCCAGCTGGTTTGGTTCACCTCCACCAGCTCCCATTCTCATCCACCCATATATATGCACTCATATTATTGGCGATGCTATAAGGAATTATCACCTCACCCTTGTTACCAAGTGCTTACTGTGTTCCAGACACTGTGCTGAATGCTTTGCTTCTGTTCTCTCATTTGATCTTCTTAACAAAATTATGCGCTAAGTATTATCCTTGTTTTACAGACAAGGAAATGAAAGGTCTCAGAGGTATAGTGTCTACCCACTGTCACACAGGTGGTATTAAGTGGATTTGAAACAGAATCCACTGGACTCCAAAGTCGTCCTGACCCATCACTGATATATTGCCAGGCTCACTGTAAAACCAGGTAGAGTAAATTCATTTGTATCTTTTTTTTAGATTCTGCATATGTGATATAATATGATGTTTGTCTTTGTCTGGCTTACTTCATTTAGTATGATAATCTCTAGGTCCACCCATGTTGCTGCAAATGGCATTATTTCATTCTATTTTATGGCCAAGTAGTATTCCATCGTATATATACCACGTTTTCTTTATCCAGTCATCTGTTGATGGACATCTAGGTTGCTTCCATGTCTTGGCTATTGTAATCATAGACATAGAAAACAAACTTATGGTTACCAAAGAGGAAGGGGTGGGGAGGGATCAATTAGGAGGTTGAGATTAACATATACACACTACTATATACAAAGTAGATAATCAACAAGGACCTACCGTATAGTACAGGGAACTATACTCAATATTTTATAATAATCTATAAGGGAAAAGAATCTGAGAAAGAATATATATGTATAACTGAATCACTGTGCTGTACACCTGAAACTAACATGGTACTGTAAATCAACTATACTATGCATTCCAATATACATGGGGAGCAGACAAATACTGTTTGATTCCACTTACACGAGGTACCTAGAATAGTCAACTTCACAGAGTCAGAAAGTACATTGGGAGACGCCAGGGGCCGGGGGCTGGCGGGGTGGGGAGTGGGAAAGGGGGTTAGTGTTTCATGGGGACAGAGTTTCAGTTTAGGAAGGTGAAAAATTCAGGAGATGGATGGCGGTGAGAGTTGCACAACAGTGAGAATGTACTTGGTGCCACCGAACTGTACAGTTAAATATGGTTAAAATAGTATGTTTTATATTATGTGACTTTTACCACAATAAAAAAAAATTAAAAAAAATCACCACTTGGGAGATGTGAGGTAACGAAAGACAAATACATTACATCAATCTCTGTTAAAAAACAAAACAACAAACAAACATACAAAAACAACGAGAGTGAAACTTTTGAATGTGCCTGCCTCACAGGGTATCCGTCTGATGAGGGATATGGAAGAATCGTGAATGCCGTATATGTCTAAGGAAGGGCCCTGATCCTCTTGCTAGAGAAAGAAAAGAGGCATGTTGGCCAGTGGCCTTCTCCCTTCCCCATGAACTGTCTTGGTTTGGAGCCATAAACAAAAGCTAACAGTGAAGACAGAATTAACATGTATTGATTAGACCGAGAAATTATTGCGAAGGACCCCAAATTCACATGCATATCATCAAACCTTGTTAATAAGCCAGCACTTCTCAAAGCGTATTCCAGAACTAAATGGTGTTACTTGGGAGAAAAAGACTTCTGTGGTCGGATAAGTTTAGAAACTGCAGGACTCCTCAGATCCCTTTTGTTGTGCCACTGGGATGCTCCATGAGGGGTAGAGAGGATGCAGTTTCCTACTCGTATTTAACCAAAGAATGCTTCTTGTTTTCTTTTTTCTTTTTTAAATCATCTAAGTTCAGATTTTCTCAAAGAGTGGCTTCCCAAACCACCTGCATCAGAACCACCTGAGGAGCTTCTTAAAAATGCAGGCTTTGGCCTCCACCTCAACTCTCAGCTCCTGTGTCAGCAGCTCCTCGATGGGGCGCTTGAGATCCGCCGGTTTCTCCAGCAGCAGATGATTCTAGAGCCCACTAAGCTTTTAGAACCACTCCCCTAGAAGGACTAATGTTCTGAGAAACACACTTTGGGAAGTGCTGTGGTGGACTGAATACATCTTTAACTTCCATGAACTGCTATTTAAACATTCATAATAAACAAAATATAAATTTACTTGAATTGTTGCCAAAAACCCACAGGTGTTTTTTGTTCAGCATTAGTGTTCTTGATGGGGAGAGGGGCTGGTGAAAGTACAATTACCCCTCTTGGTGGGATCAGTGGGACGTTTTGAAATTAACAAGGGGTTCTCACCTCTCCAGATGTTGGCCTGGGGCATATAGAAGCCGCTTAAGGCAGGAGTTCTCTCTCTGAGCTCTGTGAAGCCTGGGGATTCTGTAGGGGCCTCAGAAACCATGGAGAGGTGAGGGGAAGGGTAACTCTGCTCATCCTCTGTTTCAATGAGGGAAGCGTTACTACGATTTGTTTGAATTGTGGCTGAAATCAGGGTCTGGCTGCTCAAAAAAAAACAAACCTCCTGACAGCTGATGCAATTCCTCCAGTTGTCAGAGGAAGGATCTGCGACCCAGAGAGGGAAAGAGACTTCTCTATAGTCACCCAGCAGGCCAGGGGCAGAGCTGAGTGAGACTTCCTGGTTAGCACCTGGCCCAAGTCACTGTGCAGAGTGTCAGGGCTGTTAAGATGCAGCCCACGGCCAGTGTGACCAAAATCAGCTGTAAGTCAGAGCCGGACGCAGCCCGAGGAGAGCCCCAGCCGTCCTCCTTGGGGTTGACCTCCCTCCCTGGTCTCTCAGCTCCTCTCCTTGCTGCCTTTTCTGAGCACCTAAGCATATGTATGAAGCGGAAATCAAACGCCTGCCTTGGACTTGACAGAAGTGCTGAACTAAGAGCCATATAATGTCCTCTGCTGAAGGACATCACCTTGTCAAGATAAAGCTTGGTAAACGCGCTGTGGGAAACCGGGCTTCCCAGGCGGGATCATGTATATTCATGGGGGCTCCAGCCTGCCCACCGCCCCACCCCTGGCTCCCCGCCAGGCCGCCGACCGGCCTGGGCAGCCCTGGAGGAGGTTTGGAGGCTAGGGGACATGGTTCTTCCACTGCCCGCCTCTTACTGGGAACAGGTGCTGGTGGAGGCTCATCTCCCGCTTTCATAGATTTCAAGCCCTGGTTTCCATTCACAATATTCCTGTTAGCTTTCTCTGCGCCTTTCAGCTCTGGGGACCCGGCAAACATACCTGGAAAACTCCTGGGCACAGCATTCAAGGCCCTTTGTGAGTTCCCTGGGCTCCACCCTTAGCGTCTCCATGGGAACCACATGGAGCGTCCTTCCTTTGTCCTCACCTCCAGACCCTCTCACACAATTGTGCTTTTGCTCAGCATGGCCCCCGGCCTGGGATTTCCTTTCCCCTCTCTCTGCTTGGTGAATCTCCGTGTTCCTTTAGGGCTCAGCTCAAACATCACCTCTTCCTGAAGCATCCCCTTCCCCTCCAGACTGATTTGTCATTCCCTTCTCTTGGCAACTAGACAAGACCTGGCATTCGGCCCGCCCCTCACCTCATGCACTTTAAATGCTTATATGTCTCTTTCCCCTTCCCACTGAGGGCTCCTTCAGGTGAGGAAGCACCCCAGAATCCAGTCTAGGGCTCGGCCAGGAGTAGGGACCAGTAAGTGTGAACTGTTGTTCTGCTTACTATGCTCGTGTGTATTCATCTGTCATAACAAAGTACCACAGACTGGGAGGCTTCAGTAACAGAAATTTCTTGTCTTGCAGTTCGGGAGGCTGGAAGTCTGAGTCCAGATGTCTGAGGCTTCTGTCTCTGACTCATAGATGGCTGCCTTCTCCCCATGTCTTCACATGATCTTCCCTCTGTTCATGACTGTGTCCTAATCTCCTCTTCATTTTTTTTTTTTGCGGTACGCGGGCCTCTCACTGCTGTGGCCTCTCTCGTTGTGGAGCACAGGCTTCGGACGCGCAGGCTTAGCGGCCATGGCTCATGGGCCCAGCTGCCCCGCGGCATGTGGGATCTCTCTGGACCGGGGCACGAACCCGCGTCCCCTGCATCGGCAGGCGGACTCTCAACCACTGCGCCACCAGGGAAGCCCCCTAATTTCCTCTTCTTATGGGACACTGGTCATGTTGGATTAGGACACAGGTTAATGATCTAATTCTACCTTAATCTCCTCTTTAAAGACCCTATCTCCAAATATATAGTCACATTCTGAGGTACTGGGGGTTAGGACTTCAACATATGAATTTCTGGGGACACAACTCAGCCTATAACACTGTGTAACAAAATTACGTCCAAACTTAACAGCTTAAAACAGCAATTTTATTATTCTCATAGATTCTGTGGGTTAGGATGTTGGGCAGGACATGCAGGTCTGACTTATCTCTGCTGCATGATATCTGGGGCCTCAGTTAGGACAACTCAAAGGCTGGAGGCCAGAATCCTCTGAAGGCTCATTCAATCACCGGTCTAGCCTGGGGTCTGGGATGCCACAGCCTGGGATTGGGACTGGAATGACTTTTCCATGTACCTGGGCTTCCTGTCAGCATGGTGGCCTTTGGGGAGTTGGGCTTCTTACCTGGTAGCTCATGGTCCTGAGAGCAAATATTCTCTCAGTGAAAAGTGAAAAGGTGGAACTGCATCACGTTTTAGGATCCAGCCTTAGGGTCCTACAGCATCACTTCCCTTTTATTCTATTGGTCGATGCAGTCACAAGCCCACCTGGATGCAAGGGGAGGGGAATTAGACTCCACACCCTTGTGATGGGGCAGTGACAAGGTCACCCTGGAGAAGAACATGTGGGAGGTGGAACATTCTTGTGGCCATCTTTTTAGAAAATGCAACTGGCCACGACTGAGCTAAATAGAATTCAAAGGGACACTTTGCAATCACTCTTACAGGACATGTCAAAGTGGGTTGCAGTCAGGGGAGAACAGTGTTTTTTCTCTTGTTTTCCTTGGAACATTATTTTGCACGTTTACATGTTTTGGGGATCAGTGCCTTTAATCTTCATGTTTATCTGTCATAATGACCACGTGTATCAGCCACTAGCTGTGTGGCTTTGGAGGTCAATGAAGTATTCGTCATAGAGCACTCAACACAGGGCCTGAAGCCTGGTAAATACCCATGATTTTGAGTTCCCTATGGGTTGAGCATTTAGAATCATCTGTTTAATCAGCGTGCATTTCTCCAGGGCCTTCAGGGGGCCCATACTTTGTTTAGAAACAGATCTATCACTAACCCAGTAAACAGTACTTGTGGATTTTGTCATTCAGCAAACACTGTCATTGTTCAGTCATTCAACAAATGCTCTTCTGGGATCCAACCTGGGGAAAACAGGGACTCTTGGCAGAGAGAGCTGCTCTCCAGCTAGCACGTGCTCAAGCTGCATCGGGCAGAATTCTAATAGCCTCCACGTGTTTCATTTTGCGCATTACAACAACATTCTATTTTAAAGCTTGTCTTTCTAACTCTCCTATGTTTCTTTCAGACTGTGCTCCTGCTATATGACTCCAGTTTCTCTAACCATTAGGAAAGTATTATAGTTACTGGAGATTCGTCTATCATTTTATGAGTCTCTTTCAAGAGAGGAAATAACAGGTTGTTTCGAGTGCGAAGTGGCGGCTCACAAAGCCCCGTGGAACAGGCGTCTTGCTCCCGGGGGACCAGCCAAGCGGTGTTTATCTTTGACACAATAAGCAAAAGATCAGACATGATTACAACAAATGGCAGAGTCAACAATCCATTCGCAGCAAAGGGCACCTGCCCAAATGCCGGAAATTGGATCCACACACAGCTGCCGATTCCAGACCGTGGCCCTGATTGCTCCATCACGCCTCTGCAGGATGCGGCGGGCGGCAGGACGCGATCTCACCCCATCTCTGCATTGGCAGGAGGGCCCCAAATCTGTATCCCTTCAGGGGATCTCCTTGCCCTTAGGCCCAAGTCCAGCCTCCTTTCCCCGACTCAAACAGCCCTCATGACCTTGGTCCACTGCTTTGTCCCCGTTGCCTAGAACTATGTCTGGCATAGACCAGACACTCAGTAAATATTTGCTGGTAGAGGGAGTGAATGGTCTGGCCCCTGCCTGCCTCTCCAGTTCCATCTCTTGCTTTCTTCTCCCTATACTCTTCTCTGAATTTCTTTTAGTTCCTAAAGTATAATATGCTTTGTTTTCTCCGACCTTTGTACATCTTGCCTCCTCTGCTGGGAACCTTCTCCTCTACCTCTTCCTGGTTGATTCCATATCCCCTTTAGGTCTCAGCTCAGGTACCCCTTCTTCCAAAAAGCCTTCCCTGAGTGCGCTGCTCCCAGACCCACCCACCCTAATGGCAGTTTATCTAGCACATTCTTGCTGGTAGCTCCTTGTCTATGTTCCCCACTGGGACGTAAGCTCTTGGAGGGCGGCAATGGTGTCTGTTCACTGCCAGACGCCAAAGACTCGTGCTCCCCTTCCATAGCGCAGAGCTTCTTTGGGGAAGCAGCTGCCCAGATAGGGGCCGCACATCCCAACCTTCCATCCGTGTAACTACCTTTGGCAGTGGGACGTGCGTGGAAGTGATAGGTGTCCCTTCTGAACAAAAGTGGTTAAGCAGGGGGCATCCAATCCTTTACACCCTCTCTCTTCCCTCATTCTTCCACCAGCTGCAAAGGATCTAGTGAAGGGCTCTGAGGAGGCACTAGACAGACGCACCCTGAATTCCTGAGCCCCCCAGGAGAGATGACCAAAGGGAATGTTTGCATTGGACTTCGCATGAATGTGACATAAGCTCTTTCTGGGTTAAGACACTGATATTTTGGGGATGCTTATTTTAGCAGCTAGCATTAGTTGACTAATTTAATGCTTTGCCTCAACACGTATTTTTTTTTATTTAATTTAAATTTAATTTTATTTTTTAATTGAAGTATAGTTGATATACAATGTTTTGTTAGTTTCAGGTGTACAGCAAAGTGATTCACTTATACATACATGTGTATATGTCTATTCTTTTTTAGATTATTTTCCCTTATAAGTTATTACAAAATATTGACTAGAGTTCCCTGTGCTATACAGTAGGTCCTTGTTGGTTATCTATTTTATACATAGTAGTGTGTATATGTTAACCCCAAACTCCTAATTTTTCCCTTCCCCCGCCCTTTCCCCTTTAGTAACCATAAGCTTGTTTTCTATGTCTGTGGGCCTATTTGTTTTGTATATAAGTTCATTTGTATCATTTTCTTTAGATTCCACATGTAAGCGATATCATATAATATTTGTCTTTCTGTTTCTGACTGACTTAGTATGATAATCTCTAGGGCCATCCATGTTGCTGCAAATGGCATTATTTCATTCTTTTTTATGGCTGAGTAATATTCCATTGTATATATACCACATCTTCTTTATCCAGTCATCTGTCAATGGACATTTAGGTTGCTTCCACGTCTTGGCTTCAACATGTATTTGTTAAAACTAGAGTTTCCTGGCCACACAGCCTCATACCATGTCTGCACAGCCCCCCCACCCCACCCCCAGGCCCAGCAGTTCCTGGGAATCCACAGTCTGGCTGTGGAGAGGAGTTTGGGAATCAGTTCACATCATCATGAAAAGCATCAATTTGTTAGACTAAATGGACTGAGACGTGTACCATTGGACAACATAAAGAATCTTTGCTCATGGACAGAAATGACGTTATTCAATACAAGGCATCTTAATTAAAGAAGACCAATAGTAGTCTTTGTTTTTGTTTTGTTTGTTTGCTTTTTTTTGGCGGTACGCGGGCCTCTCACTGTTGCGGCATCTCCCGTTGCGGAGCACAGACTCCGGACGCGCAGGCTCAGCTCAGCGGCCATGTCTCACGGGCCCAGCCGCTCCGCGGCATGTGGGATCTTCCCGGACCAGGGCATGAACCCGTGTCCCCTGCATCGGCAGGTGGACTCTCAACCACTGCGCCACCAGGGAAGCCCTAGAGTAGCCTTTGATATAGCACATTAGATAGGGTAAGCGTTACTCTCTCTCTCCACCGATGTCCCATTAAGTCCTGTAGATTCCACCTCTGGCTTTCCCATTTGTCCTCTCTCTCCACTGCCCAGCCATGGGTTAGTCCCTCTCATCTCTCAACAGAACCACCCAAAAGCCTCTGGACTGGTCTTCTCCTCTCCACATTCAGAGGAGAGGAGTTTACCATCCCCTACATCAGGGGTCCCCAACTGCCGGTACCGGTCCGTGGACTGTTAGGAACCGGGCCACACAGCAGGAGGTGAGCGGCGGGCGAGTGAGCGAAGCTTCATCTGCCGCTCCCCATCGCTCGAGCTTCGCATCACCGCCTGAACCATCCCCCCACCCCACCCCCATCCGTGGAAAAAATTGTCTTCCATGAAACCGGTCCCTGGTGCCAAAAAGGTTGGGGACCACTGCCCTACATCACAGCCATATGGTTCTTCTAAGACCCAGAACTGACCTCTTGGCCACCCGTTGCCTTCAGCGGAAACCACACTCCATACCTAACATTCAAGACCCTTCAAGGTATGACTTCTGCTTCTCTCTCCCACCTTATCTCCCCTGAGTCTCTATCCACACAATGTTTCAGAGAATCTAAGCTCCTCTTCTCCCATTTGTGCCCCGGGCATTTTTGCATCTGTGGTTTTCCTTCCATCAATGCATGGCCAATCTTCAAATTTCCACCCAAATGCCACCTTTTCCAGGGAGCCTACCTGGATTGTTCTCTGAAATCCCACAGCCACTTAGGACCTCTCTTAGCCTGGGTGTCCCTGAAAGCAGAGCCTGAAGAACAGTCTTGGGTGTGTTTATTTGGAAAGTGGTGCCAGAGAGCAGGTGCGAGGGTTCAGGGCAGTGAAATGCGGAATGAGGAGAACCATACAGGGACGGGTTGCTGAATCGGCCACCATTCCAGGCCTTAAGGAGTTAGTCTTAGGGTTGTCTGTCTGGGGGAAAGAAAGGAAGCCCCACAGGTATTAACTACTTCCCCTGCCAGGTGGCACACCTGTGTCCTGAGCGGGTTCCCTCCGTTACGTCTCCCTGTGACGTCAGAGAAGGCCAGGGCAGGAAGTGAGAGGCAAGGGTCGCGGCCTCACACCTGGCTCTGTCCGATTACACCTGCGGGAAGCTGGTCAAAGCCTGTGCACACTGGTCACTCAGAGCTGGCTGGCCTGACAGGACTGCCGAGACGTTGTGAAGTGGCACTTGAGAAGTGTCCAGCACACGACCCTTCTTTCAGCCTACCTGCTAGGACAGTTTTTACGTACATATCGTTTTGTGTAATCTGGGGAGTCTTTGAAGACAAGAACTGTATTTTATCCCCAATATCCAGCATGGGTCTTGATCCATATTTGGGCTCAAACACACTGAGTGAATGAGAAGGTTCAAATAATTGTTTTTCTCTGCAGAGGAAAAACCTATAACACCCAAAGAAAATCCTCCTTCAATGTGAATTTTAAGAGCAGGGTAGCTATATACAGAGAAAACCCTGAACAAAATAACAATAACTATAATAATAATAAACAATAGTAATAATAATAATAGCTGATATTTACTTGGTCCTTATTACATGCCAAGTGGCTTAAGGACCACTTAAGCCACTTGGCATGTAATAAGGACCAAGTGTGTGTTTCCTTGAAACTTACAACAGCCAAATAAGGTATTATTATTATGATTCTCATTCTAAAGATGGAGAAATAGAGGCAGACAGCAATTAGATAACTTGCTCAAGGTCCCATGGTCATGAGTAGTAGGGCTGGGATTTGGACCTGGGTAGTAGTTTGATGCCCCTATCTGGGCGCACACCCACCACAGGGTAAGGTGGCTGCCTGAACGTCCTTACAACCCAGACCCTGGAAATTGGGAGGGGCAGGGATTTGTTAGTGTTTATTTTTGCTAAAGCTCCTGATAAAAGCGTGCAGATGTATGTTACATTTTTATTAGGTCCTGTGTCTGCCCACAGGGTAGGGACAAAGTGTGGGATTTTATCTTCTAAGTGTTTGCCTTTCTCTCTGTCTTTCTCTCTTTTCTTGCAAACCAGTAAGGAAAAGAGCAAAATGATTTAAATAATAGTCAAAGGATGTTAACAGAGATGAAATACAAACAATCAATAAGGAAATAAAAGTTTTACTTTACTTATAAACAAAGAAATATAAGTTAAGACAATAATATGCCTTTTTCCCCTGTAACAAAAGCAGACTGCTTATTTTCCTAGTGTGTGATTGTAGCCTGGGTTGGCGAAGCCCCAAAGAACAGTTTCTCTCATTCACTGCTGGTGAGTCTTTCCAGAGGTAATTTGGCAATATGAGTCAGAAGCCTTAAAAATTTGTGGGTGCTTTGATCCAGTGGTCCCTTCTGGAACAGATCCTAAAGAAACAGTCAAGGATGTACACAGAGATTTAATTAGAAGTGTATTTACCAAAACATTGTTGATGGTACTGAAAAAGTGAAAGCTATTTGTATCTAACTATCAGGCTGGTTACACATCACAATGGATTGCTAGGTAGTCATTAAAAATGATACAGGCAGACCTCAGAGATATTGTTGGTTCCATTCCAGACCAACGCAGTAAAGTGAATATAGCAATAAAGCATGTCACGTGACCTTTTTTCCATCTCTCAGTGCACATAAAAGTTATATTTATCTATAATATAGTCTAATAAGTGTGCAATAGCATTACATCTAAAAAACAATGTACATACCTTAAGTTAAAAACACTTTATTGCTAAAAAATGCGATCTGAGCCTTCAGTGCATTGTAATCTTTTTGCAATAGTAACGTCAAAGATCACTGATCACAGACCACCATAACAAATATAATAATAAAAAGTTTGAAATATTGCGAGAATTAGCAAAATATGGTACAGAGACACAAAGTGAGCAAATGCTATTGGGAAAATGGTGCCAATAGTCTTGCTGAACACAGGGTTGACACACAACTTCAATTTGTAAAAAAACGCAATATCTGCGAAGCGCAATAAAGCGAAGTACAATAAAATGAGGTATACGCCTGTAATATTTAATAGCATGGAAAGATGTACGTGATGAAGTGTTACATGAGAAAAGGCAGGCCCAAAACAGATGAAGTACTGGAGGCAATAAGCCATGTACATAAACTCAAACATGAGGGCTCAGAAAGACTCCAATCAGTCTAGTACCATAGGAGAAAGAAAGCACAGACTCCAGAACCAGGTGGGCTGGATTCAAACCCAAGCTCTGATAAACACTAGCTATGCGGGGCTTCCCTGGTGGCGCAGTGGTTGAGAGTCCGCCTGCCGATGCAGGGGACGCGGGTTCGTGCCCCGGTCCGGGAAGATCTCACATGCCGCAGAGCGGCTGGGCCCGTGAGCCATGGCCGCTGAGCCTGCGCGTCCGGAGCCTGTGCTCCGCAACGGGAGAGGCCACAACAGTGAGCGGCCCGCGTACCACATAAACGAACAAACAAACAACAAAAAAACAAAACTAGCTACGGGAGCTTGGATAAGTGCCTCCACCTCTCTGTGCTTTAGTTTTCTCATCTGTAAAATGGGGATTCATAATAGCACCCACTGAAATAAGTCAGCATATGTAAAGTGCTTAGAAGTGTGCCTGGCATCTAAGTAAGCAAGATATGAGAGTTTGTTAAGTAAAAATGTGCAGTGTAATATCAGAAATATAAGGTCTGTGTAGAGAGAAGTTCATTGCAGAACATGCGGGCCGCCTCAGAGAGGTGGGGGCACCTGTTTGGGTCTTGAGTGACATGAGGGACTTCCAGAGGTGGAGAAGGAACAGGTTGAAGGTGTTCCTTCCACAGCTTTCCCTAGGAGGCCAGCTTTGAGGCTTACCCGAAGAAAGGCTGGGAAGTGCCTCTCCACGGAACCGCAGTGGGCCCTGGGATGCACATGGCTGTTGGGAAACCGTGAGCCACAGGGAAGTTGGCTTTTGGTCTGGAGTAACTCCACTCTGCTGCCTGGGCCAGGGTTTTTCTTTGCCTGTTTGTGCACTGCGTTTCCAGTTTTGCTGAATGGAGCAGTCTTGCAAGGCAAGTTCTAGGACAGAAGGTTAAACCTTGTTTTAAGAAACTATGCACGCTTTTTAAAGACGTGAATTTTATTAAATACAATAGTTATGTCTTACCAGAGTTTCTGCTGAGCCAAAGTTTTGGAATTACATTTATCTTACAGAATTCTTAGATTTCAGAGCCTAGAGTGACCATTCAAATCATACAATTGATAGATGGAGAGATGATAGCGAGAGCCTGGGAAGTCCTACCCAGGAGGTCATGACAGAACTAGGCCAGGGTGCAAGGGTTGAGTATGTGAGGGCAAAGCTATTATTCAGGTGCTGGAGTCAGGGGAAGTGAAAGGAGGCAGATTTTAACTTGACATGGAGAATACAATTTAATAGGCAAACCTGTCCAGAACTGAAGTGGGCTACCTGAAGGTAGTGAGCTCCCCATCAGTGGGGGCATGTAAATCGAGACTGGAGGACTCTTGTGAAATGGTACAGCTAGATTAATTTACTTCTGAGTTTGCTTTTGATTCTGAGATTCTGTTGTGCCATGATATTTCATCATTTAAAAAAACCCAATCATTTTAACAAAATATTTCAAACATGCAGATTTGAAGATGAAAATAATTTGTGACACTCATAGCTCACCATTCAGAATTAAGAGGTTAATATTTTGCTGTATTTGTTGTAGTCCTCTCTTCTTTTCCTAAGGAAGAAAAATCACAGATGCATCTAGTCTTCACCTTCTCCTTCCTCCACAGAGGTAACCATTAGCCTAAAGGTGATTTTTTGAAAAAATCACTCCATACCTGCTTTCATACATTTAATGCATATATATGTAACCATAAACAACATGTAGCATTGTTTTTTGTGGTCTCACAATTAACCCCAACTGTATCATACTGACTGTGCTCTTTTGCAATGATGTTTTTCATTGAATGTTATGTTTTTGAGACTTAACCATGTCGATGCATGAAAATTCAGTGCATTCATTTCAGCAGCTGTATAACAGTTCACTGTATGAATGAAATGCACTTGATTTATTTATTCTCTCTTCATGTACATTTAAGTTGCTTCCTAATTTTTCTCTATCGAAATATCTAAAGGTGGAATTGCTGGATCATATTATGTGTACATCTTCAACTTTATCAGATATGAACAATTTCCTCTTCAACGTGATCTGCCCATTTAGAGCCTCACCAACAGTGAGAGTTCCTTCTTCCTCCATCCTCCAAAATATGTGGTTTTATCAACCATTTTGATTTTTGCCGATCTGCCAAGCATGGAAAGTTATCTCAGTGTTACATTTACTTTTCTTTCTCTCTCCCTCCCTGAGTTCCCACATAACACTTACTAGGCCCTGCAGACATCTTTGTCTGTTCTTGACTTTAATCTTTTAATACTTCCAACATTTCACCATGATGTACGATATTTGTTATTGGTTTTGGTAGATAACTCTTATCAGCTTAAGGTTTCCTTCCTAGCTTGTTAAGAGGTTTTTTAAAAATCATGAATTAGCATTGTTGAATTTTATCAAAAGCTTTTTCTAAATCTATTGACATGATCATGTGGTTTTTCTACTTTAATTTGTGAATCTGGTGAATTAAAATGATAGACTTTCTTTTTGCTTCGGTTCTTTTTAAAACGAGTAAAATATTTCAGATATAATTGAAGCTCTGTGTGTCCCTCATGGATCTCATTTTTTTGCCTTCCTCCCCCGAGGCAAATACCACCCTAAATACAGTGTTTATCATTCTCATGCATATTTTCATATGATTGCTACATATGTATGTATCATAAACAATATGTGGTGTTGTTTTGCATGTTTTCAAAGTTTATATAAAATGTGTCTTACTATGAATATCCTACAATTGGCTTTTCCATTTTGATACTTGAAGCTCTAGTTCATCAAGTTGCTATTGCCTTGTGTTACTATACTACAATTTATTCCTTCTCTTGTTTCAGAACGCTAAAGTTGTTTCTAATTTTTAGCTATTGCAAACAATGGCACAGATAGATATTCTTAAAAAGGACTTGTTCTGCACAATGCAAAGCTGCCTTGTTGGCCATAGGATGTGACCTTCTTCAGTGTTGGACAAATTGCTTCCCCAAACACACTCCCAGAAGTATAAGTGGCTCTGTTTTCCCATATACTCTCCAATACTTGGTGTTGTCAGGCTTTTAATGTTTGCTGGTCTAATGGCTGTGAAATGACATTTCATCATTGTTTTAATTAATTTGAGTTTCCCCAATTTATTACTGATGTTGAGAATCATATATGCATATATAATATATATGTGTATATATAGACTATCGAATGTCTATCGAATATCTATTATCTATCTATCCGTCTAATCTATCTATATCTCTCTGCCTCTCTCTGTCTACCACCACAAGTTGTTCATATGTTCATATCTTTTGCCCTTTTTCTTATTGATTTAAAGGTTTAAAAATACATGTGTTTCTAATATGTAGAAAATAGATAACTAATAAGAACCTGCTGTATAAAAAAATAAATTAATTAAATTAAATTTTAAAAAATATGTGTGTGTTGGGCTTCCCTGGTGGCGCAGTGGTTGAGAGGCTGCCTGCCGATGCAGGGGACGTGGGTTCATGCCCCGGTCCGGGAAGATCCCACATGCCGCGGAGCAGCTGGGCCCGTGAGCCATGGCCGCTGGGCCTGCACGTCTGGAGCCTGTGCTCCGCAACGGGAGAGGCCACAACAGTGGGAGGCCCGCGTACTGCAAAAAAAAAAAAAAAAAAGTGTGTGTTTATTCTGAATGCTAATCATTTATTGGTCACATGCGTTACAAAGATATTCTCCTCGTTTGTGGCTTGAGCTTAAGACATGAATAGCCACTATATTCACAAAGTGGACACTCATGGAAATTACCACTCGATTTAAGAAGTAGAAAGTTGCCATTTCCAGAAATCCCTCTCATCCCTTCCTAATAACGTTTACTATCCCTCTCCTGGATGTAACCACTGTCGATTTTTATATATCACATTCTTCCTTCTTTATATAGTTTAGCTACTTATATAGGCATCCCAAAACACTATAAATTAGTGTTGTTCGCTATGAACTTTATGTAAGTGAAATCATTTTGTAGTTTTTCTTTTATGTCTTTTTTTTTTTTTTTTTCGGTACACGGGCCTCTCACTGTTGTGGCCTCTCCCGCTGCGGAGCACAGGCTCTGGATGCGCAGGCCCAGCGGCCATGGCTCACGGGCCCAGCCGCTCCGCGACATGTGGGATCTTCCCGGACCGGGGCACGAACCCATGTCCCCTGCATCGGCAGGCGGACTCGCAACCACTGCGCCACCAGGGAAGCCCTTCTTTTATGTCTTGTTTCTTTGACTCAACATGTGTTTGTAAGATTAATCCTTGTGATTAATATAACTATATATAACTATAAATATACTATATATATAACTATATATATATCCTTGTGATTAATATAACTATATATATATAACTATATAACTATATATATATCCTTGTGATTAATATAACTATATATAACTATAAATATAACTATAGTTGGCTATAGTTCCTCGTTTTCTCTGCTGATGGTATTTTATCAAATGAACATTCCACAATTTATCCATCTTACAGTTGGTTTTTTCCCTCCAGTTTTTGAATATTTCAAACAATATCACTATGAATGTTCTTGTACACATCTTTTGGTGCATACATATAAGAGGTTCTCCAGAGACCATATCTAAGAGAGGAATTTCTCAGTCGTCAGGTGTGCATATCTTCAGCTTTATTAGAGTGCCAAACTATTTTCCAAAGTGGCTGTTGGAGCTTGTCTTTCATTTTGCTTATGGTAGCTATTGTTGAACAAAGTTTTTAATTACAAAACAGTCAAATTTATCAATATTTATCTTTTCTTACAGTGCTTTAAGAAATCCTTTTCTACCCTGAAGACATTTCTCTAATTTTTTTTCCCCTGAATGTTTTAAAGGCTTGTCTTTTCTGTTTAGGTTTTTAATCTACCTGGAAATAGTTTCTGTGTTTGATGAAAATGTAGGCATCTAAGGATAGCTAGTTGTCTCAGTGCCATTTATTGAAGAATTCATCATTTTCCTATTGACTTGTGACATCACCTTTGTCATATAACAAGTTTCCATTTAAGAGTGGATCTTTTTATTGAGAAGAGTTTACTTTGGTTGATTATTTTATTTTTTTATTGGCTTCATTTATTCAGTTTTCCTATCTTCTTGAGCTAATTTTGATAATTTATACTTTCTAGAAATGGGAAATTTCTTTAGGCTTTCAAATTTAAAAATATAAAGCTGATCACATTATACTCTGATATTTAAGTCTCTAATTTGATTATATCCTCTATTTCTAATTTTGGATATTTATGCCTTTTCTCTGTTGCCTTGTTCAGTTTTGCTGGAAGTCTATTTTGTTAGTTTAAAAAAATTTTTTTAAGAGCAATAGCTTTTGTTCTTATTGATCTTTTTTTAAAAAAAAATTTATTTACTTATGTATTTTTGGCTGCACTGGGTCTTTGTTGCTGCACGCAGACTTTCTCTAGTTGTGGTGAGTGGGGGGCTACTCTTTGTTGCGGTGCGCGGGCTTCTCTTTGCAGTAGCTTCTCTTGTTGCGGAGCACAGGCTCTAGACGCGCAGGCTTCAGTAGTTGTGGCACGTGGGCTTAGTTGCTCTGCAGCATGTGGGATCTTCCTGGACCAGGGCTCAAACCCATGTTCCCTGTATTGGCAGGCGGATTCTTAACAACTGCGCCACCAAGGAAGTCCAGATCTTTTTAAAAAATTGTTTTCTATCTTTTATTTTGTTAATTGCTACTCAATTTTAATATTTCCTTTTTTGTATCTCATTTCTGTTTCTGACCTTTTTATCGGTTCTTGAGTGGAGCAATGCTCATTTATTTTCTTTCTCTTATTTAAGTAGTACATCTGCGTTACAAAGTCCCTTCTAAGTACCCTTCTAGCTACATATTTTAATATGCAACCTTTAGATGCATATTATAAATATTCTGTAATTTCTATTACTTCCTCTTCAAAATGAGTTATTTAGAAATGTATTTTAAAGTTTCCAACAAGTTTGGTTTTTTTCGAATTAACTTTTATGGTTGCTTTCTAATTTAGTTTTATTGTCACAAGAGAAAATGGTCTATATGATATTGATTCTTTGGTATTTGTCGAGATTTCCTCTGTGTCTACTGTTATATGTGGTCACTTTTTGTAAATGATTTATATGTACTAGGAAAGAATGCATTTTCTCTATTTACTGGTTGAAGGCTCTGTCTACATTTATTAGAAAACATGTTGATTTAGTTGTTCAAAAACTTTCATATGTTAATAATATTTTGTCTGCTTGATATACAGTTTTTAATTGAAGCTTGTTAAAATCTATATTTCTATATTGCTCATTTTTTTCTTTGTAATTCTGTTTCTGCGTTGTATATTTTGAGGTAATTTCGTTAGGTGCATATAAATTCATTATTGCTTTGTTTCCTTGGTGGATTGTTTCGTTTAAACAATAGGTAATATATAATTATATATTAGTTTCTTTAAATAATATAATATACAATTATGATTATATATTAAAATATATTATATTTCTACTTAATGTATAAAATATATATTATATTGTTTTCTATATTTTATTTCCTTGGTAGATTGTTTTCTCTAAATGATATATAATCATAATTATATATATATATAATATATATAAAATATAAATTATACAATACATCGTACCTTAACTTTTATTTTGATATTAGTTTTGCTGCACCATTTTTTTGTTGTTGCTGTTGGTAATTACGTGGTGTACATTTCCTATGCCTTCATCTTGATATTTCTAACTAATTTCATTTCTGGTATGTCTCTTGTAGGCATTTTGCTGGATTTAAATGTAGTCTTATAACCTATTTTATTAAGTAGACTTTGTTTTTTTTCGTGTTTGTTTTAATAACAGTGCCTAAAGCAATTCTGAGTCATTAAGGGAGAGAGAAAAGGGGGACAGGGCAGGGAGAATGGAAAGCAGATGTAAGGGCTTCACAACAAGTCATGAAGCAATGCTAATGCTGGACAGGTACACTTGCTTGGCCTCTTGGTACATTTTCACACATGATAGATAGACATAGATAGACAGTAAACTGAGGAGAAGAAAGAAGAAGGAATTTATCTGCTGGTTCCTTCCTATCTCCTGTCTCTAATTCATCAAAGTTTACTCCTTAGGGATCTAGCTCACCTGAACTTCCAGTTGAGTTACCTAGTCCGTGCACTGTGGCATAAAATGTCAGCTGTGTGGGGGAAGGCAGACAATGGACAGTAGTTTCTGGCCACAGGGCCACACAGAGCTGACTGTCACTTGGCAGTAGTTGCAGCAAAGCAAGAAGCTGAGTGTCTGGGAGACAGGTGAGGCCAAGAAAATTTGAGGATGTGCACAAGATGCATCTCATACAAGGTCCATTTTGGCCACTTATACATTTGTGCTTATTTTTTTTACCACCTTATTGAGAGTTTTCTGTTTTCTGGTTTTTGTTTCATTTTTTCCCCTCCTTTTCCTGCCTTCTGTTGAACAGAAAAAGTTTTCTTTATTTCTCCCCACCTCCATACCGTTTCCTCCTGTTTGGCAGTTTGGAAAATAGACTGTATTTTTACAATGGTTACCCCTGAATTTGTACATAATTATATGAGTATACTTAAGTACACATTTTTCTAACAGATTTAAAAGTCATTCAATATCTCTACCCTCTTCCAAAACATGGCACAGACTTTAACCCGCTTTAACTGCTAACTGAACACCCCTTTCATTTGGTTATTTTTTCTAATTATAGTTTTACCTATTATTAACAAAATAATTGTCTCTTTTTCAGTTAATAGTGAATTAAATTTACTGACATACTTTATTTCCTAGTTCATTAGCTTCCCTCTAAACTCACTTGTCTTCTTGCTGAAGTATATCCTTTAACTGTTCTTTTTTTTGTTTGTTTATTTGTTTAACAGATCTTATCTTTTTAGGAATTTAGGTTTACCGAAAAAATTGAAAAGCTAGTTTAGAGATTTCTCGTATACCTTGTAAGTTTCCCCTATTATCAACATTTCACATTAGTATGATACATTTTTTTTTTCTTTTTTCTTTTTTTTTTTGCGGTACACGGGCCTCTCACTGCTGTGGCCTCTCCCGTTGCGGAGCACAGGCTCCGGACGCGCAGGCTCAGTGTCCATGTCTCACGGGCCCAGCCTCTTGGCGGCATGTGGGATCTTCCTGGACGGGGGCACGAACTCGTGTCCCCTGCATCGGCAGGCGGACTCTCAACCACTGTGCCACCAGGGAAGCCCTCTTACTTGAGAAATTTGTGCTTTATTCAGATTCCTTTGGTTTTTACCTAATGTGCTTTTTTCTGGACTTTCTATCCATCTGTGATACCATGTTACATTTAGTCATTTAGTCATCACGTCTCCTTAGGATCCTCTTAGCTTCAGCATTTTCTCAGAGTTTTCTTATTTTTGATGCTTGGGATAGTTTTGAGGAGCACTGGTTTAGTATTTTGTAGCATGCTCCACTCTAGGAATTTATCTGATATATTTTTCTATGATAAGACTGGTGTTATGGCTTACTGAAAGAAGATCATAGAGGTAAAGTGTCATTTTCATTGCAACATATCAAGGGTACATAAGGTACTATCAACATGATTTATGACTGTTGAAGTCGGCCTTGGTCACCTGACTGAGAGTGTTTGTCAGGTTTTTCCACTGTAAAGTTTATTCTCCCTGCCACTGTGCCCCTTTTATATCCTACTCTTCGGAAGGAAGTCACCATGTGCAGCCTACATATAAGGAGTGGGGCATTATGCTCCCTTTCCTTGAGGGCAGAGTATCTATATAAATTATTTGGGATTTTTCTGTGTGGAAGATTTCTCTCTTCTCAATCATTTATTAACTAATTCAATCATTTATTTATATAAGTATAAAGTCATGGATATTAACTTTATACTTTGGGTTATAAGCCAAAACTACTTTATTTTGTTGCTCAAATTATTCCAGCATCGGTGCCACTGGGAGCTTTTGATTGGCTTTGGTGCTCCTTTGAAACATCCCTATCAATATATTTTTTTTTTCCAATACTTTCTTACTTTGTGGCACTACAAGAAGCTCCAGGATCATCTTATATATTTCCTGCCTCAGTCCTAGAATCAGTTGTTTCTTCAAGGATCCCTGCTTCCTTTTATTGAAGAATGGTATCAGAAACCAAGATCTGGTCTTTAGCTATGCTTGTTGCTACTGAGGTGTCATTTCTTTCAGGCCGTCTCAGCTGATAGAGCAAAAATTATGTGTTTATTCTAACCCGTGTATATACACATATCTATAAATATTTCTGTAAATAACTATTTGTACCTTTATTAATATAAAGCTAACCCTGAGTCCGTACTGATGTTGCCAACACAAATCCTTGTATTATTCTGGCCTCTTCGTCTCATCTGTAATTGTCCACCCCAATAGTGAGAAACCTGGCTCCCAACATACACCATCCATTTGATTTGATTTGAAGGAAATCAAAGAAGATCTACATAAATGGAGAGGTATTCCATGTTCATGGATAGCAAGACCCCAAATTGTTAAGATGTCAATTCTTTCCAACTTGATCTATAGATTCAACATAATACTAATCAAAATCCAAAGAGCTATTTTGTGGATATTGACAACCTGAGTCTAAACTTTATATGGAAAGAATAACCAACACATGAAGAAGAACAGTTGCAGGACTGGCACTACCCAATTTTAAGACTTACTATAAATATATTTAATCAAGACAGGATAGCATTAATGAAAGAAGAGACACATAGATTGATGGAACAGATATGGAATTGTTCAATTCCAATATATATGTATAGTGATATTAGAATTTTTAACCCATACCCCCATGGGAAACAGCAACTTTATCAAGTAGAGTGCTTAAATGAAGTTACTTTTGTCTTTAGTCTTATAGCATCTACTGATTTCCAAAGTTACTTAGGTCAACACCTTGTCCCCCCACCTCTTTCAGTGAGGTTGTTTCATACATTTGTACTACCGTTAGAGTCTCTTGTCATAGTTTTCATTCCTTCCTGAGATCCCTGACTTCCTCCTAATTGACTTTTTTAAAAAACTGCATACATTAAGATTCACTCATGCTGTAAAGTTTTATAGATTTGACAAATGCATGTTGTCCTCTATCCACCATTACAGCATCATATAATATGGTTTCACTACTCTAAAATATCCACTGTGCTTCGTTTATTCATGGCTCTCCCTCCCCTATCCCCAAGCCCCTGACAACCATTGATCATTTTACCATCTCTATAATTTTGCCTTTTCCAGAATGTCATATAATTGGAATCACAAATATGTAGCCTTTTCATACTGTCTTCTTTCATTTAGCAACGTGTATTCAAGGTTCCTCCAAGTCATTTTGTGGCTTAATAGCTTATTTCTTTTTTATTGCTAAATAATATTTCACTGTATGGATGTACCGCAGTTTGTTTAACCATTCACCAATTGAAGGATATCTTGGTTGCTTCCAGTTTCTGGAGATTATGAAAAACTGCTATAAACCTTCACGTGCAGGTTTTTGTGTAAACATAAATTTTCAAATCAATTCAGTAAATAACCAGGAGTGTGATTGCTGGATTATTTAGTCAGGCAATGTTTAGCTTTGTAAGAGACTGCCAAACTGTCTTCCAAAGTGATCGTACCCTTTGGCATTCCCACTATCACAGGATGAGAGTTTCTGTTGCTCCACATCCTCATCAGCATTTGATATTTCATGTTAAATTTTAAAAAAATGTCATTCTAATAAGTGTATAGTGGTATCTCATTGTTTTAATTTGCAATTCTCTGATGACAAATGATGTTCAGCATATTTCGGTATGCATTATTTGTCATTTGTATATTTTCTTCAGTGAGGTGTCTCTTCAGATCTTTTGCCCATTTTTAATTAAGTTATTTGTGTTCTTATTGTTAAGTTTTTAGAGTACTTTGTATGTACAGGTATATGTTTTGCAAGTATTTTCTCCCAGTCTGTGGCTTCTGTTTTGATTCCCTTAACAGTATCTTTCAAATAACAGAATTTTGAGGTTTTAATAAAGTTTAATAGATCAATTTTTTCCTTCATGGATCATGCTTTTGGTGTGGTATCTAAAATCTCATTGCCAAACCCAGTGTCACATAGATTTTGTTTGTCACATAGATCTATGTTTTCTTTTAGAAGTTTTATAGAATTGCATTTTATATTTATGCCTATGATTCATTTTGAGTTACTTTTTCTGAAAAGTGTAGGATCTAAATCTGGGTTATTATTATTTTGAAAATCTGGAAATCCAATTTTTTCATCACCATTTATTGAAAATACTATTCTTTCTCCATCGAATTGCCTTTGCTCCCTTTGTCAAAGATTAGTTGACTGTATGTGTGTGTGTTTATTTCTGGACTCTCTATCTGTTCCATCAATCTATGTGTCTATTCTTTCTTTAATGCTACGCTGTCCTGGTTGGTGTAGATTTATAGTAAGTCTTGAAATTCAGTAGTGTCAGTCCCACAACTTTGTTCTTCATGTGTTGGCTATTCTGGGTTTTTTGTCTTTCCATATAAATCTTAGACTCAGTTTTTCAACATCCACAAACTAGCTCTTTGGATTTTAATTGGGATTGTGTTGAACCTGTAGATCAAGTTGGAAGGAACTGACATCTTCACAGTTTTGGGCCTCACTATCTGTGAACCTGGAATACCTCTCTGTTTATTTACATCTTCTTTAATTTATTTGAACAGAATTTTGTAGTTTTTTCTTATAGAAATTCTGTAAATATTATGTTAGTTTTACATATAAGTACTTCATTTTTTGTACTATTGTAAATGATATTGTGTTTTAAATTTCAATTTTTAATTATTCATTGTTGGTATATAAAGAAGCCATTGACTTTTGTATATTAGCCTTATATCCCATAAACTTACCATAATCACTTATTAGTTCCAGGAGTTTTTTGGTTGATTCTTCGGAATTTTCTACACAGACAAACATATCACCTGCAAAAACAGATAGTTTTCTTTCTTCCTCCCTGATTTGTACACCACCCCCGCCCCCTTTCCTGTCTTATTGTATTAGCTAGGGCTTCTAGTACAAGTGGGGAGAGGGAACATAGTTGCCTTCTTCGCAATATTCAGGGGAAATACTCAATATTCCACCATTAAGTATGATGTTAGCCACAGGGTTGTTTTGTTTTTGGTTTTGGTTTTTTGGTAGTTAAAAAAAAGTTGAGGAAGCTCCTCTCTATTCTTGATTTGTTGAGTTTTTTCAATCATCAGTGGATGTTGGACATTGTCAATGTTTTTTCTGCATTGATTGATATGATTTTCTTTAGCCTGTTGAAGGGGTGCATTATATCAATTGATTTTTAAATGTTGAATCAGCCTTGCATAGCTGGAATAAATCCTACTTGGTTGTGGTGTACAATTCTTTTTATGCATTGTTGGATTCAATTTGCTAATATTTTGTTGGGAATTTTTGCATCCATGTTCATGAAAGATATTGGCCTATAGCTTTTCTTTCTTGTAATATATTTATTCAGTTTTGGTATTAGGGTAATGCTGGCCTCATAGAATGAATTGGGAAGTGTCAATTAAGCTTCTATATTCTGGAAGAGACTATAAGGAATTGATATTATTTCTTTCATAAATGTTTGGTAGAATTTAGCAACAAAACCACCTGAGCCTAGTGCTTTCTTTTTTTGAAGGATATTAACTGTTAATTCAATTTCTTTGATAGATATAGGCTTATTCATATTATCTATTTCTCATTTCGTGAGCTTTGGTAGTTCATGTCTTTCAAAGAATTTGTCTATTTCATCTAAGGTATCAAATTTGCAGGTATAGTTTTTCATAATATTGCTTTGTTATTCCTTTGATGTCCATGAGATCAGTAGGGATGACTCTTCTTTCATTTCTATTATTGGTATTTTGGGTCTTCTCTCTTTTTTCTTGGTTAGCTGGGCTAGAGCTTTATCAAACAACTTTTTTTGTTTTCATTATTATTTCAGTTTGTATTTATTAATGATATGTGAAAATACATTAATATATTTATAAGCCATTTGTATTTCAATTTTTCTGAGAACACTAAGCTTTTAGGTTAAATTTTTTTCCCCAGATTTATTGAGGTATGACTGACAAATAAAAATTGTATATATTTAAGGTAAATTTTTTTGTTGTTGTTGTTGAGGTACGCAGGCCTCTCACTGTTGTGGCCTCTCCTATTGCGGAGCACAGGCTCCGGACGCGCAGGCTCAGCGGCCATGGCTCACGGGCCCAGCCGCTCCGCGGCATGTGGGATCCTCCCGGACCGGGGCACAAACCCATGTCCCCTGCATCGGCAGGCGGACTCTCAACCACTGCGCCACCAGGGAAGCCCTAAGGTGATGTTTTGATATATGTATATGTCATGAAATGATTACCACAATGAAGTTAATTAACATATTCATCACCTCACATAGTTACCATTTTATTTTTGTGATAACACTTGTGATCTACTCTCTTAGTGTTTTCAACTACATAGTACATTATTAACTATAGTCATCATGCTGTACACTAGGTTTCCAGAACTTACTCATCTTAGAAAGTTTGTAAACTTTGATCAATAATTCCCCTTCTCCCCATTCCCCAACCTCTGGTAATCATTATTTTATTCTCTGTTACTATGAGTTTGACACTTAAGATTCCACATATAAGTGAGATCATGCAGTATTTGTCTTTCTGTGTCTGGCTTATTTCACTCAGCATAATGTCCTTCAAATTCATCCATTTGTCACAAATGGCAGAATTTCCTTCTTTTTTAAGACTAAATCATATTCCATGGTGTGTGTGCGTGTGTATTTTTTCTTTATCTATTCATCTGTAGATGGTCAATTACGTTGTTTTAAATCTTGGCTATTGCAAATAGTGGTTCAATGAACATAAGAGTACAGATATCTCTTTGAGACAGTGATTTTATTTCCTTTGGATATATACCCCAGAAGTGGGATTACTGAATCACATGGTAGTTATATTTTAAAATTTTGAGGAACCTAAAAACCGTTTTCCATAATGGCTGTACCAATTTACATTTCCACCAACAGTGTACAAGTGTTCCCTTTTCTCCACATCCTTGTGAACACTTTTTATCTTTTGGCATTTTGGTAATAGCCATCCTAATAGGTGTAAGATGATATCTACATTTTGGTTTCCATTTCCCTGATGATTACTGATGTTGAACATCTTTTCATATACCTGTTGGCTATTTGTATATCTTCTCTGGAAAATTGTCTGTTCAGGTCCTTTGCCCATTTTTTTTTTAACTGGGTTACTTATTTATTTATTTATGCTATTGAGTAGAACGTGATGTATCAGGTAACAGGAACTGAGGTAAATAGGCCTTTAGTATGAGGTTTTATGTTAATGTGGCTAGGAGTTAGGCTGGTTTAACATTGGCTGTAGCTGTAAGTGTTAAAGGCTTTAGTGTCCTCTAGTATCCTTGTTTTATGCCTCACCTGTTATCTTTGGGTTTTCGTAAAATCTCCTTGAAGAGAGTCTGAGTCTTGCAGCTGTTTCAGCTGTGACCCACTGTTATACTGCAGCCCTATGGATGGGTGGTCTGTTGTGGGGGAAGGAGAAAGTTCTATAATCCTATGATTAAGCCTCAGTCTTTAGTGAGCCCTTGTCCCTGAGCTGTAACCTTCACAAATGTATCTCACATTTTTTCCCTACTTAGATGAGACAGGAAGGCGAGAGGGGGCTGGAATTTGATAAGTTCCCTCTCTCCCTTCAGATAAAGCTCTTTTAAAATCTTTCCATCAATGAATAGGTCTTTGTTAAGGAGAGTGCTCTGGGCATTATTTCAGAATGGTTACTATTCCCTCCTCCCTACCAGAAACATAGGAGTTTTAGCTTTACTCTTCACCAAGACAACTTTGTGGGGTTCCTGGAGGTAAAACTCATGAAAGTGCAAGGTCCCATATGAATGCAGCTCTGAAGAGTTTCTCACTGACACTATTTTACATTCCGTATCCATAAATTCAACAAAATTACTGTTGAAGTGTTCTTACCAGTTTATGGCTCTAGCAACTTTTGCTCCAGGTGAGTTGATCTTGGCTGTGATTCTTTGCATTCACCTGTCTCTCCAGATTTCAGCATAGTTTGTCCTTTGATCTTATTTCTCTAATGGGTACAAGAAAAGTCATTGATTTTCAGTTTTTCAGCTTTTTTTTTTTTTTTTGTAGGGATGGGAGTTCCAACTTTAGATGTTGGAGATGCAACTCTAACTCTAGTCTCTAATAGTTCTTTTAATGAATTGGGAAACTTATAGCCTTTTTATGTTTTAAAAAGTCTTTTTTCCCCTCACTTTGAATGATACTTTATCTGGGTATAAAATTCAAGATTGGGCTTCCCTGGTGGCGCAGTGGTTGAGTCTGTCTGCCGATGCAGGGGACACGGGTTCATGCCCCGGTCCGGGAAGATCCCACGTGCCGCGGAGCGGCTGGGCCCGTGAGCCATGGCCGCTGAGCCTGCGCATCCGGAGCCTGTGCTCCGCAGCGGGAGAGGCCACAACAGTGAGAGGCCCGCGTACTGCCAAAAAAAAAAAAAAAAAAAAAAAAAAAAATTCAAGATTACCAATTATTCTCCTTTAGCACTTGTCTAAATTATATGTCTTTTTTTCTGGCCGTTTTTAAGATTTTATGTTTCTCCTTGATATTTTACAGGCTTTCTATATGTCTCTAGGTGTAGAATTATCTTCATTTAATTTTTTTTTTTTTTTTTTTTTTTGCTGTATGTGGGCCTCTCACTGTTGTGGCCTCTCCCGTTGCGGAGCACAGGCTCCGGACGCGTAGGCTCAGCGGCCATGGCTCACGGGCCCAGCCGCTCCGCAGCATGTGGGATCCTCCCGGACCGGGGCACGAACCCGTGTCTCCTGCATTGGCAGGCGGACTCTCAACCACTGCACCACCAGGGAAGCCCCATTTAATATATTTTTGACATAATGAATTCTATTTCCTTTAATTCTGAAAAATTGTCCATTTTGATATTCTGAAGCTCCATTAGACTAATATCAGCTTCTCAATTTATCCTACATGTCTCTAAACTGCTGCTTTACAATTTCAAACCTATTTGTGCTATGTTCTTGAGAAATTCTCAAGTATCATCTTCCATTAATTCTCTCTTTGAGTGTGTCCATTTTAGAGTTTATCCCATTACGCTGCTTTTGTCCATGAGAAAGATGTTCTACTGAGCTAAAATATTCCCCCCAGTCTGATCTGTCCTATGAAGACAACCATTCAAGTCTGCCTCCAAAAATCTTTTGAGATATTTGAAGACAGAGATGACAGCTTCACTTTTTCTCTTTTTCTTTAGGTTAAAAATCACAACTAAAAGTCATGGTAAATGTAAGTAGATCACAGTGAATGCTACCATTCACAGTGTAGTAACCTCTTTCAATACAGTAACGTGGAGTAGGATTCTTATATAAGCAGGGAGCAGAGAATGAATTTCCCAGTTGATTGCTTCCATGCGTATTAAGAGTTCCTTGTTTAAAGCAAGCCACCGATTTAAAAACCTTAACTGAGAGGTGACTGCTGGCATCCTACAAAGAGATTTTATATAAGTAGCTTGGAAATTTCCCTCAGGTATGTAAATTAATCCCATGTGACTCATCTGGATTTCATTCATTTATTAAACAATAATTTATTATATGTTCACTTTGTGTTAATTACTCTACCACGTGCAGGAACTAAACTGGGGATCATGACATGGTTTCTACCTCCAAGGAGCTTATAGTCTAGTGGGAGACACAGAGATGCAAAGAGGCATAAAACACAATGTGGCAAATCCTGTAAAGTGGATACCATGGGAAAGGACATGAACCAAACTATGGGGGTAAAGGATGTCTTCTCTCAGAAAGGGACATCTGGGTTGAGATTTGAAGCACAAGGAGCAATTTGGTAACATGGGGTGATTATTTATTATTATAAATAATAAACAAAGTATTATTTATAACACTCTGCTGGCGAGTATTTCAAGCAGAAGAAATAATGCATGCAAAACCCTCAGGATGAAGTCGAGGTGCCATTTAAAGAACCGAAAGAGATGGATGGGAAAAAATCCACTCAGAAGAGTGGAGAGAGTAGAGGCTGGAAAGGGGGTCAGGTTCTGTAAGGGGCTTTGAACGGTGTGAAGATGTTTGGGCAATGGGAAGCCACTGAATAGGTTTTATTTTCTGAAATATCCTTCAGCCTGCTATAGATGGTTGAAATGACAAAAACTTGCTAATTGTGGCAATATGGGGTGGGGTTGGATTAATGAGGGAGAAGCAGGAGTTGAGGGTGACTTCCAGACTTCAGGTTTGGGTGACTGGATGGGTGGTGGGGCCGTTCATCAAGATAAGGAATATAGGAGGAGAATCAGATTTTGATGAGCATTACTTCACTTTTGTTCTGGTCACCTACGGGACGTCCAAGTGAAGATATGCACAGAAAGCTGGATTTATGGGTTTGCTGCTCAAGAGAACAATCTGGGTTGGAGATTTAGATTTATAAACCATCTACTTATATAGATCTGTAATTCTTAATGTTGATGGTGGTGCAATATTTATCAGAACTTCTTGGGAGACTCTTCTAAATTATGACAGCGCATCTCAGAGTTTGATATCTACTTCAATGTACCTCAGGAGATATTTTTCTCCCTTTCTCCCCCAGTTCCCAATTAAAAGGTATTGTCCTGTAGAGCCACTACTGCTGATGGCTCCTCAGCTGTGTCTGGGCAGGAGAAAAGCGGTTGAAATGGTGAGAGGGAACATGATTATCCAGGAGGAGGGTACAGAGTGAGAATAGTGCCCAGGGCAACACTCTGAAGACCCTATTATTTACAAATTCCCACACAAAATCTAGTGGCACTTTAATTGTATACAGTTGGGGCCAGGTGTAGCCTCAGGGATCATCCGAAGAGAGTATTTGCAGCCTCTCCCTGCAGAGCTACAAAGGGTCAGACTCAGCTCTTACTTCCTTTGAATCAATCCTGACCAAGGACAGGAGGAGTAAGTGGCCTAACCCCACCAGCAAGTGAGTCTGGTTTTCGTTTTACTCCCATTGACTTCTGCTTCAAACATTTGTTAACTCACTACTGTGGTAGACTAATGACACCAATGGCTCCAATTAATGGCTTCCCTGTATCCAAACCCTTTGCCCTATAACTTTGCAGTCCCCTCTTATTCAGATGCTGGGCTTGGCCACATGACATCCTGTGGCCAATGTGATGTTTGCAAATGTGATACAGGCAGAGGCTGGAAAAGTTTTTGTATGTTTCAATGTCCTCTCTTGCACCTCTGCCTTCCCCATGACAAGCAGGCTAGCTTTCTCTTGGACCCCTGTCCAAGACTAGCTCTCTCTTGTCTTGGTATTTCTTGTCTCTCTTGTCTTGATTCCTACTGCTAACTTGGGAAGATAGTTGGACTACCCTAGTGGAGGGGAGTGGGAGACACATGGAGGAGACCTGTGTTGTTCTAGATGAGGCCATCCTAGAACTTTCAGCCCCCAGTCCACTGCTAATTCACAGCAGATGCGTGAGTAAGTGCAGCCAAGATCAGAGAAGCCTGGCCCAGACTGGCAGAAAGTAGAGTCAAATCAACAGAAAGCCTAGCTGCCCTACAAACTTATGAGTAATAATAAATGGTTGTCTTAACCTACCAAGTTTTCATATGATCTGTTACACAGCAAGAGCTAACTGACATAGAAACGGTAGCTAACTTATGCTGAATCACTCAACAAACCTTTGTGGGGCATGTGCTTTGCTCCTGTGGGCTTGTGGAAAGCTCTGCAAAGCCTTTTCCTACCCACCACTGTCCTGGTTCTGTTGGCATGACCAAGGTTCTACCTCTGTGTCCTTGTCCAGAACTTCATATCCCTACTGGGATATGAGCTGCTCTAATGCCACACTGGCTTGGCTGGGCCCTTATCCCTGCTAAGTTCTTTTCAGCACCCCCACTTGATGGTTTTTGTCTTTGAATGGATGGATCACTTGGAATCACTATACCTCATCTAGAGCATTTCTGATCGCCTAGCTGTACATTGCGTCACCAACCTGGTCACATTGGACATGTTTGGTCACCAGTGGACACTAACTTGAAGTAAGCGCCTGTCTATTGCTTTCCTTTGGGCATGGCATAGATTGCTGGATGAGGAATTCTCCTCTGTAAGGGTTTGTTCCCTGGATTAGTATGGCGGAGTTGCCATAACAAAGTACCATAAATTGGGTGGTTTCAACAACAAAAATTAATCTTCTCACAATTCTGGAGGCTAGAAGTCTGAGATCAAGGTGCTGGCAGGGTTGGTTTCTTCCGAGGCCTTTCTCCTCAGCTTGTAGATGCCCATCTTCTCCCTATGTCTCCACATGGTCCTTTCTCAGTATGTGTCTGTGTCCAAATTTCCTCTTCTTGTAAGGACACCAATCATATTGGATTTGGACCTACCAGAATGCCTTCATTTTTAACTGAATTACTTCTTTAAAGACCCTATCTGCAAATACAGTCACATTTTGAAGTAATAGGTTTAGGACTTCAACATATGAGCTTCAGGGAGACACAAGTCTTTCCATAACACCCATCATGCTTGAATTTAGCTTTCCTCATCTCCCTCTGGCCTATGTATTTGAAGTCTGGACTTGGTGGGCCTTCAAGCCACCCAAGCTGTGGCAGTTAAGCTTACGTGTGTATCGTCCTCCACGTCGAGTCTCTTGGTCATTACAGATTTGAAGTGATAATGCTTGGTTTTCTTCTCTTCACGTCAGAGACCTATACGTGTGCTGACCGGAAGGAGAATGACCCCAGTCTGGGAAGATAAGAGGGGTTCATCTGAAACTTTTTGGGGATATTGGTATCTCATGGAGTGGTTGAATAGCATCATTCTGAAAGCTTATCCAGAATTTTCTCTTTCCTTAAGCTCTCCTCTATGTGCACATAGTAGTGTGCTCACATGTCTGCATGTACATGCACCCACAGATACACAAGATGCATACTAAACAAGCAAGCACCGTCCACAGGCCTGTGGACACACACACATGTGACTACACAGAGCACACATGGCCATACACATAGGAACTTGGACAGCCCCAGGCAGTCCCTCTACTATAGATAGACACACATACACAAGTGTGCACAGACAAACACGCATTCCCAGTTCATAGTGGCTGTTTCTCTCCATAAAGTGGGTCCCTGAATTCATCACAATATGGTGTCCAATGTATATCTAAATTTGGAAACCCTATATAGAGTTCTCCTTCTCGATATATCTAAAATTAAATACCAAGAGAGGGAAAACCCAAGCCCAGAATAGGAAGCCATACATGCAGATTGCAATCACCACCCAATGTTGCTGGTGGAGGGAAACGGGTGCTGAGCACTGAATGTTAAAAATTGTGTTGAATTAGATAAGAAAATCCCGTGTAGACTTTGTTAATGATTCATAATCAGCTAATAAGCTCATCCTGAGGAGAATAATGATCCGTGGACCTGTTGGCTCGTTTATCACTGTGTTTTACAACATTGGCAAAGAAACTAATTAAATCCCCGCATCATTACAGAGAATCCCTTTTAATAGAGATACAATGATGCACTAGAGGCTACAGATTACACTGCAAATTGTACCAAGAGATTTTGGACAGCGGGTTTTAATTAACATGTGAGCCAGAAGCAGCTCGCTTAAATAATAACCAGCGCTGGAACCATCTGTAAGGAGGAACCAGACAGTAGGAGGACTGGAAGGCGAGGAGAGCATCAGCTGGGGCTGGGGCTGGGGCTGGGGTGTGTTTTAGAGTTGGGGCTCTGGAGGAAAGAGGAGAGACTGAGGCAGGGCTCAAGTCCAGATGGGGAGGGGGCATTCAAAAGCGGGTTCATGTCTAGGTCAAGAATCAGACCAGGTGAAAGGATGCAGCCTTTGCTGGAGAACAGCTGTTGGAAACCTGGGTCCACACTGATGATAGCGGCAGAGCCAGATGAACTCTAGACAAGCCCTTACCCTTATTTTCCATTTGGAGAAATAAAACCAAGAGGGACCATCGTATGAGTGAGCACCCCCCATGCACCATGGTCTGGTGTGGATTCCATCTCTTGGTAGTTGGTTCAGCAAGTTGCTAAAATCTGCTGTAAGGCGGGAGTGGGGCGGGAATACGTGGGTAGAAAGGGACCAATGCTCTAGCTTCTGCTTGGGAGCTGAGGACCCCTTAAGTGGCACGGCCAATGAACCATGGGTATCTGGCATCCAAGGCTGTTCCCACATGAGCTTCTGTAGTCTGGCTTTCAAAGAGAAACCTCAGCAGACAGGACAGTGGGCAAGGAGGCAGACGAGTGAAGAATAAAGCAGAAAACTGTCTGGCCATGAGTTGCGTGTGCATTTTTGGGAAGCGAGTTCTTGGCAAACACAGGGAGAACTTTATTACTTTAAGGCAAAAGTTCCTACCCCTGGGAGGCCTAAACTGCTCTCCTGAGAGGCTGCCCCTGCTGAGCTGGACTTCCTGAGGACTCAGGTCTGTGTGGCAACTGCCCGAGTCACACAGCAGGTGCTTGGCCTTAGCTTGAGTAGCTTCATCAACTTCTCTCGGCAGTCCCCAAGTGTACGTACATTTTGCTCCCCCCGCAGGATCCAGGCTTTGCTTCCCAGACTGAGAGGCTCAGTGCCGAGGTGGCCTGTGCCACAGGCAGCATCACAGTCTTCAAAGAGGCTTTTCTGACAGTTGTGGGGAAGATCAAGTGTCTGTGCAGGCAAGACGCGGCAAAAAATTCTCCTCAAGTTCATGTCCCTCTCTCGGAGGAAAGAAGCTGAAGGCTTCCTCCACTGTGACTTGTATATTATTATTTTTTTTAAGATCGGCAGCAAAATGATTCATAAAACCTTGGAAACAGATTTCGTGTAAAGTCTCCAAGAACAATAGCTCATTGTGTACCGAGACTCCCACCCGATATTCTGCCGAAGGCATGATGTGGGCTCCTTAGAGATGGAGCTGCACTCAGCAGTCACTTTCCAGCCTGAAGTTCTCCTGGGGCTCCATGGCAACACCACGAAGATCATCCCAGCATCCTTCTAGCATCCCCAGGCAGCACTCACCCTTGTGCCCAGGCCCCGGGACGACCGCAGGGCTGGGGCGCTATTCAGATAGTAGAGGTACTGCCAGTCCCATGCATGCTGGCTTCCAAAGCTAAACTGACCCCACCCCCCAACCATTCCTCTCACCCTCTTTCCACTCTTGAGAGTGAGAGTACTGAGCCACTGGGCCCTCCTCTTCTCCTGTCTAGGTCAGCGGTCACACGTCCCATGTCCTTCCCCTCTTCTCCATCTCCTTACCCACAATTGGGCCTTTATCCCGTGGTACGGATGCCATAGAGCTCAACCTCCTCACTTTATAGATGAGAAGAGGGAGGTGCACGTCAGAGAAGGCAGTGACCGTCATCATGAACATCACATGGGGAGCGGGACTACAGGAGTCTACTCACTCTTGGGCAGGCGTCATTCCACTGTGCAAAGATGCAGTCTCTTGTCGCCCTTTCAGCCACCTCTTGGAAACTTCTCAAGGAAACCAGAACAGTTGCTTCCTATATGGTCTCTGCCTCCCATCCAACCCTCTTCAGCACATCCTTGTCTCCTGCCATGATCTTGTCACCCCTGACTCTGAAGCTGTCAGAATCTCCAGCATCACTTAGGTCTGGAGTCAGGTCCGAGGACTTCAGATCTGGAAGGGACTTTTAAGGTTAGCTGGTCCAACCTGCTCCTTTTGATGGGAAACTGAGGCTCTGAGATGTTAAAGATGGATGGAGGGACTTGGTGGTCTGACTCTTGGGAAGAACAGAAAGTACCGGGTCCCAGAAACAGACTTAATGACAGTATTATTACAAGGGCTGCTCCTGGCTTTGATCGACAGAAGCAGGGAAGGAGGCTGCTCCCCGAAGTGACCCCAAACCTGGTATAGCAGCAGGAGGGAGATCCTGCCAAGTTTCTCTGTTGTGGTGCCTGTGGAGCAGCGGCCCCCTCCCTCCTCCCTGACAGGGGGGTTGACTAGCAATTCTAGGCAGCCAGAACCACATCTTGCAGTGCAGGCAGGAAGCTGGTGGCCGTGGGGACTCTGGAGTCAGCCCGACCAGGGTTTGAATCCCAATTCCACCCCTTAACGCAGCGCCAGTACAGCCCCTATGATCAGCGGCATGAGGGAGCTGGCCCACGAGAGCTGCTAGTTTCATTTTAGGGATTTTGTGAACCAGTTGTTAAACCCAGCCAGTTGTTAAAGATTAGATTATATAAACTTACAGTTAAATAAATTATGTTTAAAACAAAGGCAATCAACTCTAAAAATGACATCATTTTCTAATTCTTTTATTATCATCTCTCTCCTAGAAATACTACCCCAGAGGCTCTTTCCATCTACTGGATCTGTCTGGAGGAAGTACTTCCCAATGGTGGGTTACCCCGTGTCTCTTTCCAACTCCGTGTTCAGCAATGTCACGTTTGTGCTCCACACCAGTTGTGCTGGGAGTACCTGTACCAGGGAAATCAGCCAACAGCACACATCTGGCTTTTTTCTTTCTTCTTTTTTTTGGAGAGCTGGTTGTTAGCCTTTTACCAGCACACCCTAATTGTATTTGACCCTTCAGACAACCAGATGAGGTAGGGATTCTTGTTCTGCAGAGGCTTATAGGGTGAAATGACACCTCCAAGGTCGCAGCTGGTGGGTCTTAGAGCCGGGAACTGAGCTCACCCATGTCTACGGCTGCAAGACAAATGCTTTTCTCTTTTAGTTTTCATTTTTACGTTTAGCAGCGTGTGACTGCATTGCTGTTCCCTTCCAGGCCACGCAGGCAGGGGTCTTCCTCCGAGCGACTGTGGTGCAGGGACTGTGGCGTGGCTGCAGTTAGGATGAAGGTGGTAGGGGGTCTAAGAGCGGTGGCAGAGACAATCTGGAAGAAGCAGTGTGTGCCATGGGACGGGCACCTGCCGTGGAGGGAAGAAGGGCCTGGATTGAAAGTCCAGCTCTTCACCACCTCTCTGCGGAGACTCTTGAGAAACCACCTAGAGCCTCGGATTTCTCATCACTACAGTAGAGATAGCACCACTTCACACAAACTCTTCGTTGGAGTATTGAACAAGTGACTATGCCCAAAGCACCCAACGTGGTGTTGCCCACAATAAATATAAATGAGATAGATGTTTCTTTCCTTCCTCTCTCGCTGTCTCCTCTCCCCTCCCTCCCTCTCTCCTCCCCTCTACTCCTCCCTCCAACCAAAATCTTCTATTGTCCTCTAGGCCGATGGGGCACAGGATGCTTCCCTCTGGAGATGGCAGCTTTGGTTTCTTGGTTCACGTTCTTTCCCATGCCAGGGGCAACTTTGTGCTTCCTGCCAGCTGGTGGGATTCTGTGGTGCTGCAGGGGGCTTCAGGAGGTTTCAAAGCCAGAGGGGAGAGAAGGTAGGAGGAACCACAGGCAACTGAAGAGTAGGGAGTCAAGAGTACTCACCGTACAACCCTGCCCCCTTCGATCCCCTGCCCTGCGCCCTGCTTCGCAGAGGCCATCTGTGCAGCCCCTCTCGAGGCATCACTACAGCTGCCACCGAAATCCCAGCCACAAGGTGAGGCCTTCTAGGGCTCCCTCCACAACCAGAGGTTGGCCGCTGGGGTCCCACACTCACCAGGTTGTGGCTGGAGACCTGCTTCCATGTCTCCCCTCCCCTCCCCTCCCCTTCCATGCCTGGCTGCCTTCCTCCCATCCAGGGGGCAGAGCTGTCCTTCTGGCTCTCCTGTCTGGGCCAAACCTGGACGTGAGCCCTGCGCCAACCTCACACTTCCCCTCCCTCTCCCCTGGATATTTCTTCTCAGATTATGAATAAACTGAGCATTTTTTCATCTAAAAATAAAATCCTCCCTCCTTCAGCCCAATGATTATTTATCCCCGTTGCCTTTTTTCTCTCCTTTGCAGAGCCAGATTCTTGGAGGGGCAGCCCGTCTCCACCTCCTGGCCTCTCACTGCTCTCCCCACCAGGCTCAGCCTCACTCCCACGGAAACCCACCTCGTGAAGGCCTTCATGTTCCATCTGAGTCGAATGGCTATTTTCAGGCTTTCCAGCGCCTCTCTGAGCTACCCGACACCTGGCCACCCTCTCCTGCCTCATGTCCAATGTCCTTGGCCCCCCTCTTGTAAAGACCGGTCCTTCCCAGGCTCCTCTGCCTCGGCCCTTTTTACCCCTTCAACGTTGGGGATCCTCAAGGCGTTGCCCTCAGCTCTCCTCTCTTTGCATTACGCCCCCTCTCCGTGAGCCCTCTCATCCCCCTCCCCCGAGGGCCTCAGCCCCCATTGGTCCTCTGATGACTCAGCAAAACCCAGGTTTCGTTCCTGAGCTTCAGACCAGCATGGCACATCAGTGACACTCAGCAGCTTAAACTCAATAAGTCTGAAAACTTATTATTTTCCCCTTGAATCTCCACCTCTTTCTAAATTCTGTTCAATACCAGCATCCCTCCAGATACCCACGTAAGAAACCTGGGTGTCATCCCAAATTCCTCTTTCTTTTCTCCTCCAACAGATCACCCACTTCTATTGACTCTGCCTCTTAAAAATCCCTCAAATTCATCTACTTCTCTCCCTTCCCACCACAGCCCCTCTCATTTCTCAGAGTCCAGCTGCCTCTTAACTAGTCTCCAATGTCAAGTCTTACTCTACCTTCAAACTTTCCAATTACTGCCTAATTCAAATGCAGATCTTCGCTGTGTGAAGTTGTTCAGTGAGCCTGCTGCTGCATTCAGGATAAGCCCCAAACTCCCTATCAGGGAATACAAGGCTCCTCCAATTCCAGCCCTCACACCTCCTCACCCTTGTCTCTTGTTACTCACCCTTTTAGACCTTTGGTTCTCATTGTGTTTAAAAGCTTGCAGTCCCCTGAACACACATGGTTGACCTTACCCTAGAGTGTAAGCTCAATGCAGACAGGGATTTGGGGATCTTTGTTGTTCACTGTTGTATCTCTGGACCCCAGAACAGGGCCTCACGGAGACAGCCAGTGAATAAATAAATAAATACCATCTTGACTTTTCTTCTGGAGATTCCCCTTCCACTTGTTTTCCCCCTCTTCCGAAAGTCTTCCCTGACCTCACTGGGCTGGGTCTGTGGTCCCCTCTCTCCCCCCGTAGCACCCTTTTCATTCATCACCATAGCACCCACGTCGTATGGTTTGTTCTTTTCTTCAGAGCTGTGACTCACTTGTCTAGGTATCCCACTCCCCTGCTAAGCATTAGAACCTGCTGTTCAGTAGTATTTGCTCAGTAAATGCTTGTTGAGTGAATGAAGTGCTGCATGGGGGTGGGGGAACCCATCCCAAGCCCCCTTCTTCTCATGCCCACCATCGTCCTGTTTCCTCAGTGACCACAACTCCCAGCTCAGGCTTCCTCCGCAATGCGTCCAACGTGGCCCATCATGGTTTTGTCATCCCTTCAGGGACTTCTCAGAGCCAGAGGGATGTGAACTGTGGCTTGGTGCAGCTGAGGACATCACTGTGGAAAGGTTCTCTCCAGCACAGCTCCCTAGACTTGGTCAATGGTCTTGTGTCTCTCTGGTGTCAGCCTGAGAGGATCCAGCATAAGACCCCATCTTCCTAAGGGAAGGACCCACGAGATCCAGGCAAAGAAAGGGTCAAGGTGAGTCTATTTCTACAGGCTGGGATCTGAGGATGCTTCTGTTCTCACAAGGACTCAGGATGTTGCTCATGAAAACTGAGGTGGGAACCCTGCTGTAACTTGGAGGAAGGCTGTGACTTAGGAGTGGGCACAAGGGAGCCAGAAATTCACCCCAAGAATACCAGATATTGGGTCTAGTAAGTCAGCACACTAACTCTGACACCTGTCTGCTACAGGAAAGGAGAAGGCTGCTTATGGCCTCCCTTCCCCAGTCAAGATGGCCTCAGGGACTTAGAGCAACCCAGTTCTGGAGAAGGGGCCCGAATTAGTGGAGTCAGTCCTGAAATTCTACTGAACCCCAAATTCCCTTGGCTTACCCCTATCCTCATTCATTCCTTCAGAACCTTCTCTTCATCCTCAACAGGCACTTCACTCCTTCCCTATTTTTCTTGATTCTTTTCATCCATCCTTCTCCTCTAGACTTCCAACCTTGACCCCGTGGCCAGCTTTTCCATCAAGGATCTCACAACCTCCAAGCATCCAATGTGCCCTTGACTGCCCATGGCTCCTTGCTAATCCTGAACTCTGGGAAAACCATTCTGCTGGTTCTTTTCCTTCCTGGGCAGAACCAGGCAGCCTTGTTGATTGAGTCTCCTGGAGACGGTTATTGGGAGGACCAATCTGTTTATTTCAAGTGACTTCTGGTTGAGAGCCTAGACGGCTGCTCAAACCTTCTCCACTCTCCTCCAGGCCAAAATGAGTGAGATCTCCTGGTCTTCTCAGATAACAAAAGGAGGAGAGACTGACATGTCCTGCATTTCTCTCTTTTTCCACTTCAAAAACGCTGGGCATCTTCATTTGCTTTCCCTTTGCTATTGGCTGTAGGGTCCCTCTCTTATTCTGAAGACAATCCTCCTTCCTCTTTCTGTTATTCTGTTCTCACCTCACTCCTGGTACCTCTGAGAACTTCCTCCATCAGTCACCTCCCCTTTCTTGCATTTCCAATTGTTCTCTTTCAGTTGACATCTTCCTAGAAACTTATAAACGTGCTCAGGTCCTCCTGACCCTCTTGAGTGACTGCTCTATCTCTCTCCATCATTCAGCTTGTCACTGCTGCCACTTCCTCACCACCCACTCTTTCCTTCATCCTTGTGCAATCTGGCTTCCACCCCCACTTCTCTATGGAAACTGCTCTTCTAATTTCTCCAGCAGCATCCTCATCACCAAATTGAATGTGTTCATGGCCCATAGGAAGCACTGAGAAAGGTGAGGCCTCCCTCCCAGGATAGGCTAGGGCACTGGGCAAAGTCAAGGCTGATAGGAGAACACATCCAGCAGTAGATTCACCTGCAGGTAGGTTGGTCTTCAAATTAGCTGCCCCCTTATGCCTCACACCCAGTGATCTTTGTGTGACACCACTGGGTCAACAAATAGACGGCCTTTCGCCGTGACATCCCTCCAACCTGCCCATCCCAACAATTCACTTTTCTGTAGGTTTGACAGCCTCAGTTCCTTAACACCCCCATAACCTGCTCCTGTTATGAAACAAACCACGGGGTCCTCCTATTCTCACCAGCCTCATCTGATGGAAGACTGGATTGATCAGCCAAGCTGGTCCCTGCCTTTTCTGTGGTGAACTGGTCAACAGCAGCTCTATTTACTAAAAAGAACAAGAGGCTCTTGGCCATCTGGCATATTGACTCTGATCAGAAACATGGAGCAAGTAGTTCCAGCAAGTACGGGGCCTCGGTATAGAAATATTATCTTTGCCATGCGTTTTTATGCAATGGGAAGTCATACAATATACTTCTTTAAAAGCACCGTGTACACTTAGGTACTCCTTCTCTCTATTCACCTACTTGGTGAAATGTCATCGTACTTTTATCTTTTTTGGTGCATTTTATCTTCAGTGGGTACTTGCTAAATGCTGAATAAATGGATAAATACATGAATGAGTGAATAACTATTGCAAATATCAGGTTTTTCTTTGTCAGCTTATCATTAGCCAATTCTCCTTTGCTAATGCTAAGATTATCTGTTGAATATGAACCTCAGTCAGGGCTGATATTTGGGTGTATCACTTATGAAGACGTGTCCTTGATAAATAAAAATGTTTCACTATATCCAAGAATGCACTATTTCCTCAAGCCCAGAGGGGTCACCACTTTGTGGACAATACTCCCCTGGCAGAACCGTGAGCTGAGTTGGGAGACAGATCTGTAGAGACACATCCTGCTTGGACCATGTGCAACGCATCTGCTCGCCGAAGGTTGTTACAGGGGAAGTCACAGTGCTGGCTGGAGCGCTGGGCTGTTGCCCAATGGAGTGACCAGTCTCGTGAGGAATCCCGCTGCCTTCCTCCCATTGATTTGGCTGGGATCTTTATTGTCTGTTCAAATGTAATTAAAGAGTCCTCTGATGGTGCCAATTAAAGACTGGAGGGATGGGAGCGGGTGCTCACGGCATCACATGGTGTGGCGCGGTGAAGCTGTAAACATCCATTAGCCATTACAGTTCTCATTAGTCCTTGAAAAACAACTCATTAGTGTCCATAGAACTGACAGGTAAATACAGCTAATGGGCTAAATCTATCAATAAATTCATTGTGTGCAAAATCAGGGTTTCTGTCATTGTGCTGCTTGCGGTGACTAATCAGAAGGTTAAATACTCCTCCTGCAAAAATATATATAAGTTGCAAAGCACTTAGCCTGATAGACTGTGAAAAAATGACATGTGAGAAACTAATGAAGACATCAAAGGCTTTATTTATACATAGGGTGGGTTCATTTCAAGTTCAGGTTGCTATGAACTGTCACAGCTGTTTAGCTGAGACTAAATTTTAGAAAGCATATTGATTTGTTTTAATTTAAACGGGGCAGTTTACAAAAGCTGCT